>NC_088387.1:88205303-88508333 GCF_037993035.2 Macaca fascicularis
CAGAATACATATTCAAATGCACATGGGACATTTACCTATATGGATTATATTCTAGGCCACAAACAAGTCTCTATAAATGTAAAAAAAACTCCAGTCAGACACAGTATGTTCATTAATCACAATGGAGTTAAATTAGAAATCAGTAACAGAAATATCTCTAGAAAATCTCCAAGTATTTGGAAACTAACACATTTTTAAATTTCCTCTATATGCACAATGGAATGAAATGAAATGGAATAAATGGAATTTAGCCTTTAAAAAAAAAAAAAGAAATTCTGTCACTGTGATATCATGAATGAACCTAGAGGTTCAGAAATAAGAGAAATAAGCCAGACACTGATGGACAAATACTACATAATTCCATTTATATGAGGAATCTAAAATAGTCAAACCCTCAGAAGTAGAGAGTACAATGGTGGTTGCCAAGTGCTAGGAGAAGAAGAAAATGGGCAGGTATTGGTTAAAGGGTACAAAGTTTCAATTATACAGGATGAATAAGTCCAACAGATCTACTGTACAGCACAGTGCCTAAAGTTAACAATACTGTATTTCATACTTTAAAATCTGCTAAGTGGGTAGATCTTATGTTAAATATTCCTAACAAACAAATAAATAAATAAATAAACAGAGGATGGGTGGACACTTTCGAAGGTGATGGATACATCTATGGCATTGATTGTGGTGATGGTTTCACAGGTATATATTTGTCTTCAAATTCATCAAGTTGTATATATTATATATGTACAGCTTTTTTTTATATGTCAATCGTACTTAAATAAAGTGGTTAAAAAAAGAAAAAGCACAAAGTACTATGTTAATTAGTAATAGTAATAAGAACAATAATGATAAACACTTCGGTGTTTCTCTTCTGCCTCTGCAAAGTATATAAATTTTTTCTTGTCTTTTAAAATTAGACAGTGTGATTAAAAGTCATTTGGCTGAGATCAGGACACCCAGGTTGTAGACCTGGCTGTGTCAATCCTCTCTTTGGGAAAATCCCTAAAATCACTCTATCTGTCTCCTGATCTGTAAATTATGGTGGTTGGATTGAAGGATCTGTATGGTGTCTTCTAGCTCTCAAATTATAGTATTCAATGAAATACTATAAGCTCCCCTCTGGCAGTAAAGTTCATTCATTACACACACACACACACACACACACGCACACACACACGCACACACACACGCCATGGGAATATATTAGCATTTCTCTTCTGAATATCAGGAGACAAATAACCCCACATCCTAGGCCCAGGAACAAAGGGAGAGATACTGTTGAGATGAAGGGGTTGCTTCTTATATGGAATTGCAGCTCCTACACACCACCTGAGTATGTCCCCATGCCCACTGATGATCATAACAGAAGGAAAGCAGTTAACCCCTGTCTGGACTCCATCAATTCCTCATTAATTGCTAATACTGGAAGTGTTGAGTTCACTGGCAGAGGAGGGGCACCCCCCTAGTTCTGCACAAAGGATTTAAGCAGAGCCACACAAAGACACCTAAAGAAAGAACTGAATCCATCAGTTCATCCCACAGAGAAGCCCCATCTCTGATTCTTCTGGTTTTACATCAATTGCTAACCTCAACAAGACTGTATGGCTATGAGAGAAATGGGTACCTGTGGAGTTCCACACAGGCATCGTAGCAGTTGGGCTCTTACTTGCAGCTGACACAGCTGCACTGCCATAACAAGTATCTTTCGGCTAAAATTAACAAAGTCCATTATGTATTAGTAAGAGGTAGCTAGGGTTGTTACTTCTGCATTTATAAAACCCGTAAAGAGGAAAGCAGACACCTAAGAAGTGAAGAGAGGATAAACCCTAGCAGTTGGATATGAAGAAGAACTTGGGTTTGAATACAGATCCCTTTAAGGGCCCTGGGTGAGTACACTGGAGTCTGGCTCTTTATATGCTGAAGATTCATTACAGTACTGACCATGGGGCTGAGCTGTGGAACATAGATAAAAATGCTTATAGTGAGATACTTTAAATATTTTAATCACTAAATACAACTGAATGGGGTCAACGAACTCCACCTTGCATCAAATTATATTTTATTATTGTGTCCCACTGTGGCTCCAGTTTGGATTGATAAAATGTCATCACTGAAAAATAAACCTCAGAGATTGATCTCCACTCTATACTCAGTGTGATTACTAGTCCTCTATAAGAGATATTTCATGCATAAAGATGCCAGAGCATTAAAAGGTTCACAGATAATCTCTGCAGGCATATAGCTACTTATGCATTTAGGATGAGGGACCCAGGATCCGTCTGTCATGCCTTGTTACAGAAAGCCAAAGTGACGTGCACATTCTGCGAGATTTTCCTCCCAAATATGTGTGGATGGGACGGCCAGAATGCACACAAAGCAAACCACTGTGCCATCCCTAATTGGCACAACACAAAAATGAATGTGGATAAAGGCTTGCTGGAAAAGGGCAGGATTCTAATAATCTCCCATTATTCGGGGATGCCTCGCCAGCTGGCCAAGCCAAATCCCAGCACATTCTCCGCCAGTTTTCATCTTTGGGGCTCAGTGAGATGAAAACAAAGGGATTAACCCGGATTTCAGATTCTTTCAAATTTGCAGTTCACATTCAGTGTTCCCAAACCTATCTTAGGCCTCCTCACTCCACAGACCCGGGACTAGTGCCTGCAAATCTAAAGGGAAACCGGGAAGAAGTGACAGGCGAACTTGTACTACCAGAATGAAAACATTCAAAATGGGAGCAGAAACATATGAGGATCTAACCTACAAGGAATCCTTCACAAAGAAGTTTTATGCAAAAGATACTTATTGCCACAATAAAATCTCAAAAAATTAGAGACATGAATGCCCCCAAATTATGATTAATAAACTGATATTTGTCCCATGAAGCCTTTGAGAACATTTAGTTTATAATTATATAGAAAATTCTTGGATTAAAAAGGCGATACAGAATGGTCAATATACAACATGTACCACATAAATGAAAGAATAAGCAAAGACATTGAGAAGTTAAAAATGAAATCTGAAAATATTAGAATTTAAGTGTTTCTTTGGTTGGTGGGAGACTGACTTTATTTCTTTGTTCTATTTTATTTTCTAAATGTTTTATAAAACATCTCATTTTTGATGAAAAATAAAATTTTAATGGAGTTTTAAAGCAAGTTGTAAGCTAAAGACTAAACTTTACATTATTGTATATATAAGCTCTATTTGAGCTGGCCTGAAAAACTCCCAAGATACTTGACACTGGGTATTGATTCCTAGGACTACAGCTTCCCCTTCAGCTACCCAATACATTCCCACAATAAAACAAAACAAAACAAAACAAAACAACAACAACAAAAAACCCAGAAGTTTGAGAAGTTCGGGTTCCTCTTCAAGGTACCAACATAACATTCACTGTCTGGAGATACTTTGACCCTGCTGGTAAGCCTTGGCTTTTAGGGTGTGAGCACTTTTGAAATAGCACTATTTGGGGAAGTGTGCTTTTTGATCAGAATGCTTTTAAGAAGGGCAGTCAATGACTAAGCTACAAGTATAGACAACCACAAGAGAACTGGAGGGTAAGATTAGTGAGCTGTGGCAATCCAAATGTACCTGCCTGCAGCTCATGGGCTGACTTAATGAGCCACTGCAAATCCAAATGACTGAATCCCTCAGTTGCTTTTAATTTTGCACTATTGTATTATATTGACACAGCCAGTGTGTCTGATACTGAAACCAGATCTAATCTGCTAATTAAGCCAGCTAATAGTCTGTGTTTGAATTCACTTGGTAACTCTGTAGCTGAAAAAATCCTGTAGGGTAAGAAAGATTAATCTAATGTGATTTTTCTCACTCTTTTTCATTGAGAAGACTTGTATCCTATGCTATCATAGAGAGTATGAGTTGGTTTCCTATATTTGCAAATAGCAGAAACCTATTTAAGTAAAATAGTGAATTTATTATACAGTTACAAGAATGTCACATGGAAACAAGAGAAACAGCCAGGCCTCTGGAATAAACTGGAAGCTAGAGGAAACGTACAAGATCTTCCTTCTTATTTAGTTCTGCATCTCTTCATGCCTCTGCCCTATTTATTTTTTTCTCTCTGCTTTCCTAATTACGGTCTAAAAACATGGCCATAAACAGCCTTATTTACAGGTCCAGCCACCCACAGAATGACTAGTCTCTCTCAATTTCTCTTTCTTCTTTTTCTTTCTTTTGCTGTCACTCCTCTCCCCAAATCTCCATGGTTGGGACTCTTGTTGTCAAAACTAAGAACTGGTGCCTACCTTGGACCAATCAACTGTGGCCAAAGGATGTACAGTCATCTCATAAAACCAAAGCTGCTGAGATCCCTGCCTCTACAACCAGATAGATGGCAAGAGGCAGGGAGGAGCAAGAACAGAAGGAGAAAAGGTATTCACAATCCACAGCATTCATCTATCCTCACTGATATTTTAATATTTCTGTATTCAAAAACATAAAAATTAAACTTGATAATATATGGAGAACAGCAAAAACATGAAGAATATTGCTCCCATGAACCTTTCTGTATGAATCTCTTATATACCCACCAAAAGATGACTGGAGAGAAAATGGCAGAAGGAGTATCAGTGAGCGTTGCATCTTTGTAACTGTAGTACTAAGACTAAACAACTGTGGGGAGTTTGGTTGGCAATAGATGTTATAACTCTTAATGTATATAATCAAAATGTTAGGAGGGAAGGTGACATAAGGATGACAAGTAATGTGTGCCCCGACTTCATCGCTTTTAGTAGTTGGGGGGTTAAAATAGTTAAATCTGAAAAATCAATACCAGAGAAAAAACTTACTTGATAAAACAAAAGCGAATACTAAGAATTATTATTTAACAGCAAGTCCTCACTTAACCTCATCAACAGATTCTTGGAAACTGTGACTTTAAGTGAAATGACATATGGCAGGCCTTGAATAACATTGTTTCTTTCAAGTAGTTCTGTTATAACATTGATTAGAAAAATAAAATTGTTTTTGCAAAGCAGCATGGTGCTGGTACAAGAACAGACACACAGAACAATGGAACACAATAGAGAACCCAGAAATAAGACTACATACCTTCAACTATCTGATCTTCAACAAACCCCACAAACACAAGCAATGGGGAAAGATTCCCTATTTAATAAATGGTGCTGGGATAACTGGCTAGCCATATGCAGAGGACTGAAACTGGACTCCTTCCTTACTCTATATATAAAAGTTAACTCAAGATGGATTAAAGACTTAACTGTAAAACTCAAAACTATAAAAACCCTGGAAGACAAGCTAGGCAACACCATTCAGGACGTAGGCATAGGCAAAGATTTTATGATGAAAATGCCAAAAGTAATTGGAATAAAAGCAAAAATTGACACATGGTATCTAAGTAAACTAAAGAGCTTCTGCACAGAAAAAGAAACCATCAGCAGAGTAAACAACCTACAGAATGAGAGAAAAAATTTTCAATCTGTCCATCTGACAAAGGTCTAATATCCAGCATATATAAGGAACATACACAAATTTACAAGAAAAAAAACAACTCTGTTAAAAAGGTGGGCAAAGGACATGAACAGACACTTCTCAAAAGAAGACATACATGTGGCCAAGAATCATATTTTTAAAAGTTCAGTGTCACTGATCATAGAAAAATGCAAATCAAAACCGAAACAAGAGAGTTCCCTGACCCCACTCTCAGGACATCTGACAGGGGTGTGGCTCATCTGTTTGGTCACTGCCACTGCTCAAACCTCTTATGGAAGGTGGAGCATGCAGACGAACAGGTGCAGGAGCGTAAGGGGGCATTTGCTACAATACCCCATTTTAGCCTTGCCATCTGCTGATGGCTTAAGTGTTAACTGGCTCAGTGGACCCTCTGCCTTTTTGCAAGGGCAGAGGGCCAGTTTGACAGCTTTCTGTATCCCAAGCTCTTGTCCAGGGTCCCAGAAGAATCAGGTCGCATGGGGACTTGAAGGATGGTGAATGTGGGTTTTACTGGGTAGTGGAAGTGGCTCTCAGCAGGATGGATGTGGAGCTTGACAGAGGATAGAGTTGGAAGATGATCCTCCCCTGAGTTTCACTATCCAGTGACCAATTCTCCAATGTCCCCAGCCAAACTCCTCCTAATGTTCAGATGCTCCATACCTTCTGTCCTTCTCTGCTGCACCGTTCTTCCATTTGTCTGCTTGTCTGTTCATTTCCTGGTGGATCTGACGGTTTAGGGTTTATATGGGTACAGCACAGGGGGACATGGAGACTGAAAGGCAACTTTGGGGTGTGAAAACAGGAATGCCTCTTCTCATTTAGTGCCACAGGTTTCCAGGCTTGAGGGTGGGGCCTTTGCAGGGGAACTGCCCTCTTCTACCCAGTATTTCCCTGTCTCCTATACATATCAAAACCACAATGAGATGCCATCTCACACCAGTCAGAAAGGCTATTACAAAAAGTTGAAAAATAAAAAATAACAGATGCTGGTGAAGTTGTGGAGAAAAAAGAATGCTTATACACTATTGATGGAATTGTAGATTATAATAGTTCAACCATAATGGGAGACAGTGTGGTGATTCCTCAAAAACCTAAAGGCAGAACCACTACTGGGTATATACCCAAAGGAATATAAATTGTTCTGTTATAAAGATGCATGCATGCATATGTTCATTGCAACACTATTCACAACAGCAAAGACACAGAATCAACACAAATGCCCGTCAGTGATAGACTGGATAAAGAAAATATAGTAGTTACACATCATGGAATATTATGCAGCTATAAAAAAAGAAAAAGCTCATGTTGTTTGTAGGGCTATAGATGGAGCTGAAGGCCATTATCCTTAGCAAACTAACGTAAAAACAGAAAACCAAATACCACATGTTCTCACTTATAAGTGAGAGCTAAATGATTGGGAATACATGAACACATAGAGGAGAACAACATACACTGGGATCTCTCAGAGGTTGGAGGGTGAGAAGAGAGGGAGGATCAGGACAAACAGCAAGTACTAGGCTTAATACCTGTATAAGGTATTAAGGTAAAATAATCTGTACAACCAACCCCCATGACACACGTTTACCTATGTAACAAACCTGTACAAGTATCCCTGAACTTAAAATTAAAGTATTAAAAAATTGAAAAAAAGGAAAAGGTTTTTTAAAATAAAAGAAATTGGTTTTGTTATGTATTGTTTTACATTAAGTTGCAGTTTCTAAGAACCTGCAATGCCAAGTGAAGACTAAACTATAATTAAACTTAGGAGGTAGAGACAAGGAAGGAAAGAGAAGCAAGGAAGGGAAAAGAAGAAAGTGTACTATTTTCATCATTAATCAGAGTAGAAAATTAATAAATACTGTCCAAGGAAAGAAGGATATCATATAAAATTACAGGAAACAACTATAACAAAAGTATAAGCCTTTCTAATTATCAAAAGAAGCACAAACATAAAGCAGAGAAAGCAGAGCAGGCCATGAAATATCTGTAAAGCTATAAAAACATAAGCATGAAATAAAACAATATGACAAAACTAAGACCAAATACATGTGCCATTTCCATAAGAATAAAAGATTAAACTTGTCCATTGAAAGTTTTCCACATTCAATTACAAAGCAAAACCAAATAAATACTATAAATATAACTAAAACCTAAAACATTAACTCAGAAAACTTGAAAATGAACTTAAGCAAGTTAAATTATTTGCTTATTAAAGAGACAAAGCAGCAGAAATCATGATCATAATATCACATGATTAATACCAAAAAAATCAAGTTAAAAAAAGAAAAAATCTATAAAATAATAAAGGGTACCACCAAGACACGGTGGCTCACACCTGTAATCCCCGCTACCATACAGATCATACACATCATACCTCTGAGAGGCTGAGGCAGGGAGATGACTTGAAGCCAGGAAGTCGATACCAACCTGAGCAACACAGAAAGACCACCATCTCTGGAAAAAAATGTTTAAAAATTAGCTAGCATGGTGGCATGAGCCTGTAGCCCTAGCTATTTAGAAGGTTGAGGTGAGAGGAACTTTTGAGCTCAGGAGTTTGAGGTTACAGTGAGTTAATGACTACAACACTGCACTCTAGCCTGGATGACAGAGCAAAATCTGTCTCTCTAAAACAATAATAATAACGGGCACAGGCCGGGTGCAGTGGCTCATGCCTGTAATCCAGCACTTTGGGAGGCCGAGGCGGGTGGATCACGAGGAAAGGAGTTTGAGACCAGCCTGGCCAATATAGTGAAACCTCATCTCTACCAAAAATACAAAAATTCACCAGGTGTGGTGGCGCGCACCTTGTAGTCTCAGCTACTCAGGAGGCTGAGGCGGGAGAATCGCTTGAACCCAGGAGACAGAGGTTGCAGTGAGCTGAGACCACATCATTGCACTCCAGCCTGGGTGACAGAGTGAGACTCCGCCTCAAAAAAAAATTTAAAAAAAAAAAATAATGGGCACAATATCAGTGAAACTATTATAGTAGAAATATCTACATATTATGAAAAATTGTATCAATATTCATAAATAAAACCTGAGAATAGTCAAAGAAAAAAATAGAAGCATATTAGAAGCAATCTATACAACATAATTAAGTACATCAAAAGGACATATATTTTAAAATCTACCACGAAAATATAGGCTAGGCTTACTTTCAAGAGTCCATAAAAAATTAAAATTATTAGGCCACAGAAAAAGTCAGCAAATTCATAAAAAAGAAATGGTTCAGACAAACTCTGATCATAATGTAGTAAAATTATAAACAAAACCAAAACCAAAAAGTGCATCAAATCTGAAAATGAAAAAAATACCCTTTTAATTAAATTTTGTCAAGAAAGTCAAAATTGAAATTGCATAATCTTTTTATGTTATAATAAAAATACATCATACCAAAATTTGTAGTCTATATCTAAATTCATTCTTAGAGAAATATTTATAGTTCTAAATATATATCAATTTGCTATACATAAATTATATATTATCTTACTACAAATGCAATATATAGGTATATATGCATATATATACATCTAACTCAAACAAAATTAGCTGAACAAAATAAATCTAAGTAGAACAAAAGAAAAGATTAATTTAAAAACACTGCATTTGATAAATTAGAAAAATGAGTACTAATTAAAAATTACAGAGCTAGTTTTTTAAGAGAAAAACAATAAAATTAAGAACAAAAATAATTCAGTGACAAAAGAGAGCACAACAAAACAAGCGCACAACAAAACAAGAAATAAAGGCTGGGAGAATTCTACTTCTTAATGAGAACAACCGGAACATATAGATAAAATATTTTTTAATAAAATCTGCTTTAAGCCATTGAACAGGTAACAAGATGAGATTTGTGATCGAAGGAAAAATCATTTCAGCAAACCAAAAATTCTATACTGTCTACCTCAAGTCATTTCTCAATTCGTAAGTGACAATGGACAAGATGAGAAACCATGAAGACAGTAACTATCCATGCATAAAAATACCTTCACAAGAGATAAGTAAGCCAGGTGAGATATCACAGTACCTGAGTATGACACAGAAAACATATGCACTGAAGAGGGTAGGAAGAGAACAGCTTTACATTACCTGTATCACCCCTCCCCCATACCTAGGCAGCACAACATAGAGAGAGAGAGATACCCTCCACTTGGAAAAAGAGAAGAATTGACACAAGGACATTGTTTTGGATCCCAACAACAGACCTGCCACAGTAAAACCCAGCATTGCATAGGCCCCCACAGCAACAGACTCCAGGCCAATATCCTCACACTGAGCCTGTAAGCCTAACCTGGCACTAAGTTGGACTCCACAGCCTCAGGCCTCAGACCTACATGGCAGACTTGATCTCCAGTCCACACTGCCACCAGACCAAATTCACTGTTCCCAGGCTACAAACATTCCTCAGAAACAGTGACCCTGGGCTTCAAGACTTCCCCAATGCCAGGCCAGCCCCAGCAGCACTGGGGATTAGACCCACTCCAACACCAGGCCAGCCCATGAGAACACAGGTTTTAGGCCAATCCCCATGGATACCGGCTCCAGGCCCACCTCAGCAGAGGTGTATCCTCCCAAGTGTATCAATATGTCCACCCAAGTGTATCCTGGCTCCAGCCTCACCCTCCTGCTGACCCAGGCACCAGAGTATCCAGGCCAAGGACTCCAGCAGCAAGTCCATCTGTGGACCATGCCAAATGACCTTTTCAGAATCTCTGGACATGCTAACATGAAGGGCTTTCCCAGACTAAGCCAGTCTGTGAAGACTGAAATAGGTACCTATGCCTTCAAATGTACAGATACCAATCCACAGCTGTAAGGATTAGGAATAATGAGAGAAACAAGACCTGACCAAAGGGAAAAACAAAGTGCCAGTGAATAACCCTAAAAATATAGAGATGTATGAACAGGTTGATGAATAATTCAAAACAATTGTCTTAAGGAAGCTTGGCAAACTTTGAGAAAAGAGAGAAAAAAATTCAATAAAATGAGAAAAACAATAAATGATCAAAATAAAATTAAATAGAAATTAATTTTAATAATGTATATTATTAAAAACACAAATGGAAATTCTGGAGTTGAAAAATACAGTAAATAAAGTGAAAAATGTATTAGAGTATTAATAGCAGAATTAATCAAGTGGAAGAAGGAATCTGTGAACTTGAAGAAAGGTTATTTGAAAATATACAGTCAAATAAGGAAATAAAGAATAAAAATGAAGAAAGCTTACAGGATTTATGGGAAAGCATCAAAAAAAGCAAATTTTTGAGCCATATGAATATAAGAAGGGGAAGGCAATGATAAAGTAGAAAATGTATTTATAGAAAAAATGGCAGAAATCTTTATAAACCCGGAGAATTATAAATATCCAGGTAGAGAAAGGGCAAGGGACTTCAATAAGATTCAATCTAAACAAGACTACTTCAAGACAGAAAAGAAAAATCTTAAATAAACAATTTTAAATTGCATCTCAAGAAATTAGAAAAAGAAGAACAAAGTCCAATGTTAGAAGAAGAAATAAGATTAGATAAAAATTAATGCAATAGAAAATAGAAAAATAAGAGAAAAGATCAACAAAATGAAGTTTGTTTTTTGAAAGATAAAATTAACAAACCTTTAAGAAAAAAGGAGAGAAGATAAAATCAGAAATGAAAAAGAAGCATTACAACTGATACAAGAAGAATACAAAGAATCCTCAGAGACCATTATGAGCAATTACATGACAAATTTTCTTTTCTTTACTCTCTCTCTTTTTTTTTCTTTTTTTTTTTTTTTTTTTTTATTTGAGACGAGGTTTCACCCTCTCACCCAGGCTGGAGTGCAGAGGCACAATTTGGATTACTGCAACCTCTGCTCCCCCAGGTTCAAGCGATTCTGCCTCGGCCTCCCGAGTAGCTGGGATTATAGTCACCTGCCACCATGTCCAGCTAATTTTTGTATTTTTAGTAGAGATGGGGTTTCACCATGTTGGTCAGCCTCAGGACTCCTGACCTCAGATGATCCACCTGCCTTAGACTCCCAAAGTCCTAGGATTACAGGCATGAGACACCTCACCCAGACAAAAAAAAATTTATAACCTAGACAATACTGATACATTCCTATACACATACAACCTACCAAGACTGAATTATGAAGAAAAATAATCTGCATATACCAAAAATAAGGAGAGATTTAATTGGTAATTAAGAAGTCTCCAATTAAAGAAGCGTGCAGATCCTGATGGCTTCACTACTAAATTCTACCAAACATTTAAAGAACTCATTCAGTCTTTCTATAACTCTTCCATAAAATTGAAGAGGGACTATTTACAAACACATTTTATGAGGCCTGCCTTAATCTGATACCAAAACCAGACAAGAATACTACTGAGAAAGATACAGGAAAAATACAAGCCAGTATCCCTGATAAGCACAGACACAAAAATCCTCAATAAAGTACTAGCAAATTAAACTCAGCCACACATTAGAATGATCGTTCACTATGATCCATGTTGGATTCATTCCAGGGATGCATGCATCATTCAACATACTGAAATCAATAAATATGATATACCATATTAACAGAATGAAGGATTAAAGTCATGTAATCATTTCAATAGAAGCAGAAAAAGCATTTGACAAAATTCAACATTGTTTCATGATAAAAACTCTCAACAAATTAAGTATGGGAATGTACCTTAACACAAAAAGGTCATGCATGAGAAACCCACAGCTAATATCATAATCAATGGAGAAAAGTTAAAGTTTTCATCTAAGATTAAGTCAATAATTTTTACTCTTGCCATGTTTATTCAACATAGTACTCAAAGTCCAAGCCAGAGTAATTAGATAAAAGAAAGAAAATGCACGCAAATTGGAAAGGAAGAAGTTAGATTATCCTTGTTTGCAAATGACATATTATATAGAAAACTCTACAGACTCTACCAAAACATTTGTTAAAACTAATAAATCCATTCAGTAAAGTTGCAGGATACAAAATCAACATACAAAACAAAGTATGTTTCTATATAATAGTGAACTATGTGAAAAAGAAATCAATAAAGCAATCCTATTTACAATGGCTAAAAAAAAAATACTGAGAAATAAATTCAACCAAAAAAGTAAAAGATCCCTACACTGAAAACTATAAAACATTGATTACAAAATTAAACAAGACACAAATAAAAACAAAGACATCCTGTGTTCATGAATTAGAAGAATATCATCAAACTTCATACTACCTGAAATGGTCTACAGATTAAATATATTTCCTATCAAAATATCAATATTTTTCACAGAAACAGAAATAACCATCCAAAAATATGTATGAAACCACAAAAAGACTCCAATTAGCCAAAACAATCTTGACTAAAAAGAACACAACCGGACGCATTACATTACTTGACTTCAAAATATGCCACAAAGGTATAGTCATCAAAGCAGCACAGACATAGACCAATGAAACAGAATAGAGCGCTCAGAAATAAATCCATGCATTTACAGTAAACTGATTTTAAACAAAATACCAGAAACACAGAATGAAAAAAAAAAAAAAAACAGGCTTTTCAACAAATTGCTAGATCATATGGTAATTTTTTTTAATTTTTTATTTTAAGATCAGGGATATGCGCGCAGGATGTGCAGATTTGTTACATAGGTAAAAATGGGGGTTGGCTGTACAGACTATTTCATCACCCAGGTATTAAGCTTAGTAGCCACTGGTTATTTTTCCTGCTTTTCTTCCTCCTCCCAACCTCCACCCTCCAACAGGCCCCAGTGTATGTTGTTCCCCTCTGTGTGTACATATTTTCTCATCATTTAGCTCCCACTTGTAAGTGGAAATGTGGTATTTGGTTTTCCGTTCCTGCATTAGTTTCCTGAAGATAACAACTTCCATCTCCATCCATGTCCCTGCAAAGGACATGATCTCATTTCTTGTTAAGGCTGCATGGTATTCCATGCTGTATATGTACCATATTTTCTTCATCTAATCTATCATTGATGGGGATTTGGGTTGATTCTATGTCATTACTATTGTGAATAGTGCTGCAATGAACATATGCATGCATGTGTCTTTGTAAAAGAAAGATTTATATTCCTTTGGGTATATACCCAGTAATGAGATTTCAGAGTTGAATGGTAGTTGTCTCTAGGTCTTTGAGAAATCGCCACAGTGTTTCCCACTAATGGTTAAACTAATTTACACTCCCACAAATGATATAGAAGTGTTCCTTTTTTTCTACAACCTCAGCAGCATCTGTTATTTTTTGACTTTTTAATAATAGTCATTCTGGCTGGCGTGAGATGGTATCTCATTTTGGTTTTGATTTACATTTCTCCATGATCAGTGATGTTGAGTTTTTCATATGATTGTTGGCCACATGCATGTCTTCTTTGGAGAAGTGCCTGTTCACGTCCTTTGCTCACTTTTTTAATGGGATTTTTTATTGTAAAGCTAAGCTCCTTATAGATGCGGGATATTAGATCTTTGTCAGATGGACAGATTGCAAAAATTTTCTCCCATTCTGTCGGTTGTCTGTTTACTCTGTTGATAGTTTCTTTTGCTTTGCAGAAGCTCTATCATTTACTTATGTCATATTTGTTAATCTGTGCATTTGTTGCCACTGCTTTTGGCATTTTCTTCATGAAAACTTTTCCTGTGCCTATGTCCTGAATGGTGTTGCCTAGGTTGTCTTCTGGGGTTTTTATAGTTTCGGGTTTTACATTTAAGTCTTTAATCCATCTTGAGTTAAATTTTGAATATGGTATAAGGAAGGGGTCCAGTTTCAATCTTCTGCATAGGGCTAGCCATTATCCCAGCAATATTTATTAAATACGAAATCTTTTCCTCATTGCTTTTGTCAGGTTTGTCAAAGATCACATACTTGTTGGTGTGTGGTCTTATTTCTGGGTTCTTTGTTCTATTGCATTGTCTATGTGCCTGTTCTTATACAAGTACCATGCTGTTTTGGTTACCATAGCCCTTTAGTATAGTTTGAAGTCAGGTAATGCGATGCCTCCAGCTTTGTTCTTTTTGCTCAGGATTGCCTTGGCTATTCAGGCTCTCTTTTAGTTCCATATGAATTTTAAAATGGATTTTTCTAGTTCTGCAAAGAATGTCAGTGGTAGTTTAAGGGAATAGCATTGAATCTATAAATTGCTTTGGGCAGTATGGACATTTTAATAATATTCTTCCCATCCATGAGCAAGGAATATTTTTCCATTTGTTTGCATCATCTCTGATATCTCCAAGTAGTGGTTTTTAGCTCTTCTTGTAGAGATATTTTCTTTCCCTTGTTAGCTGTAGTGAATTCTAATCTTAATATTTAAAGAATCTCCATATTGTTTTCCATAATGGCTGAACTAAATTATATTGCTCCCAACAGAGTTCAAGTGTTCCCTATTCTCTACTTTCTTACATTTGTTGTCTGTGTCTTTTTGGTAATTCTCAATCAACAGATGTGAAGTCATGTCTCATTGTGGTTTTAATTTGCATTTCCCTGATGATTAGTGATGTTGAGCATTTTTATGATATACTGATTGTCCATTTGTATGCCTTCTTTTGAGGAATGTCAGGTCCTTTGCTCATTTTAAAATCTGGTTGTTTTCTTGCTATGGAGTTGCTTGAGTTTCTTATATTTGGGAATTAACCCCTTATTACAGTTTGTAAACATTTTCTCTCATTCTATATGCTGTCTCTTCATTCTGTTATTTCCTTTGCTGTGCAGAAGCATTTGATATAATTCTGTGCTTGTCTACCTTTGCTTTGGTTGCCTGTGCTTTTAGGGTCATATCCAAAAGAATTACCAATGTCATAAGGCTTTTTCCCTAAGTTTTCTTCTAGTAGCTCTACAGTTTGGGGTCTTACATTTAAGTGGTTAATCTATTTTCAGTTGACCTTTATTGAAGAGTGTGTCCTTTTTACAAAACACATATATTTTAAAATAGAAGATTAATAAATCCAAACACATAAAAATTTCAGCATGCCAAAAATACCATTAGTAAAGTCTAAAAGCAAACAAAACATTTAAGGGAAATTGCAACATATGTCACAAAAAAAGTAGCTAAATTCCTTAGTATACAGAGTTTCTAGAAACCAATCAGAAAAAAAGGGAGGCTGAAGCAGGCGGATCACAAGGTCAAGAGATCGAGACCATCCTGGCTAACATGGTGAAACCCCATCTCTACCGAAAATACAAAATAATTAGCCAGCATGGTGGCAGGCACGTGTAGTCAGCTGAGGCAGGAGAATGGTGTGAACCTGGGAGGCGGAGCTTGCAGTGAGCCGAGATCGTGCCACTGCACTCCAGCCTGGGTGACAGAGCAAGACTCTGTTTCAAAAAAAAAAAAAGAAACCAATCAGAAAAAAAAAGGCCAATAGAAACATGTGCCAAGAATATGAACAGAGAGGCCAGGCGTGGTTGCTCACGCCTGTAATACCAGCACTTCAGGAGGCTGAGGCAGGTGGATCACTTGAGATCAGCTTTGAGACCAGCCTGGTCCACATGGCAAAACCCCATCTCTATTAAAAACACAAATATTATCCTGGCTAACACGGTGAAACCCCATCTCTACTAAAAAATACAAAAAACTAGCCCGGCAAGGTGGCAGGCGCCTGTAGTCCCAGCTACTCGGGAGGCTGAGGCAGGAGAATGGCGTAAACCCGGGAGGCGGAGCTTGCAGTGAGCTAAGATCCGGCCACTGCACCCCAGCCTGGGTGACAGAGCAAGACTCCGTCTCAGGAAAAAAAAAAAAAAAAATACAAATATTAGCTGGGTGTGGTGACGTATGCCTGTAATTTCAGCTGCTCAGGAGACTGAGGGACAAAAATCACTTGAACCCAGGAGGTGAGGATCGCAGTGAGCCAAGATCATGCCACTGCATTCCAGCCTGGGTGATGGAGTCAGACTATCTCAAAAAAATGAATATGAATAGACAATACCCAGCAAAGGAAATAGCAATATCTCTTAGTTATAATTAAAGACAACTGTACTGGCATAGTATTTTGCCACTATCAGGTTGATAAACATTAAAATGTTCGGTAACACTCCATGCTTTCAAGGGAATGGAGAACAGTGACTCTCACACATTGCTGGTACAAGTAGAAATCCAATGCATTCTTCATATGGGGCAATCTGGCAATATCTGTTTTTAAAATGCAGCAATTCCATGTCAAATAATTTATTCTATACTGAAACACTTGCACAGGTTATCCTTTGCAGCACTGTTAGTGACAGCAACCAAAAAAAAAAAAAAAAGGAAATAATCTAAACACTCATCAAAGTTTGTTAAATAAATTTTAATATAGTCCTATCATGGAATAAGACATAGGCGTAAAAAAGAATAATAGCAGCCAAGTGTGGTGGCTCACACCTGTAATCCCAGCACCTTGGGAGGCCGAGGCGGGTGGACCACGAGGTCAAGAGTTTGAGACCAGCCTGGCCAATATGGTGAAATCCCATCTCTACTAAAAATACAAAAATTAGCCAGGTGTGGTGGCACGCACCTGTAGTCCCAACTACTCAGGAGGCTGAGGCAAAAGAATCACTTGAACCTGGGAGGCAGAGGTTGCAGTGAGCCAAGATCACACCACTGCACTACAGCCTGGGTGACAGAGACTCCCTCCCGGAAAAACAGTAATAATAATAACCAGCTGTTGTGGCTCACACCTGTAATTCCAGCACTTTAGGAGGAAAGGAGGGAAGATCTCTTGAGCCCAGGAGTTCAAGACAAGCCTTAACAACACAGCGAGACCCCATCTCTGCAAAAAATATATATATTTTTTAAATTAGCCAGGCATGGTAGCATATCCTTATGGTCCCAGCCACTCAGGAGGCTGAGGCAGGAGGACTGCTTGAGTCAAGGTCAAGGCTGTGGTAAGCCATGATCATGTCACTGAACTACAGGCTGGATGACAGAGTGAGACCCTGTTATAACAAAATGGTCAAGTTTTTTAAAACACTGATAAATAAACTTTGACACACATTTCTAAGTGCAAAAGAAAAGCAAACCTAGAACAGTGTATCCAATACTCTATTTGTGAAAAGTGGGAAAAATATTTATATGGAAAAGGTATTAATAAAATGCTTTTATTCCTCCTCTCAGTCCTCACTTCAGGAGCTGGGTAAAGACACAGCCCCTCCCTGAGGTTTTCCCTGCCATTCACCTGTGATGAATTTCATCTATGATACTTAAGTCATTCCAAAACTACTTAGAATTTAATTAAAGATATAGAATAGTTCTTTGAGTGGGCTCGATTCAGTAGGATAAAATCAAGAAAATAATTTATTCTCCTACCATTGATTTCTAACACTCTTTTCTGGCTGTCCCTTCTGTGCTCTTATACAGTACCCTGGGAAATTCTACAGCTCCCCAGGTCACTTTCAAACATTGGGTTTCCTCCCCACGTTGCCCCCACATCATCCTCAGTTATACTGCTGTTTCGTATCTACTCAGAGGCAGGGGCAGGAAGATGATGACTCAGTCCACCACTTCTTTGATGAATACTGTTGTTCTTTAGAGTCCTCTGTGGTTGTTATAGTTTGGGTGTATTTGTGAGCTCCAAATCTCATTTGAAATGTAAACCTCAATGTTGAAGGTGAAGCCTGGTGGGAGATGTTTGGGTAATACAGTGGATTCCTCATGAATGTCTTGGTGCTGTCCTTAAGACAGCGAGTGCGTTCTCATGAGATGTGGTTGTTGAAAAGTGTGTGACACCTCCTCCCTCTCTTGCTGCTCATCTCATGTGACATACTGGTTCTCTATCACATTCTGCCATGATTTTAAGCTTCCTAGGCATCACTGGAAGCAGATGCCAGCACCATGCTTCCTGTACAGCCTGAAAAACCATGAGCCAGTTAAACATCTTTTTTATTATTGTTATACTTTAAGTTCTAGGGTACATGTACACAACTTGCAGGTTTGTTACATAGGTATACATGTGCCATGTTGGTTTGCTGCACCCATCAACTCGTCATTTACATTAGGTATTTCTCCTAATGCTATCCCTCCCCCAGGCCCTCACCCACCGACAGGCCCTGGTGTGTGATGTTCCCCACCCCGTGTCCATGTGTTCTCATTGTTCAACTCCCACCTATGAGTGAGGACATGAAGTGTTTAATTTTCTATCCTTGCAGTAGTTTGCTTAGAATGATGATTTCTAGCTTCATTCATGTCCCTGTAAAGGACATGAACTCATCCTTTTTTATGGCTGCATAGTATTCCATGGTATATATGTGCTACATTTGCTTAATCCAGTCTATCATTGGTGGACATATGGGTTGGTTCCAAGTCTTTGCTATTGTGAATAGTGCTGCAATAAACGTGTGTGCATGTGTCTTTATAGTAGAATGATTTATAATCCTTTAGGTATACACCCAGTAATGGGATTGCTGGGTCAAATGGTATTTCTAGTTCTAGATCTGAGGAATCGCCACACTGTCTTCCACAATGGTTGAAGTAATTTACACTCCCACCAACAGTGTAAAAGCATTCCTACTTCACCACATCCTCTCCAGGATCTGTTGTTTCCTGGCTTTGTAGTGATCATCATTCTAACTGGTGTGAGATGGTATCTCATTGTGATTTTGATTTGCATTTGTCTGATGACCACTTTTTCATGTGTCTGTTGGCTGCATAAATGTCTTCTTTTGAGAAGCATCTGTTCATATCCTTTGTCCACTTTTTGATGCAGTTTTTTTTTTTCTTGTAAATTTGTTTAAGTTCTTTGTAGATTCTGGATATTAGCCCTTTACCAGATGGGTAGATTGCAAAGATTTTCTCCCATTCAGTAGGTTGCCTGTTCACTCTGATGATAGTTTCTTTTGCTGTGCAGAAGCTCTTTAGTTTAATCAGATCCCTTTTGTCTATTTTGGCTTTTGTTGCCCTTGCTTTTAGTGTTTTAGTCATGAAGTCTTTACCTTTGCCAATTAAACATCTTTTATAAATTGTTCAGCCTAGGGTATTTCTTCATAGCAATACAAGAATGGTAATAGAGAAAATTGGTACGAGGAGTGGGGTGTTCCTATAAAGATACCTGAAAATGTGGAAGTGACCTTGTAAATGGGTAAGAGGAAAAGGCTGGAAAAGTTTGGAGGGCTCAGAAGAAGACAAGAAGATGAGGGAAAGTTTGGAACTTCTTAGAGACTGGTTAAACGATGATAGAAATACAGATTAAGTAAAGGCCCGGTTGACCAGGTCTCAGATAGAAATGAAGAAGTCATTGAGAACTGGAATAAGGGTCACGCATGTTATGCAATAGCAAAGAACCTGGCTGTACTGTGTTCATGCCCTAAGGATCAGGGAAGTTTGAACTTAAAGGTAATGACTTATAGTATCTGATGGAAGAAATTCCTAAGCAGCAAAGCATTCATGATGTGGCTTGTCTACTTCTAACAGCCTATAATCAGATAGAGAAGCAAAGAAATGACTGAAATTTGAAACTTACAATTAACGGGAAAGCAGAGCATAAAAATTTGGAAAATTTGCAGCCTGGCCATGTGGCACAGACAGAATCCAAGCAGGCTGCAGAACCACCACTTGCTAGAGAGATTAGCATTACTAAAAAGGGAGCCAAGTGCTAATCTCCAAAACAAAGGGAAAAAGCCCTCAAAAGCATTTCAGAGATCTCAGACAGACCCTCCCATCACAGGCCCAGAGGGCTAGAAGGAAAGAATGGTTTTGGGGGCCAGGCCTAGGAAATTCCTGTCCTGCTCAGCCTTGGGACATTGCTCCCCACATCCTGGCTGCTCCAGCTACAACTGTGGCTTAAAGAGCCCCAGGTACAGCTCAGGTCACCTTTCCAGAGGGCACAAGCCATAAGCTTTGGTAGCTTCCACATGGTGTAAAACACACAGAATGCAAGGGTGAACGAGGCTTGGTGGCTTCCACCTAGATTTCAGAGGCTGTATAAGTAAGCCTGGGTGCCCAAGTAGAATCCTGCTGCAAAAACAAAGCCCTCACAGATAATCTCTACTAGGGCAACGACAAGGGGAAGTATGGTGTTGGGGCTGCCATACAGTCACCACTGGGGAACTGCCTAATGGAGGTAAAGAAGGTGACTGCCACCCTCCAGACCCCAGAATGGTAGATTCATCGGCAGCTTGCACTCTGTACCTGGAAAACACAGACACTCAACTCTAGACCATCGGAATACCAAGCAAACCCACAGAGGCAGAACTGCCCAAGGCCTTGGGAGTCCACACTGCACCAGTGTCCCCTAGATGTGGGACATGCAGTTGAAGATTATTTTGGAGCTTTAAGATTTAATGACTGCCGTGCTGAGTTTCAGACTTGTGTGGGGCCTATTGACCTTTTCTTTTGGCCAATTTCTCCCTTTTGGAATAGTAATGTTTACCCAATGCCTGTACTACCATTTTATCTTGGGAGTAAATAACTTGTTCTGATTTTACAGGCTCATACGTGGACGGAGATGAGTCTCAGATGAGACTTAGGACTTTGGACTTGAGGCTAAAATGAGTTAAGACTTTTGGAGACTATTGGCAGAGGATAGTTATATTTTGCAATGTGAGAAGGGCATTCATTTTGAGGGGCCAGAGACAGAATGATACAGTTTGATTGTCTGTTCCCTCAAAATCTCATGTTGAAATGCAATCCCCAGTGTTGGAGGTGGGGCCTGATAGGTGGTGTTTGGGTTATAGGAGTAGATTCCTCATGAATGTCTTGATGCTGTCCTCATGATCGTTGAGACCTCATGAGATCTGGTTGTTTAAAAAGTTGTGACACCTCCCACTCTCTTTCTCCCACTGTCATCAATTGACATGCTGGCTCCCCATCACCTTCCACCATGATTACAAGCTTCCCGAGGCCTCATCAGAAGCAGATGCTGGCACTATGCTTCCTGTAAAGCCTGCAGAACCATGAGCCGATTAAATCTCTTTATAATTACCCAGCCTCGAGTATTTATTTATAACCATGCAAGAATGGTCTAACACAGCGATACACGTGTATAATGCTCCTTCTTTCTTCAGGGGCACAGTTTTGTGCTAATTTTGAAGCTAATTCTGCTAGGAACCTTGACATGTCTTGTGTCCTCTCTGCCTAATATTTCTTGGCAGCCGCTCAGCTGCAGTCTTCAGTAGTATTCCCAACATACTCTCTTTCTGCTTGGGTCTCCCTTTTTCAGACAGCCTTTTGGGCAGGACCTAACATTACTACTATCCCTAGCATCTACTCCTCCCATGGAAACTCACGCACTCTTGTCCAGGTTATTTTCTGAGTATAGCTTGTGGGCTCAGGAATCATCCCTTCCTTCTTGCCTGTAGAAAGGGGAAGCTCCAGCCATTTCCTGACTTCAGATGTCCTCAGGCCAGAGTCCAGCACCAGTTGATCTTCCTGCAAACTAAAGGGGTCAATCTCCAGTTCTTCCAAAAAAATGTATCACTTTCCCTTCTTCAGACATTCCCCTGCATTTCAGGGCCTTTTCCATTTGTCATTTCTCTTCCATGTGTCCCTTCCCCAAACTGTCCACTTCAGTGGGATATAAACCCAGTCAGTTTTATTGTAAAAAAGAAAAAATTCTTATTGCACTTTAGCAATTCAACAAACATCTGGAAATGTTTGTATGCCACATTCCACTTCTAGAAAATACCCCTTAATCTTTCTGAGTGTTCTCTTGCATCTTACTGACATTTTTTTAGAAATTCTCTCCCCTAAATTGATTCTACACATCTGGTGAAGGGTCACAAAGTTTCCCAACACTGTGGTATTTCTGCAAAGCATCTCCTGTCAGCTTGCTCTTGTGAACCCAAGTGAGAGACAGGAGCAGAAAGTTGATTGTCCACTTTGGCTACATCTTTTTAAATATATGGAA
Source organism: Macaca fascicularis (assembly GCF_037993035.2). Taxonomy (NCBI): domain Eukaryota; kingdom Metazoa; phylum Chordata; class Mammalia; order Primates; family Cercopithecidae; genus Macaca; species Macaca fascicularis. Next base: position 88,227,585 of record NC_088387.1, read on the forward strand.
ATTTGTTTAGCAGTTCTCATTTAGAACCTGAGCACACTTATCACCTGATATCCTCAGTTTTGAGAAATGATCAATTCCTACCAAAAGGATACCTCCCTTTCTGCATTTTTTTTTTGTTTGTTTTTTTGTTTTTTGGTTTTGTTTGTTTGTTTGAGATGGAGTCTCTCTCTGTCACCCAGGCTGGAGAACAGTGGCAAGATCTCGGCTCACTGCAAGTTCCACCTCCCGGGTTCATGACATTCTCCTGCCTCAGGCTCCCGAGTAGCCGGGATTAAAGGTGCCCGCCACCATGCCTGGCTAATTTTTTGCATTTCTAGTAGAGACGGGTTTTCACCGTTAGCCAGGATGGTCTTGATCTCCTGACCTCGTGATCCGCCTGCCTGGGCCTCCCGAAGTGCTGAGATTACAGGTGTGAGCCACCGTGCCCAGCCCCTTCTGCATTGTTATACGAGTTTCTGTCATCTCCTATTATTCCATGAACTTTAGCTTTGCTTGTTTCCCACTGAATATAAGCTGTTTCATGTCAGAGGACAGGCTTTCTAACTCTTCTGCATCCCCAATCCACTCTGAGCAACTACCACAAAGCTGGGTGCAAATTACTTGATTAACGAATATGTAATTACTTGTCATATTATATTCACAGGTTGTAGGGCTTATAGGTTACTTGATTAATAAATTATCCGATTAACAAATTTCTTGAGTAATAAATATGTAATTACTTGTCATAGTATAGATTCATAAATTGAAAGTTAATGAAAGTTGACAGAATTCATTCCCAAGGTGCCCTGCCTATACTCCCAGACATCAGTCCTTTCCTTACAAAGTTGTTGAGAAAGACCCAATATATTCTGGTATAAGTCTATACTCTTCTACCATCTGAAGGCCTGTTTTTGCTTCAGGAGTACTTCTGTGAGACACTCACTCTGTTACTGAGTAGCTCTTCTGATACCTCCTTAAGATCTCTGTGAACCTCCTCTCTACTTTTAATTCTACCTGCCACTAGAGTCAACTCCAATTAATTAACAGGTATTAAGCATTTACTACATACCTTTACCTGTAATATAAGCAACGATGCTCAAATTATGGGAAATACAGATATGCAAGAAAATAATTGCTCGGTATTTTAGTGAGTACAGAATGTTACACAGATGAAGGCATAATAAATTCTCATGGGTAAGACAATCTGATAGACTTCACAGGAGAAACAATACCCACAGCGGGCTTTGTATTAGCCTAGAAGATAAAGGAAGAGATCCTTCCAAATAAGAAAAAGGAATGTTTTCCCTAAGAAAACAAGAATCAAAACTCCTCTTCCAGCCTCTTAACTTATGGCCCCAAATTTCCTCTCAAAAGAATTAAAAAGTTAAACTCAAAACTCCAAATACAAAAGCCCACATGTGAAAAAGATGACATAAAATCTGCTGTTTGTATATATCTATTTTGTCCTTGTGCCTATGTTTTAATTAAATCTAGGTTTAAAAAAATAACACCCAAATGTTAATAAGGAAGTATATATTTAGCAAATCTGCCGAATTGGAAAAAAATACTGTGTGTTCTCCAAGAATTATGTATTCCAGAATTGATAATTTGCTAAATTCTTTTAGACACAGTAAATAAGGAGATCAAGATATTTACCGAAATAAATGCAACGCATATTATACAGTGTCTCTGAAAACATCTTAGTTTGCCTTTTTCGGAAGCAATCTGAGTTGGCAGTGTTTTCTATTACTTAAAACAGCAAGATGCTGGGAACATTTCTCAGTTAAAGTGCTAAGTTAAAACATGTCAAGATTTTTCCCAAATCCAGAAAATCACTTTAGGATTTGCACAAGCAAATCCATATAATCCTCTTGACATTTAATCTGTCCAAATCAGTGGTAGAAGGGGAAGTGTCTTTACTTCTATATCTTCCAACAATAGCTCAGTCTTCTGACCAGTAATTCTTAGCCATTGCCACTGAGGAATGAACGGATACACATCCCCAGACTCCAGAACTGTAGAATGAACCTTCACCCCCTCTCTTCCCAGAATAGCATATTGCTCTGAAGCCCTCTCTTTCTCTAAAAATTAAAAGCATTTTTTAAATATTCCATGTAAATCTATAAACATGTAGCAAATATCAACAAAATGAACACTTGTGGGAGATATCCATTTCTCTCATGACTTCCAGTAACCTCTCCAGCCACCTCCACCTAATCCCAGTTGTACTCATTTGAGAAGCAGTGCTTTAGATTATAAAGATATTTCAAAGCCCTCATAATAATCATTACCATCGAACAGTGTTTCCTAAATTAAAACCATCACCTCTTAATTCTCACAACTACCCTATGAAGAAGGTACTATTATTTACTATTTTTAATACCATCCTATAATAAAGAAACTGAGGCTGAAAATGTAAAACAACTTGCCCAAAGTAACCACTAGTGGTAAAGTCACCAAGTCTTATTCCAAAGTCTATGGTCTTCACCAGCTTTTAATATCTCACTGTCTTTCTCATGGGTATGGCTTATAGTTTCAAATTAAAGTGTAAATTTTAGTTTTTGAGGCTATATTTTGGCCAGCAATATGTACATAACACTGATGTGAATAAATATCTGCCATGAGTGGGGTATAACCCCACTGTATAAATACTATAGTACTCATTGGCCATAATGATAAATAAAATGTATATGGTATTTCATTGCTGAAATGCACAAGAGGGCTCAGAAAATGTGGGATAAAAGGGATTAGTAACCCAATTTTGCAAATAACAAAGTAGACCAAAAGTGATTGACCAATTTTCCTAGGATCTTGCAACTAGTAGAAAAGGTGAATTTCTGCAACAGACTCTTCCATAAAGCAGTTCTCAAATAAAATATTTCCCCTTCTACCACATCTTAGCTACCATCTCAAAGCACAAAACTATAATAGAGCATTCTTCACCAGATATCCCCCTGTATTTTATGGTATTTTATATTTATTTCTCTTATATATGTGCGTGCTCCAGCACTGTCCATTTCCATGGGGTATAAACCCAGCCAGTTCCAGTACACAAAAGTTTCTTATTGCAGTGCAAGAAAACAAGAAGGAATAGCCCCTGGTTTTCACCACCCTCTGCTTACTTGAAATGGTCTCATAAAGTCAATGGCTTCATTGTTAAGTAGATCATATATTTTCATGGTAAAGAAATATTCTAATGGAAAGACATTCCTATAAACAAGTAACAGCTATTGCCAGCAACATATCATACAAGCCATGACTATACATTTCTAAGTACCAAAATTATTCTTCAAGTCCTACCTAAAGAGCATCAATTTCTGAACCATTGATTACACAGGAGATTTCAATGGACAGTCATCCAAAAGGCTTCCCAGCATTATATTCTATCATGTTTACCTTCTGCCATCTTAATTCTCTCCTTCCCTCTGTAGCCAACTATCTTCAAACAACTGACTTCACTCCTCGCTTTTCCCACAAACTTCCTAGTTTACTTCTCTCTAAAGCTATCCCTCTAAAACAGCTTTCTCTTGAATCAACAATGACCTCCACATTGCTAAAACCTAAAATCAATTAATGTTTGTATTGTTCATATTACCTCACCGGCTAATAGCATTTGGCAATGTCAGTTATTACATTAGCCTAGAAACGCTACTTTTCCTTGGCTCCCAAGGTAAACACTCACCTGGTGTTTTCTCTCTACATCTTAGGTTTCATCTGCAGATTCATCCCTTTTTAACCACCATTAAAGGTTGGCTTCTTAACGTTCACTCCTAGATGTTCTTCCTTTCTCATACTCTTATAAGAAATGTCATGAACAACCAAATATTCTGAGACAAACAAATTCACATCTGTAGGGTCAACCTATCCTTTGAGTTCCAGAATCACATGTCCAACCAGCTATTTAATGTAACATTTGGTTATGTTATAGGCACCGCATATCTAACATATCCATGATCAAACCTGTGATCTCTCACACCAAACCTCATCTTCTACCAGTAGTTGCAGCTTCTGTGAATACTTTATCATCCTGCCAGTTGCATAAGCTGGAATGTAGAAGTCATCTTGACACCACTTTCTCCCTCACCCTATCTAGGTGTAACCCATTACAAAATATTGTCCATTTTACTTCTAAATATCTTACACATTTTTCCACTTCTTTCTCCATCATGATAGCTCAAGTTGCCATCTCTACCAGGACCAATGCAATAGCTTCCTAACTACACTTCCTGCATACACCCTAGGCCCCTCTGATATTTTCCATACAATGGAGCCAGAGTGATCTTCACAAAAACATAAATGTGATCACACCAAGTCCTACATTAAATTATCTAATGGCTTTTCTCTGTTATCATGAAAAAGCCAAATCCTTATCATGGTTTGGAATGTCCTACATGGTCTGACCTCTGCCTCCATCTCCATCTTCACCTTGCATCAATCTTATCTTTCTTCTCACTTTAAACACAGTTTTCTACCAGTTTTTGCACCTTCTGGCAACAGACTCTTTGGCCATTGTGCTCTATACGGAACATTTACCACCAGCCCCTTCATCACCTTCCATACTCCCTTTCCACCAGGATCTCCTAGACATCCCTTCAGACCTCAATTCAAGTATCGTATCCTCCAGGAAGCCTTTTCTGAATATCCTACACGCAACCATAGGACTTGATCAGCTTCTATTGTTGTATGGCTTCCAGATACATTGATTTCTATCTTATTCTATATCATTTCAAATGGCATTTGCATTTCATTAATCCACACTTGGACTGTAAGTCAAATAGGGCACAGATCATGTCCTTGCTTACCAGTGTCATCCTAGACCTTATTAAATAACTGGGTACATATTTGATACTTAAAAATATCTGTTGGATGAATGAATAAATGAACAAATGAGACCTACAAACAACATATTGAAATCAAATATTTATTTTCAAACAATTTTTCCCACATCATGGGAATTTAAAAAGATTGATTTAGGTAATGCCTCTTTTTATTCTTCATCAATTATCCTGTAAGAATAGAATACATTCAGAATTATTTCAATAAGCTTAGAACTGAGTTTAAAATATAACCAATGGCCAGGCGTGGTGCCTCACGCCTATAATCCCAGCACTTTGGGAGGCTAAGGTGAGCAGATCACGAAGTTGAAAGATCAAGACCGTCCTGGCCAACATGGTGAAACCCCACCTCTACTAAAAATACAAAATTTAGCTGGGCGTGATGGCACGTGCCTGTAGTCCCAGCTACTTAGGAGGCTGAGGCAGGAGAATCGCTCGAACCCAGAAGGCAGAGGTTGCAGTGAGTCAAGATCGTGCCACTGCATTCCAGCCTGGGCGACAGAGCGAGACTCTATCTCAAAAAAAATAAATAAATAAAATAATATATGTGTGTGTGTGTGTGTGTGTGTGTGTGTGCGCGCACGCGCGCAATGTGGGATGAGGACAGAGGGGTTGTATAAAATTTGCTCAGATTATTTCAAATTTTACATTTTTGCATGCATGTGCCTCAGTCTTCCAGGAAACCTTTTCTTACCTATACCATTCCCAATTCAGTGAAGAACAATTAGAAAGTCTAGGAATTTCATGTATTGCGCACCAACTAGGCTTCAGTAAGGTAGCCAGATTCTAGTAAGAAATAATTCTTCCCTGAAGGAGCTCCTAATCTAGGAAGGGAGGTACAAAACTGAGTTCATATGCATAGGAACAAATAGCATATTCAGAAAATATAAATATTTTAAAAGAGAAATAACTCAAAAAAAGAGCAGAGGATAACAATAGATAATTTCAGGAAAACTAAATCTCAAAGACAGACACATCTGCTTAAAGATGGCCATGGCCTGAGCCTGATCTCTCCTTAACCACATAATTCCAGCCCACTCCTAGAAACTGACTTTCTTAGCTGCCCACCTCAGCTGCTTTCAGTTGTTATCTGGCTAAGTTTGATCTCTATTTTGTCAGTGAAGGAAACATGGAAGCCCCAAGTCTGAAGCAAAGGGACAACTCTTTTTCTTGATATTTGTGCCCCAGAACCAATGCCAAGATGGAGACAGATTGAGTGAGGCTCAACACATAATTTTGGAAGAAATGGGGATTTTACCAAAAAATTTCAGAACAATCTTACCTTTGCAAACTTACAGAAATATATGATCACAGAACACATTGCTAGGACCCCACCCCCACCCCACCCCAGAGCTTGGGAAGATGCTCTGAAGGTTCAGCTTCCTTCAGCTCAAGGCAAATTCTCCTCTGGCCCAGATACTCCCAACTTTGATACTCAGGATCCTAACCGAGCCTTTTGACTTTTGCTGTTGAGTTTGTGGCTAACCCACCTCCCCCTGTACAGTGGAGCCCAGTCTACTTAACCTCTCGATACTCTATACTTCTGGACCTAGAATAATTGCCTAGCTTTCGCCTGTGCCTTGCTCTGCCCCGAGTTACCCTTGTGATAACCCAGCATGCTGCGTGTGCCCCTTAACATTTGTGCTTCTCTCTCCCAGTCCCATGATGGCTTTACTGTTAGTGGATCTCACACTGGTCCCATCTAGCATACAGACTCCATGTTATCACACCGGCCCCTCTAATATCTTCCTGTGTCCTATTCCACTCCCAATATTGTGCTCTTGTGTTTTCTTTTTTTAAGCCACATCTAATTGCAAAACTTTACCGAAGAGTTGAAATCACTCATCATAACTTGATCTTATGTTAAATACCTCCATTCCCTTTCCACACCATATATGAACAATTCTCTAAGTATATTATTCCTCATGAGCCTCTTCAGTGTCTCTGCAGTATCCTTAATTTGTGACACTTCAATATGAATACAGTGTTCCTGCCTGAGAAGAGTTAAATACAAAAAGGAACATGGATTTCCCTCCCTGTCCATTAACTAACATTTGTACAATACTAGCACTACATTAGCAACTCATCATCATGCCTGATCCATCTCCAGGATTTCTTTCCTGTTTTCCTGGAACATACTTATTCTCCATTTTCTGATCACACAATATGGTCCTTATTTTTTTTAATTTCTAAATTTGATGCTTACAATGTCACTTTGTTTCAGCCTAACTCTCCAGCTTTACAGAATAACTTTTAAATCGCCATCCTGCCTTACAAGGTGCTTTTTCAAACAGTCCCATTTACATTGACTATTAACTTGTAAATATTATGAGGTAAATTATAATTGTGATTCATATATTTTCCCATAAACACAGACATTTTTCAAGGGACAGGAAATGGTCTGACACATTCCCTACTGTCCCAAATCTCACTTATTCTAGTGTTCAGCTGATAGAGGGAGCGCAATGCTTATTTTACAGAACATCTTTTTTTTTCTTGCTGCCAATTCTCTTGAAAAGGTGCTCTGCATGCACTGCCCACACATTTCACTCTCAGTCACATGTCAAACCACTTCAGCCTGGCTTGCAATCTTACCAACTTTCTGCAAGGGCTTTCTTAAAGGTCAGCATTCACCACCTAATTGGATAAGTGGCCTTTTCTTTGGTCTTTAGTTCACATAACTGTCGCTTTTGGCAGTACTGATAGGCCTTCCATTTTAAAAGTATCTCTTCTCTTTTCTTGACAATCCTCCATCCTAGGGTTTTTTTTTTTTTTTTTTTTTTTTTTTAACCTCTCTGACTTTTTTTCTTGGTCTCCAACATGGTATCCTCTTTTGAAATATTGCTAGTACTAAAATTCCATAATGAGTCCACTTCCTTTATTCTCTGCTTTGTCTCCTCAAGGGATCACTTTCGCTTCCATGTCTTCAACAAACACCTGTACACTGATGACTCACAAGGTATTTATCACACTGGCCTCATCCTGAGCTTCAAACCTATATTTATAAGTCCCTCTACCTAAAAGTCACACAGGCAGCTTAATATCTTTCCACAAAAAAAACTATTCTCTCTGCTATATTAATCTTCAAAATAAGGCTAATAACTGTACTTATTTTGTAAATTATTAAGGTAATACTAGCTGCTATAACAGATAAACTGAGAAATCTCAGTGACTTCACAAAACAAGAATTTCTCTCTCACTCCCTTTAATTTCAATGACAGGAGGGAAAAAAATGTTGTAATGCTCTGCCCTTCTTTATCCATTTATTCAGGGACTCAGGAAAGAAGAAAAATACGCTGTCTATAACACATTCTAGGCATCAGTCTCAAATGGCAGACAAAAAACTAAAAGAGGATTTCCTAAAAGCTCTTGTTTTTAATGGGCTAGACCTGGTAATAGTTTCTATTACATCAGCCAACATTTCTTTGGGGGGAAAAACTTGGTCACATGGTCTAATTGCAAAACACACTGGTAAATATAGGCCTACCTCTGCGCACAGGAGGAAAGGAAAATGAGTTTGGTGAAAGGTAAGATTAAATTAATTAACAGATATTTGCCAGATAGCTGCCACTTAGCCTGATACATAATGACACAACTGTTGGTTTATCATACATTTGTTTAGCCATCTCAGTTAGAATTCTAAGAGTTGTCTTTTATTTTTCACTATCCCATGTTCAGCTGGCCATCAGGTCATGAAATTCTATTTTGCAATTATCTCTTAAATGTAAATATTTCCCTCCATTTAAATTGCCTTGGCTAAGTGGTTCTGAACACTGTCTTGACAACAGGATCTCCTGGCCTTTTTTTTTTTTCTTTTTTAAGTATTAAATTAAATCTTTCCAGGATCAACATTTTATTAAAGCTTTCAATGCAATCCTAATCCTAATGGGCAGTTAAGGGTGAGAAATGCTGCTGTAATCCAACCTCTCCCTTGCCATACCCAGAATGATCTCACTGAAGCACTGATTTCATCATGACATTCCTTTGCTAAAAAATTGTTTCTGGGCCAGGCGTGGTGGCTCACGCCTGTAATCCTAGCACTTTGGGAGGCTGAGGCGGGCGGATCACAAGGTCAGGAGATCGAGACCATCCTGGCTAACAGGGTGAAACCCCGTCTCCACTAAAAAAAAAAAAAGAAAAGAAAAAGAAAGAAAAATTAGCTGGGCATGGTGGTGGGCTCCTGTAGTCCCAGCTACTCAGGAGGCTGGGGCAGGAGAATGGCGTGAACCCGGGAGGCGGAGCTTGCAGTGAGCCAGATTTTGCCACTGCACTCTAGCCTGGGTGACAGAGCGAGACTCAAAAAAAAAAAAGAAAAAAAGAAAAAAATTGTTTCTGGGCCAGGCACAGTAACTCACGCCTATAATCCAAGCACTTCGTGATCCTCCTACCTTGGCCTCCCAAGGTCAAGAGATCGAGACCACCCTGGCCAACATGGTGAAACCCCATCTCTACTAAAAATACAAAAATTAGCTGAGCATAGCAGCACGTGCCGTAATCCCAGCTACTCCGGAGGCTGAGGCAGGAGAATCCCTTGAACCTAGGAGGCGGAGGTTGTAATGAGCCGAGATCATGCCATTGCACTCCAGCCTGGAGACAGAGCCAGACTCCGTCTCAAAAAAAAATGCTTCTGAACTTCCATTATCTAAAGCAAGGGATGCATATTTGAATGAGTCTGAAAGGATGATACACTAATGAATTTAAATGTTTATTTGTATGTTTTATTTAATGTTACTTTAATGTGATTATTGTATAAGTTTTATAACATACAAAATTTATTAACACAGTAGAATCAAGGCATTTCCTTACTTAAAATTTGCTGCTGACTGTGCATTCTCTAATGCAGTGGTTTCCGATGTAGAATGTAAATACCTCACATGATATGCAATCAGAAAAAATCTGTTGAATATAAATTTTGTTTGCAATTGTATAAGTCAGGGTTCTCTAGAGAAACAGAATCAAAAAGGCATGTGTATACGTATATTACATGTTTTGATACATACATATCATATATATATCTATCCTGTGTGTGTTATATATCTGTATCAATAGAGATGTATCTCTATATCTATATATACACACGATTGTCAATAGTATATATATACGATAGTATTGTATAATATATATACTATTGTCAAAAGTATATATATATATACAGAGATAGATCTAAATAGATACAGATCTAAATCTAGATATAGATATCTATATAGATATAGATATATCTAGATATAGGTATATAAAGAGAGACAGTTATTTTAATGAATTGGTTCATGCAGTTATGAAAGTTGGCAAGTACAGGCTGGCACTGCGGCTCACGCCTGTAATCCCAGCACTTTGGGAGGCCAAGGACAGCGGATCCCCTGAGGTCGGGAGTTCGAGACCAGCCTGACCAACATGGAGAAATCCCACGTCTACTAAAAATATAAACTTAGCCAGGTGTGGTGGTGCATGCCTGTAATCCCAGCTACTTGGGAAGCTGAGGCAGGAGAATTGTTTGAAGCCAGGAGGCAGAGGTTGCAGTGACCCAAGATCACGCCATTGTACTCCGGCCTGGGCAATAAGAGTGAAACACCGTTTCCAAAAAAAAAAAAAAAAGAAAAAAGAAAAAGAAACCTGGCAAGTATAAAATCTACAGGATAGGCCAGTAGGCTAAAGGCCCAGGGAATGTCAGTGCTACAGTTCAAATCTGAAGGCTGTCTTTTAGCAGAATTCCTTCTTGCTAGTCTTTGTTCCATTAAGGTTTTCAACTTATTGAATAAGGCTCACCAAGTTTTGGAGGATAATTTGCTTTATCTGTCAATTTAAATATTAATCTCATCTAGAAAACATTCTCACAGACACATCCAGATAATGTCTGATTAACCCTCACAACAATGCAATAAAATGTGGTAAAACTTTAAAGAAAACTCAAATAAAGTATAAAAAAACTTTCCACCTCTAGTTTGGGGGCTAATGGGAGAAAGATCAGGAAAAGCACCTAAGGGGCTTCTAAAATTCTGATACTCTTGTAATTCTTAAGTGGCAGCTGAGTACACAGGTGTAATTATATTGGTTGGGGAGGGGGGTGTTGGTAATTTACATATATAGAGGAATCTTTTAAATATATTCAATATTTAATAAAAATGAATTTTAAAAATCCAATCCAACCAAATTTAACATTTTAATTCCATTCTATTAACATCTGCTCCTCTTTCTCACAAGCTCACGCCCGAGTCATGGATCTCAGATTTCTAGTAAAGCAAAGATGTTCAGTTTGGTCCCTCACTGTTGTTTATTTTTGCTCTCTTGCTCAGTTTTGTTATTCCATTCTCTCTTCATTCTTGCAGACCTCCTTGCTTTTCTTCAACCATACCAAGAATGTTTTCACTCCATCATCCTAGCCCTTGTCATTCCCTTTCTCTGGAAGCTCTTCCTCAGCTAAAGCAGTCTCACTCACCCACTTCACTTAGGTCTCTGATCAAACGTTCCCTCTTTACCTGTAACTTCACCATCCCTCTAAATCCCCTTACTTTATGCATTTTCTTCATTGCTGTTATTACCTGATGCATATAAGTATTCATTCATCAGTTTCCACCAATAAAAATGCAAGTATAACAGCAGAGACTTTGTTTTGTTAGGTGATATAACCCAAGCACCAAAAGCAAAGCCTCATGCATACTAAATCATCAATATATATTTGTGTAATGAATTAATACTATTTATCAATTTTATAGAGAAAAATTCTGATGGAAGTTATAGAAATTCTCACCTATGGCTTAATATATACTGTAAAATTTGGTAAGTTTGCAAGAAGGTACTGACAAACCTTTATTCAAGCGGGAAATTTTAACATACATCTCTCCGTAATGTATAAGGAGAAATTTAAAAACAGGTCAAATAGCAGTCCTAACTGCAAGATCTCAGAGTGGTTTTTAGGTTTAAATGCCAGCATAACTTACAAAACACAATTGGCTTATTCTTCACCATGTTTAGTTAGCATAGAGAAAGGATGCGGGACAGGGAACCAACGAGAAGCACATCAGCAACATGATGAGGTCTCAGACATGCGGACTCAGCTTCTGATGCAGCTCATTACTGCACAAGGAAAATTTTGATTGGGAGACATGACAAGAAACTGACGTAAGTGAAGATCACAGTAGAATACAAAAACCTCAGGCCAGGACCCCTTAGCTTAAATTGCATGCTAATCTGCTAGCTCATAGGAGATGATCACCTAGATCATAGCTAGATCTGATTTTTTTTTAGGACTGCAGAATGTCATAAATTATAGATTACATAGGAAATAATTCTAAGCATACTTACATACATCCTTGGATCAAAAGTAACATAGAAACCCCAGCAAGACACCGTCACCTATTTCCAACTCTTCACTTAATACTGCACAAATCCATCAGAGAATTATAGCTTTGCATTAACTCTTTTCCTCTAAATTTCAATAAACTGTCTATTGAATATATTTAGAATCCTATAACCAACAATTAGATAACGCACACTCATACCAAAGACTCTTGGAACATTTCTAAAAATTCACATCTTAAGCCACAAAAATATTCCCAAAATACCAAAAATCAGTATTATACAAAGTTCTTGTCCATAACATGCTTAAGTTAACAAACAATAACCAGAAAGCAATTTTGAAAGTTCTTATTGTGAAATCTAAAACACTCTGCTAAACAAGCCATTGGTCCAATAAATCATAACACAATTTATAAAATATGTAAAACTGATCATTAATGAATGTGCTATATATAATGAAACTTAAAGGTTATAACTGAAGTGGTCTTTATGAGAAATTTTTAGCTTTAAACTATGTTAAAAAACAAAACAAGAAAACTAATATGTGATAAGTATTTCTTCCCATGTATTCAGTCTTCCTATGCATTATACCTGGGGAACCCGTTCTGCTGTAGTCAGACCTTTGGTATCCTCACTGGAGGTGATATCCATAGTGATTATCCCTAACAGTTGATATGCTGAATCCATCCATGCCACTGCAGCTTCATCTCCACTGGATGAAGATGTGATCTCTTCCTTACTTTTTCAATTACTGTAAAAACTTGGAGTGTGCATAAAAAAAATATATTTACCTATATACCTAAAAAAATAACTATAAGGAAGATAGCATAGTATATAACGGCTACATGTATTGACAATAGTATATAATGGCTATATACTTAGAACTGCTTTCAAAATGAGGAATGAATGAGAAAAAAAAACACATACGAAACAGAACCTCACTGATTGCATTTAGATATTAAATGAGAGTGTACAGTAAAAAGTTTGACCTTGCCCAACAAGAAGTCTACCTTTGCTCTCAGCCTCTGGAAGTCAATCTATTTCATACTTGATACGAACATTGTTATTTAGGGTTGGGGGTTGGCCACACCGGGATGGAGTTAGTCACACCTGATAATCTTAGGTACGACTATCAGTCATCCTGAAGTTTGAAATTGACCATGTGGGCAATCAGTCAATTAATCATGTCTACATAATGGAGTTCCAATAAAAATTGTGAACACCAAGACTTGGGTGGGTGTCACTGGTTGGCAATGCCCCATGCACATGTTCACACATCAATGTCAGAAGAATAACATAACCTAAAGACAATAAAAGCTTCGTGTCTGGAATCCTTGCAATCCCTTCTTTATATGCCCCTTCTTTGGCTTATTTTTATCCTTTTCCTGTAATAAACTAACCGTGACTATAAAAGCTTTCAGTGAGTTCTGTGAGTTTTTCTAGTGAATTATCAAAGTTGAGCATGGTTTGGAGAACCCTTCAAGCTCGCATTTGGTATCAGAAGTAAGGGCTGTCTTGTGTGGACTCTTTTCTCTAAATCTGTAGTTAGACCCTAACTCCTTGCAGCTGGTGTCGGAAGTTTTGGCAGACTTGACATTCTAGAAGACTATGCCCTCATCCTTTGCAGTTTGGTCAATTCTAGGTAGGGAGTAAAAAATACTGCATATGAAATATTGGATGCAAGGAATGATGGGACAACAAGCTGACAAGCTAATTTCAGTATTTTTTATAGTATATAACCAAAAGACAATAGGCTTTGTCTTAATCAGTTCAGCCTCCTGTAATGAAAATACCACAGATTGCATGTCTTAAACACCAAACATTTGTTTCTAACAGTTCTGGATACTGGGAATTCCAAGATCAAGGCACTATCAGACTTGGTGTCTGGTAAGAGCCTCCTTTCTGGTCCATAGACAGCTAACTTCTCACTATGTCCTTACATGATGGAAGAGGTGAGTGAGCTCTCTGGAGTCCCTTTTAAATGGGCTCTACACTCATGACCTAACCATCTCCAAAAGGTCCCACTTTCTAATATCATTACATTGGGGGTTAGGATTTCAACATGAATTTGTCGGGAGGGCGATTGGGGCATGCGGCACATAAATATTCAGTCCATAATCTATCTCCTCCCGAGAGAGAGAAAAGGAGTATAACAAATTTTTAAAGCCCGATTTAAATATATAAATAGACAGGTGTGGATGTAAACCGAGGTGGATACACAGATGATATAGCAAGTAAATGAAAACAACTAAAGTAGTATATAAACTGCATTATCTATTTTGTTTCTGGAAAATAAAACTGACATAAGTGTGCATGTCATATGAGAAATTAGTGAGAAAAAAACACATGAAAAACAGAAGAAACTCACTGATTACCTTTAGCTATTAAACAAGAGAGTATAGTAAATAATTCTGCTTTGCCCAATAAGAGGTATGTCTTTTCCCTCAGCTTCTGGGACACAATCTTTGTCATACCTGAATAAAGCACCTGAATACAGTGTCCGTGTAGAGCTGATATGTTTTCAAGTGCACACGAAATATTTAAGAGAGTTTATTATTAAACATAGGCTACAAAGAAAGCCTAAAGAGAATAAGTCACAAAGAATAGAAATAATACAAATAAAAATCTCTGTCCATAATGCAGTGGACCTGCAGGCAAATAACAAAAACTTTTAAAGGCTGTTCCACCTGGTATTAAAAAATAAAACCGAAGAAAAACACCATAACTCTTGGATCACTGGAGAAATACAAAATAAAATTGCAGAATTTCTTGAAAATAACAATGAAAACCATACATGTGAGAAATTATAAAACAACTAAGATAGGCAATGAAATAAATTTTCCAGCATTAAATGTCTATTTGACAAAAAATAAAAATTGAAAGAAAATGTATTGCATAATCAATTCAGAAAGCTAGTGAAAGAAAACCCAGCAAATGAAAGCAGGACTCAAAAAATTTTTTAAATATTGGCTTTATAGAGTAAATAAAACATCAATTCACAAATCTGAAAAAAAATTCATCCCAAAATACAACTGCAGAAGAATTTCATTTGTGAATATCAATGCAAAAAAATCTTAAATTGGTCAGCAGAATCCAAGAGCATATTAAAAATTAATACATCATGAAGTATAATTTAGTCTCAGAGTGCAAGGCAGTTTATATTCGGAAATACACTGCTGATTCATAACATTAATAGAGCTAATGAGAAAAATCATATTAAATCTCCACACCTATTAACAATTAGGTATTTAACAAAATTCAACATTTACCCATATTAAAAGAATGCTCAATAAAATAGGATATATAATTCCTAGCCCAAAGCCAGTGATTTTTCTTCATGGAGAAGCATTAGAGATTTTCACAATAAAACCAGAAACAAGAAAAGAAAGCCCACTACAGACAATCCCCAACTTGCAATGGTTGCACTTAAGATTTTTCAACTTTTTGATGATGTGAAAGTGATGATGTGAAAGTGATATGCACTCAGTAGAAGCCATACTTTGAGTCCCCATACATATATTCTGTTTCTCATTTTCAGTATAGGCTACAGTACAGGCATACCCTGGTTTATTGTGCCTCACTGTATTGTGCTTACAGATATTACAAGTTTTTATAAATCAAAGGTTTGTGGTAACCTGAGTTGAGCAAATCTGTCAGTGCCATTTCCCCAAGAGCAGGTGCTCACTTTGTGCTCTTTTAGAATTAAGGTATGTACTTTTTTAGACATCATGTTATTGCACACTGAATACACTACAGTACCATGTACACATAACTTTTATATGTGTTGGGAAATCAAAAACTGTGTGAGTCTCATTTTATTGTGAGATTCACTTTATTGTAATGGTCCAGAACTGAACCCACAATATTTCTGAGGTATGCCTGCATGGTATTTAATAAATTACAAGAGATATTCAACACTTTATTATAAAATAGGCTTTGTATTCAGTGATTTTGCCTAACTGTAGGCTAATGTAAGTGTTGTGAGCACACTTAAGGTAAACTAGACCAAGTTATGATATTCAGTAGAGTAGATAAATTAAATGCATTCTCAACTCACATGGGTTTACTGAGATGTAACCATCATAAGTCAAGGAGCACTGATATTTCCATTGCTATTTAGTATTATGTTACAAGTATTAGCCGATGAATGTTGACAAGAAAAATATTGAGGAAATAAAAATTAAAATAGTAAAACTTTCTGTGTAGATATTGTAATCCATATCTACAAAAACCCTAAAGAATCAACAAAAACTATAATAAACAATTTTAAAAATTAATAAAGTTGCAGGTAATTTAATTTACAAAAAAACAGTATCCGTCTATACTTTCAAAAATTGGTGAAGGATACAGTGGAGGACTCCATTTCCAATCATGGGGGGAAAAAGAAAACAAAGTACCTATGATCAAAATGTATCAAGTGTATTTAGATCAATGAGTTTGTAATGATACCAAAATATAACTTTAAAATATCACTTTTCTTCTTTAGAGGAGGCTATGAACTGGTTCATTATTTGGAACACTGGTAACTAGAAAGAGGAAATCAAGCAATTATTCTGACTTGACATGATGACTGTATTTCAGAGTAGCCAAATATTTGATAAGAAGAAATGATAGAAAAAGATCTAGGTAAAGCTCTTCAATGGCTGCTAACATCCTACACATTTAAAAAAAAAAAAAAAAAAAAAAAAAAAAACAGTAACAAGACACATGTTGTACATCTGAAGAAAGTAAACAGTACCTGCTATGGGCTGAATGTGTTTCCCCAAACTCACTTTTTAGAACTTAAATCCCAATGTGATAGTAAGAAGAGGCAGAGACTTCAGGAGATGATTAAGTCAGGAGGGCAGAGCCCTCATGAATGGGATTAGTGATGCTATAAAAGGACTACAGGAAACTAGATAGGCTCTTCTCACCCTTCAATCCCTTCTGCCATATGAAGATGCAACATTTATCCCCACTGGAGGATGCAGCAACAAGGTACCATCTTGGAAAAAGAGGCTGGGTTCCCACTCAACACCAATCCTGACAGAGCCTCGATCTTGGACTTCTAACCTCCAGAACCATGAGCATTAAATTTCTGTACTTTATAAATTACCCCACCTTGGGTATTTTGTTATAGCAGAAATAAAAGACTAAAACACCACCTATGAAGTAGTCTTACTAAAAAATATCAAACCTAAATTTAATCAAGTCTCCAGATCTAACCAACAATTTACAAAAGACACAGGAATCACAGCAACATGTAAACGCCACCATAGGGATATAATCAACAAAACCTACCCCATATACAAATTGCCCAGTGGCTTCAAAAACAACCCAAGAAGAAATAAATGCAAGACAAAAATCAGACAGGAAAAGGCATCCTTTAGAAGACTTGAGCATATGCTAATTAGCTTTATGTAGCCATTGTGCAATATATACATATATGAAAACATCATGTTATATACCATAAATATGCACAAATTTTACTTGTCAAGTTGTGTTTCTGGTTTTTTTTGTTTTTTTTTTGAGACAGAGTCCTGCTTAGTCTCCCAGGCTGGAATACAGGGACGCAATCTTGGCTCACTGCAACCTCTGCCTCCCGGACTCAAGCCATTCTCCTGCTTCAGCCTCCCGAGTAGCTAGGATCACAGGCTCCCGCCACCATGCCCAGCTAATTCTTGTATTTTTAGTAGAGATGGGGTTTCACTATGTTGGCCAGTCTGATCTTGAACTCCTGACCTCAGGGGAAATGCCCACCTCGGCCTCCCAAAATGTTGGGATTACAGGTGTAAGCAACTGCGCCCGGCCGTCAATTTTGAAAAAAATAATGAGGGAGGTAAGATTCCCACCAGAAAACAGAGAGAGAGAGAGAGAGACAGAGAGAGAGAAAGACAGAGAGAGACACAGAGAGAGAGAGAGAGAGAGACAGAGAGACTGAGAGACAGACAGACCCCTGAGAGAGAGACCTGAGAGACATATTAACCAATTGCAATGTCTGGATGTTACTTATCTCCTATGCCACATAAACCAAAAATAAACAGACAAAAATTTGAACACTGGATATTTTATTAGGTTACAATATTATTTATGGCACAATAAATATTCTCTTTGCTGTGATAATGTTTCTTTGCTGTGATAATGTTGAAGGTATGTTTGTAATAAATATTATTTAGATTATATTCTAATATGAGTAATATTCAATAGGTATTGATAGAATCTCTGGGGCTTGCTACAAAATAATCTGGGAGACAGAAGCCAGGAAGTTGCAGGGGAAGTTAATAATTGTTAAGGCTGGATAAATAGTTCATTGTACTGTTATTTCTACTAATGTATATGTTGTAAACTTCCTACCATATAAAGTCTTTCTAAATAAAGAAAACCTAGAGAAATAACTCATTTTACCTAAGTTTGTGAAATGAATGTGAGGAATCTGTAGCTTCTTATGTGTGATTAAATAATTCTTTTTCTGAAATTTTTACGCTAATTGTCCTGTTCTCTCTAGATAAGAAGCTAATTGAGATTATTAAGAAGTTAGCCAAAAAAAAAAAAAAAAAAAAGCATTCTCAAGAAAAGCCAAAACAATTTTAGGAATTAAAGTTTTACATTGTCACGGACTCCTGTTTTATACTAGTGATTTCAATACCTTCTTTCACATATTTCCCCATTTATATGCCCCTGTCTTTCCATCAAGTCCCCATTAAAGCAAACACCTGTGGAGACATTGCCTCTGCTCATTTTTAGTGTACCCATGAACTCTTTCTATCCCAAACTCCTTCTAAGGACAAGTATGTGAAACCTTAAATCATAACCAAATATTTTCAACACTTTCAAACCTCTATGTGGCATCAAAATGTTTTGTTTATGTATCTTATAACAGAGAACCTTCAACACAATTCTTCTGCAGAAATATCAGACCTTCAAGAAATTAAAGCAAAATCAAAATGACTACCTTTATTTTGGCAATTCAGATGCTAAAGGAGGTTAGTCACCTCTTTAAAGCATTTCTGCACCTTAAATGTTCGGGGCAGTACCAGCTGTAGTCACTTGATTAGAGCAATGGGATGTGTTCTCTCTGAAGTTTAATACAGCACCTGCTCAAAGGTCAAGCCAAGTTGACCACACATCCTGCTCCTCTTTTGCTTTGAAGACAAGTGTATACAAACAATTTTTTTAATGTGCTTTAACACATTTGAGACAAGATTCTAAACTTCTTTTACTCACTTTCTTTAATGTATTTTAAAGTCTTTTTAGGTATTTTTCCTCTTTTTGGGGGGGTCTAAAATGTGCTCTTTGTCAAAGCTGCAAGGGTTTTTTAGCAATATATTTTTTTCTTCCTCGTTGTACAGATCAAATTTCTCTTACTGAAGGACGAATTCTGACGAGAGAGAGAAAAGACACAGGATATCCATCTCTTTCCTGCTACTTACCCTTTCTCATCATAGAACTATTATTCATAGGAAGCATAAAGCCCTGTGTTTTCATTTATGATGGTTTTTACACTATTCTTCCATCCTCTGCCTGTTACCAAGTTCCAAAGTTGCTTCCACATTTTCGGGTGTCTTTAAAGCAGAACAACACTCTCCGTAGAACCAATTTACTGTTATTAGTCCATTATCAAACTGCTATAAAGAACTGATCGTGACTGGGGAATTTATAAGAGATTTAATTGACTCACAGTTCAGCATGGCTTGGGAGCCCCCAGGAAACTCACAATCATGGCGGAAGGTGAAGGGGAAGCAAGGCATCTTCTTCACAAGGCAACAGGAAGAAGAAGTGCTAAGCAAAGGCGGGAAGAGCCCTTTATAAAACCATCAGATCCCGTGAGAACCTAAGAACGACGAACTCACTATCACGATAACAGCATGGGGGGACCGCCTCCATGATTCAATTAAATAACTTAAATGCTTTCTTAATTGGTGGCTGCATTTGGGCCATTACCTCCACCTGGTCTCTCCCTTGACACATGGTAGGTTTATGGGGATTACAATTCAAGATGAGATTCAGGTGGGGACACAAAGCCTAACCATATCAGTTCCCTAGGAAGGGACAAAAACAACCCTATCCTTACATTTATCAAAGTAGGAGTTGCCAAATTACCTTGAATGAGATTTGTAAAAGATTACATGGCCTATGAACATAGAAAGTAGAAGATGGTTACCAGAGGCTGGGAAGGGTAGCGGGGGGCTGGAGGGAGGTGAGGATGGCTAATGGGTACAGAAAAACACAAAGAATGAATAAGACCTACTATTTGACAGCACAACAGGGTGACTATAGTCAATAGTAACTTAATTGTACTTTTTATTTTAATTACATGGCCTGACAGCCTGCAGTGTTTTTGACTTTCTTAAAGAAACAGATAACAACACTCATATGACACCAGTGGTTCCCAAGCATTGGGAATTTACCATGGACTCTATTTAAAATATTTAACAGGCCGGGCATGGTGGCTCATACCTGTAATCCCAGCACTTTGCGAGGCCAAAGCAGGCGGATCATGAGGTCAGGAGATTGAGACCATACTGATCAACACGGTGAAACCCCGTCTCTACTAAAAATACAAAAATTAACTGGGCATGGTGGCGCGTGCCTGTAATCCCAGCTACTCCAGAGGCTGAGGCAGGAGAATCGCTTGAACCCAGGAGGCGGAGGTTGCAGTGAGCCGAGATGGTGCCACAGCACTTCAGCCTGGCTGGCAACAGATCGAGACTGTCTCAGAAAAAAAAAAAATAGTATCAGCTGGTAAAGCATGAGCAGTCAGAAAGTATCCTGGTGATCCTAGCTATGACAGGGATTAACCCTGCAGATACTTAATTTTGAGGAAGTCTAGTCCCAAGAAAGAGGATTGGGTGGACAGAGTGGGTGTGAAGGCAGGCAATTAGGGCACAGTTATTTAATAATAACTTTATTTCAGTAGTTTCATAGCCAGTACAGCTATAGATGCTTAGCACTTACAAGTCCCAGAATATACTAATTAGTGATTTTTTTTAACTGGGGACCAATATATGGTATCAACTTTTCTTTTGTCAAGTGAGAATATTTAAAAAGGCAAAAATGTAAGTACTGCCTACTGTCACCATGATTTCATAAAAGCCAAATTTAAAACCATGTAAGTAAATAGAAGGCAATCATAAAGACATTTTTAATGGAAAGAGTTTACCATTATGAAAAACTTACAACATTGACTTTATTTTTTGCAATTTCTCTACTGACTTGAGAAAATTTAATCACTGATCTTCCTCTGTCCGCAGAGAAGCCTTAGCCTGATATTTTTTTAAGTGCCGGTTTAAAGTGAAGAAGTGTCTTACCCTAGAAGATGCTATATGAACAGAAAATCTGAACAGGTTAATAACCAGAAGATGAATTAGTTTCATCACAAGGATATTAAACATTGGTCATTATTTATTAAAGAAATGCCAAATATGGCTCAACTTCTATTTGCTTTGTGCTCACAAATCTAGTGTCAAATTAAGGATTTCAATCTCTTTTTATCTCAACCAAAATATGTTTATCCATTTGTTTTATTGCTGATTCTTCGTAAGGAATAATCAATATTTTGTACAGTACAACTACAAAACTACCAGCTCTTACAGAAACTCCATTTCAGCACACACATGAGTTCACGGTGGTACAATATTAATAGTTTTACTCTGGAAAGGATATACAATATAAGCTGATGTGCTTCAAAACAGAATTTGTGGGGATTAGGGATGCTTTCTCTCTAACTAGGTGAATGTTTTCATTCCACAGTATAAGCATTTCCAAAAGGAAAGCAAAAAACTAAAACTTTTCACATGTTTAATTTAAAAGCAGTTTCTTTATATTCATTCAAACTCAGGTCAAGTTCCCTAGTAATACTACTCAATATTCTGAAATCCAACTAGAGGATCACTTTTTACATTAACTGATATGAAATTATAAATACATTTGCATGGAGAAGCATAGAATTCTTATTCTTAATGAGAACTGAAATACACATAATTAAAGAAAGTTAATTTCATATGATACCCACAATTACATGCATGATGGCTAATCTCATATTGCATATTAGAAGTAAATGCTTGGCCGGGTGCGGTGCCTCATGCCTGTAATCCCAGCACTTTGGGGGGCCGAGGTGAGTGGATCACCTGAGGTCAGGAGTTCGAGACCAGCCTAGCCAACATGGTGAAACCCCATCTCTACTAAAAATACAAAAAAATATTAGCTGGGCATGGTGGCAGGCACCTGTAATCCCAGCTACTCAGGAAGCTGAGACAGGAGAATCCCTTGAACTTGGAAGGCAGAGGTTGCAGTGAGCTGAGATCGCACCACTGAACTCTAGCCTGGATGACAAGAGTGCAACTCCATCTCAAAAAAAAAAAAAAGAAGGAAATGCTCTTTCTTCTTACTGAATTAATGAGATCCAGAGACTTTTCCCTTTCTTTAACTGAATCTGTTCTTAACTAGGACAACTTTAAACTATTTACCCCTAGTTGTTCATGTTGACATTCCAATGCCTGATTTCCAAAACATACTTTGATACTTTTGGTATCATAATTAGTTCACAAATGATTTGTACTGAACCATCACTTATTATTATTTTTATTCTTTCCTACTCTGGGTATGATCTTTCTCTTCCTTCACCTTAAAGAAAACTTTGGATAAACGTGTTCCAAAGGAACTGTGGTTATTATCTTAATTTTTAGTGCAATTAGCAAAGACTCAAGAAAACATCTCCCAATGGAATGATCGCATCATGCAGGAGTGCAATCCTTGGCTGGCTTAGTCAAACTACAACTGGTACTTAATCCACACAAATATGCAGAGGCTGTCTCTTTGCTATTCGTTAACTATAAGAACTGAATCACATAAATACAATTTGATCTGTTAATTTTTTAAAAATGTATAAGAAGAAATGAATGACCATTCTTTTTGACTGGACACATTACCATAAGCCTTTTCTAAAATTTCACAGCAACCACACAGTGAAGGGATGTTGCTATAACCCATGAACTAAATGAAATGATGGGACAGAAATTTGATTGTGGTCTCTTTCATCAGTCTCTGTCTTAAATGATGTCTTCCCATTATTTTTTCCAGAACTATAACTTCCCTGTAGAATCATCTGTTTCCCTTAGGATGGGGGTGGGATATCAGTATCTTTCCTAGTAACTATGCCCAGAGCCTGATTCACCATTATTTTACTCCACCTCCATAGCTAAACTGTCCTCAGAAGTGTTTCTAACAAAGCTTTTTTCCCCCTGCAGTGATAATTTCACAGCTTCACTCATTGGACTTCTTATTTTTTGTTTTGTTTTGTTTTGTTTTTTTTGTTTTTTTTGAGACAGAGTCTCGCTCTGTCACCCAGGCTGGAGTGCTGTGGTGCGATCTCGGCTCACTGAAAGCTCCTCCTCCCAGGTTCACGCCATTCTCCTGTCTCAGCCTCCCAAGTAGCAGGGAGGCGCCCGCCACCACGCCCAACTAATTTTTTGTATTTTTAGTAAAGACAGGGTTTCACCATGTTAGCCAGGATGGTCTTGATCTCCTGACCTCGTGATCCACCCGCTGCGGCCTCCCAAAGTGCTGGGATTACAGGTGTGAGGCATCACTCCCAGCCTGTACTTAGTTTTATAATTAATTCCCATCCTCTTTTCAACAATCACTCCACTTATAAATGAGAAAACTTGGCTATTTCAGATTCCTTTGGCAATATTAAAAAAAAAAAATTAGTACCTTTTATTCAACCTGATTTAAAGCAATAAATGTTCTATTGTTTGAAACAGCTGAATAGACCTAAGAACTCAGTTTTAGAGTTATTTTATAACTAGTGGCATGTCCAGACGTAAGTTGGCCTGGCTGAGATCACGTTCTTGTAAGTTGCTGGTTACCTGATGTACCTATTTCAGACTACAGGATATTGACTTTAGTGATCTATGAAGGATCTCACAGCCCTCACATAGCTAATCAAACTGATATTTTTAATACTTCATAAGTTTAATAAATTATAAAACTGCTAAAAGTTTTGTTGTTTAGAAATGACTAAATTCATATGTGGAATAAGAGCTATGTAAAATTTGCTAGGAAGCTAACTTAAGCATGATTAAAATCTTGCTTTTAATCAAGCAGGGTAGGTTATATATTTAAAATAGGCAATTCTGCCAGCAAATTGCCTATAGGCTCAAACTGCAACTTTTCTCTGGGTCTTCCCATACATGGCAAGTTCAAGTTCAAAGTCTACAGGGTAGGCCATAAAATATATATATATATACACACACACACACACACACATATGCACACACACATATATATATACTATATATCATATACTGTGTATAATACAGAGACAGACAGCCACTGATGAGTGGACTTCAGAAGCAGATGATATAAGTTTGTGCTGAATGAGATATCTACTTGGATTTCCTAATTTGATAAGGAGGTCAAAACATGGGGATGGATTTTGAGAACAGATTCTGAGGGAAGAAAATCCTTAATCGCTCTTTTTTTTTTTTTCCTTTTTTCATTGCTCCTACCAATTGCAGGGCATCACTATTTGGCAATGTCATTGAAATGAGATGTAATAATGCAGTTGTAAAATGCCACGTGAAAACAATGTCTTAATGAGAGTTATATATTCCTTCACTACTTAAAAGATAACATAGGCTCTTAACTGGTAGCAGCAGGCCGGCTTGCCTATAAGTTTATTTCTTTATATGTCAACCAATCATAACCAGGCTGCCTGTTAATGTTTTGCATTCACAAATTAAGATATTTGAAGTGTTTGTTTCAGAGAATTAGTTTGAAAAGGACTGGGAAGAATGTGCTTATGTTCAGTAACACAAAGCAGATAGCACAAACACTCAGGCAGTCTGGACCAATCGATGACCTTCGTGCCATACTCAATACGTTCTTTGTGACTGAATTAAACTGTCTCAGAAAGAAGGGATGAGACTTAGCTCCCTTGTCCTCATTAATGCTGAAAGCAGAAAGCTGTATTTCTCAGCTGTATTACTTTAACTCCCTCCAAAGAAATACATGTTCATGGATTATCTTATGATTGGAGGATCAAAATGAGGACTGGTCATGTAATGAACATTTCTGTTTCTATCAATAGATGACTATTAAATAATATTGTTTATTTGATTGCTCACCTTTCCTAATATTAATAAATTGGGATTTATAAAAATGTATCTCCTCTGAAAACTTAGCCATGGCTTCTTCCTCTTCTTTTTATTTCCTCTTCTACTTCTTCTTCTCCCACCATTTTGCAATGACTCTCAGAAAACTCAAGTATAAATTTATTTTTTAAAAATTCAATAATGATCGGGTGTGGTAGCTCATACCTGTAATCCCAGAACTTTGGGAGGAGTAAGACTCTGTTTCAAACAAACAACAACAACAACAACAAAACAATAACTACAGGAGCCTAGGCTTTTGTTAAATTTGTGTTTCCCAATAGCTGTATGGTTTGAATTTTATTTCTATTTTAACACACATATTTTATATGTCTTTTATAGTAGCACTCTCAAGTTCTTTTCAGACAGATAAACAGCATTTGTAAACTAACATATGCTTAAAAAACAAGCCATCTGCAATGGTAATAAACATTTTCTTATTCCTGTAGTAAGATTTCACAGCTCTATTCTTTGGGCTTTTTAGCTTTATAACCATAATTCCCATGATCCTTTCATCATTTACTTGTGCTCTGCCCAAATCATCTGAAATCCTTCTACTGCCCTCTCCCAGGCGTGTGGACTTTTTCTTCTAATGGTTTGTATCACAGACTCTCGAAGAATTGCTCTTTGGTTACCAGAGCCGTTTTGACAGCTCACACAGAACTGGAAGTGCCTGGAAATTTACATTCCTCTGGAGTGGCCCTTAGCCAATGACTGATTAAAGCCTAGCTCCTTTGCCTACAGTTGGAACAGACTGTAAAGTATAATTTACACCTCAGAACTTCCTGCTCCAGCAGGCTGGGGCTTCACCTGAAATCACGCATTTGCAGGGCTGCTTCTCCTTTGTCCTACTTTCCTCATTCCCTTGCTGGTTACTCTTGGGAACACTTCCTTAATAGATTGCCTGCACATGAATCCTCTCAAGGTTTGCGTGTAGCGAACTTGCCCCAAGATGCCATTTATTGAGTTTAAATCTTCTCTTTCTTTCTCTCTCTGTCTCTCTCACACACACACACACACACACACTCTCTCTCTTTCTCTCTCTCTCTCTCTCTCTCTCTCAACACTGAATATAGAAAAACACAAAGAAAATAATGATTTAAGCTAATTGAAGCATAGAGACATTCAGTGTAGAACTACATAACTGACCCACTCTTAGGGTACTCAATAACACATCCTTATTGGAAAATGTAAACTTCTTTGGGATATTGTTGATACTCACTACTTAACAGCAGGAGGACTAAGGACAGAGGAGAGGCTTTGGAGTCAAACAAATCTTAATTTGAATCCTGCCCATTTCGCTCATCAGATTTTGTATTAGTTAGGGTTCAGGGTTCTCCAGAGAAGAGTGTGTGTGTGTGTCCCATTAGCATATAGGAAAACAATGTCCACGTGGTAGGAGACAAGGTCTCAACAAAGACTGCAACTCCTAGCCTTTTACACATGAGTCCTATGTGAGTAAAAGAATTGAGGCTGGGCGCGGTGGCTCATGCCTGTAATCCCAGCACTTTGGGAGGCCGAGGTGGGCAGATCATGAGGTCAGGAGTTTGAGACCAGCTTGGCCAACATAGTGAAACCCTGTCTCTACTAAAAATATGAAAAATTAGCTGGGCATTGTGGCGGGTGCCTGTAATCCCAGCTACTTGGGAGGCTGAGGCAGGACAATCGCTTGAAGCCAGGAGGCAGAGGTTGCAGTGAGCCGAGATGGCGCCACTGTGACCTGGCGCCATCTCACCCAGGCAACAGTGCGAGACTCTGTCTCGAAAAAATAAAATGAAATAAAAGAATTGAGCTGTAGAGGACAGAATTCTCAATTGAAAAGGAGTACATTAAAAGAGAAAATGAAAGATGAATGAAACTCAATTTTCTCCTGTTAAATCCATTAACTACAAACATCGTCCATGAACACAGAGCTTCCAATAAGCTTCCAATAAGCTTCATTAATATATTAGTCTCAAATATGAGAAGGCCCGCTCTGGCACAAAAACATAAAAGAATACAAAGGATGTAAAGAATATTAATATTAATATTCTCAAAGTGACAAGAAAAGTTATTGTATTCATTAAATAGGACAAGGATAATTGCTATCCTAAGAAAAGAACAACTGGAAAAAGAGAAAGAGCCCTTGGATATTAAAAGTAAGATAACAAAAATATCAATAGAATTATGGAAAGATAATATTGAGGAAATCTTACAGAAAATATAAAGAGAAAAATAAGTGAGAAATAATACAGAATCTAGTCACCCCAGAAAGCCAAATATCATATTAAGAAGATTTTTCAGGAAAAAAAAAAAAGGACAAAGAAATGGGAGAAAAATATAATTAAGGAAGAAGACATTCAAAAAAATTTTCTAGAGCATAAAGATGCAATTTTCCCAACTGAAAGACTCCACTGAGTGTTCCACCCTGTGGATGTAAGAAGAGTCATATAAGGCACATTATAGTGGAAGTCATAAGTACAATTATGAAAAGATCCTAAAGGTTTGCAAAGAGAATAAAGCTAGATATATTCAAACAATCTGGGGTTAGAATGATCAAATTTATCAAGAAAAAAGTACTGGCAGCTAGAAGACAATAGAGGAATGCCTTCCACATTAGGAAACAAACCTAGAATTTATACATAACCAAATATCAATTACATGAGAAGGTAGAATATAGACATAATCAGGCATGCAAGGTCTCAAATGATTTCTCTCCCATGCTCTTTTTCTCAGCTAGTGACTAAAGAATTGCTTTAGCAAAAATAGACGACAGAAATAAGGAAAAGACATGGAATCCCGAAATGGGGGATTCAATTTAAGAATCAAAAGAAATTCAAAGGATCATGGTACAAGGAAATCTTAAGATGACACCTGTACAACAGGCTTAGGGAGGAACGGGTCCAGACAACAGCAAGAGGCTGGAGGTTTCTGAAAGAATGCCTCCAACAACTAAATGTGTGACCTTAAAATAATTGATGTGGTTGTTAGGTAGAAAATAAGCAACAGGGAGCAGGAACGGAAGCAGGAAGTGACTGCGGTTTTCCAGATGAGGGGTAACGATGGCTTGCACTGGAATTCTATAAAGGAGGACCTGATTTAGGATATGTTGCCAAGGTAGAACTGATGAGATGTGCTGAGGGATTAGAGAAGCAAAGAAACACAGAGGCACTGCCGGCGCCTTGATTTGTAGCCTGAGACCTTGGGTGAATGAGGATGCCCTTACTGAAATGGGGATGGGTTGGGGAGAAGCAAGTTTGGATATTTGGGGATGGGAAAATCCAGATATGTGTTTTAGATGTGTAAATTCCTAGATTCATATTAGAATTACAAGTAGAAATATCAAGCTGTGGTCAGATATATGTGGCAGAGAGGACATAAATCTGTAATAAAAGCTGACGGACTGGGTTAGGGTGTAGATAAAGAGGCCAAGGACTGAATCCCAAGGCAGCTCAATATTTCCAGGAAGGAAAGAAGAGGTAAGGAAAGAGAAAAATCAGAGGCTAGTGTCCTACATGCCAATCAGAAAGAAAAAAAAAATGTACTAGACGAAAAAGGGACTGATCATGTCAAATCAAATATGAAGATTAAGGTTAATCATTAGATTTGTCAAGGTGGTGGTCATTTTAGTCTAGTTTGAGTAAAGTGGTAAGCTAAGGGCTTAATCACAGTACGCTAAAGGGGAAATAGAGATAAGGAAGGGGAGACAGCAAACGAGACCATTATTTTGGGGAGTTTTGCCAGAAAAGAAGCAGATATTAAAGCAGGAGCTAAAAAGGAGAACAAGGTCCAAGAACTTTAATAGGAAAAACAATGAATATGATGTTTATATCCTGAATGGAGTAATCTAGTGGGCAGAGAAGACAAATGATGCTACATATGGGACTGGAGAAGGAACATCCTTCAGCAGGTGAGAGGGATGGACTTGCTTGAGATAAGTACTGACAAAAGTCCTGGCACCACAACCACAGGGACGGCAAGAGGGGACAAAGGGAAGAAAGCGAGAGCATGAGGAGGTCCTTTTCTGTTTCCTCTGATTGTATTATCAGAGGAAGGCCTGACAGCATCAGCTGACAGTAAGCAGGAGAGGCGGACTGGAATTTGAGGAGTGAGAAGGTACAAAATGGTAACTTGAAGAGCAGGAGAGTGGATGCACTTTCATGAGGAAGGGTTGCCAGGTACTGCTTAGGGCTCTCTTTATTATTATTATTTATTTTTGTAATAACTCCATCATGAAAAAGTGGATATTCATCCCCTCCACCATTTATCTTTTGTGTTACAAACTATCCAATTATAATATTTTAGTTATTTTTAAATGTACAATTAAATTATTGACTATAGTCACTCTGTTGTGCTATCAAATACTAGGCCTTATTCATTCATTCAAACCATTTTTTATACCTATTAACCATCCTCAGTTCCCTTCCACTACCTTTCCCACCTCTCTGATAACCATCCTTCCTCTCTCTATGTCCATGGGTTCAATTGTTTTGATTTTTAGATCCCACAAATAAGTGAGAACATACAATGTTTGTCGTTCTATGCCTGGCTTATTTCACTTAACGTAATGACCTCCAGTTTCACCCATGTTGTTGCAAATGACTGAATCTCATTCTTCATGATTGAATCTCACTCTTCATGGCTGAATAGTGCTTTATCATATATATAAGTACCACATTTTCTTTATCAATGGATATCTGTTGATAGGCACTTAGGTTGCTTCCAATCTCTTAAGATGTGCAAATGTGAATTTAAAATAAGAGCAGTCCAAACAGTTGTATGTTTTTCTCCAGCCAGATCCAGCTGCTCCACTTTGGGTCTAGAGTCAGTACAGAGTTGGTTTTCATAGAGTCTGAAATCTTACAGGAGAGTAAAATAGAGATGAGCAAAGGAATTAAAGATGTATAAAAGGCATAACTATAATGACAAGTCATAGACCCTAACCTGCGGTGGGTAGATAAATGGGACCAGGTAGTGGAAGATATGTGATTTAAAAAAAAAAATGGACAGGATCAAAGAGTTATGGAGTGTAGGAGAAGGGGATCAGAAGGAGTAAGTGGCAAAAATATGATGTGCATTCAGAGCCTGATGGTGCCACCACTGGTAATGGCCAGATCTAGGGTGTGACCATAGGACTAAATGGTGAAATGTCCAGCAGGAATATGGATCTAATAAACCAGATGCAAAAATCTTCAAATAGTGTTCAGAGGCTTAAACAAGGAAAATATTTTCCTTGGCACACACACTTTATTTTTAAAGTAGATATGGGGTCTCACTTTGTTGCTCAGGCTGGTCTTAAACTACTGGACTCGAGCGATCCTCCTGCCTCAGCCTCCCAAAGTGCTGGTATTACAGGCATGAGCCACCATGCCTGGCCAACATGCACACTTTTTAATGCACTCTGTAAGAGGTTTCTTTAACATCCATTTAAAAACTCTGCTTATCTAATGAATTAAATTGAGGCAATAAAAATAATATTTTGTAAATATTAAAATGCACCATATTGATTTTCTTTACTCTCTGCATTTAAGTCATTAAATTTTATTTGTCCCAGTGAAAGAAAGAGTAAACAATGAGGCCACTGATCTCCTTTGAGTCTCAAAGTTGGTTTTCTTGACCTCTTTGGTGAGACAATGGTCTTGAAAATAGAAGCTTTGTGTTGTAGTTTCATTCATGCACAGCATGTATCAGAATTAATTCCCTTTGAATAATATTCCACTGTGTTTATTCCACATTTTTCTTTCTGTATTCATCTGTTGATGAATAACTTTTGGCCATTGTGAAAAAATGCTGCTATTAAGCCAGACACGGAAGCACAAATATTGTAATGATTCCACTTGTACAAGGTACCTGGAATAGTCAAATTCATAGAAATAGAAAGTAGAACGGTGGTTATCAGGAGCTGGGGGAAAAGGCAATGGGGAGTTAGTGTTTTCATCAATACACAATTTCAGTTTGGAATGATGAAATAGTTCTCAAGATGGACAGTGGTAATGGTTGCACAACAATGTGAATGCACTTAATACCACCAAAGTATATGAGAAAACGTTTGAAATACTAAACTTTATGACACATATACTTTACCACAAATAATCTCATGAAAAAGAGGGCTTATGAAGGGAGGGAAAATTTCTTAATAAAATACTCCAACTCCCATTTTGGGAGGCCGAGGCGGGCAGATCATGAGTTCAAGAGATCAAGACCATCCTGGCAAACCCCGTCTCTACTAAAAGTACAAAAATTAGCTGGGCATGGTGGCACGCACCTGTAGTCCCAACTACTCGGGAGGCTAAGGCAGGAGAATCGCTTGAACCCAGGAGGCAGAGGTTGCAGTAAGCCAAGATCGCACCAGTGCACTCAAGCATGGCAACAGAGCGAGACTCCATTTCAAAAATAAATAAATACAGAAAAATAATAATAATAATCCAACCTCAACCTCCACGCCCTGCCCCCACTGAGCACTGTTCCATTTTTAAACACATCAATAGGCAGAACTGGCCAAATGGAGCAGAGAAGTTTCCTGTAGAGAAGTCTATTGAAGACAGGAGGAAGAAGGGAGAAAAGCTACCCTTTCCAGAACCAATGGCCTCTGGGAAGAAGAAAAGAGAGACTGGTGGAAGAGATGGGGAGGGAGGCAGCTGTGCCTTGACTTCTCTCCCTGGGCCTTAACCTTTAGTGGAAATGATATTAAATAAACTCAGTAGAACAATGAGGACAGGAGCCTTTTGCCAACATTACTCTACATTTTTAAGAGGTTTTAAATTGTGGAAGTTGAACTGGGTGTATGTACTTTAAATTCAGGAGATAGTGCCTATACGTTGGAGAGTGAGAAGGAGAAATAATAATATAAAATAAATAAGGATCTATACTAACTAATCATTTAAACGTACCATGAATTACAGAATATAATCAACCTACTTCTGAAGTAAATTAAAAATATACCATACTACCAAGTTAAATTACCAGTTCTCTTTTCATTTCTGACTTACACATATGGACTTGTGAAGAAAATCAGGTCAGTTATATATAAAAGAAAATGATGGCTGGGCATGGTGGCTCATGCCTGTAAGCCCAGCACTCTGGGAGGCTGAGGCGGGTGGATCATGAGGTCAAGAGATAGAGACCGTCCTGGCCAACATGGTGAAACCCCAACTCTATTAAAAATACAAAAAATTAGCTGGGCGTGGTGTCACAAGCTGGTAGTCCCAGCTACCCAGGAGGCTAAGGCAGGAGAATTGCTTGAACTTGTGAGGTGGAGGTTGCAGTGAGCCGAGATCACACCCCTGCACTCCAGACTGCACTCCAGAGAGATTGGGAATCTGGGTGACTGTGTGAGGGGGTTAAAATTTTAAATAAGACGGTTAGAGTAAACCTCACTGGAAAGGTGATATTTGAAGGAACTGAGGGAGTTAGCTACGCAGAATGAGCATTCCAAGCAAGGAAAATCCTCTAATGAGGAATATGCTTGGCATATTCAAGAAACAATAAGGTCACATGATTGTCATGGAGAATGAGCATGAACACCACAGGACATGAGAGCAGAGAGGTAATGGAGAAGCAGAATGAGAAATAGGTGATGTAGGACTTTGCAAATCGTCATAACAACTTTGTTTTTTGTTGGTGGTGGTGGTATTTGGAGATGGGGTCTTGCTATCTCACCCAGGTTGAAGTGCAGTGATGCTCAATCATAGCTTACTACGGCTTCTAACTCGTGGGTGGGCTCCAGTCATCCTCCTGCCTGAGCCTCCTGAGAACCTGGAACTACAGGCACTAGCCACCACACGCAGCTCACTGTAAGAACTTTGGCTTTTACTTTGAGGAAAATGTTGAGAACAGGAATGATACGTTCTGACTTGTGAATAAAGAGTGTAACTCTGGCTGCTGTGTTTGGGGAGATGGCAAGTGCAGGTATGGAGAAATACGCACAATCTGGATATATTTTGAAGGTAAAGCCAATATATTTCCTGAGCAATTGTTTGCACAGTACCAAGGACAAACATTGAGAATACTCCCAAAGCTTTTGGCACAGCAAGTGGATGAATGGAGTGGCAATCAACTGAAATGAGGAAGGCTGAAGATGGAACACATGTGGGGAGGAATATTAGGAGTTTGGTTTTGAGTATGTTAAGTTTGACATTTATTTAACATCTAAGCAGAGATGTCAGGTAGACAGTCATCTGGAGTTCAGACTGATTTTAATGTTAATCTGTGAGTTAACTGCATGTTCATGCACAGTTTTTAAGTCATGAGGCAGATGAGATCATCACAACAGTAAGTTTAGATAGAGAATAGGACAGGAGCCTAGTAATACTTGAGAATTAAAAATAAAAATATCTATAATTTAAAGGAATAGAAATATGAAACATTCGTGAGCATGTGGAACAACTGGAACTCTCTTAAATTGTTGATAGGAGAACAAATTGGTACAGCCACTTTGGAAAAATGTTAGACAGCACCTATAAAACCTGAATATACATTTAATTTATGACCCCACTATTCCATTCCTAGGTTAAAAAAAAAACCCAACTTTAATAAATGCTATATTCAACAAAAGACATCTATAAGAATGTTTATAGCATTTTTATTTGCAGTATCCAAAAACTGAAAAGAAAAATCCACAAATATCTATCAACGGTAGAATGGATATGTGACTTGCAGTATATTCCTACAATGGAATACTACCCAGCAATGAACAAGAAAGAACTATTGATGCATGCAACAAGTATAAATCTCACTGACATAATGTTGAGTGAAAGAAATCCGACAGTAAGAACACATACGAAATTTTTCTCTTCCTATTGTGTTCAAGAACAGGCAAAATTAGGCCATTATGACAGTGGTAAGAATAGCAGGTATACTTTGTACTGCCTAGGAAGGAACACAAGAGAGACACCTGGAATGTTGTAAATGTTCTACATTTTAATGTAGGTGGTGATGACACAAGTAGCATCTTAATACTTAAGATATATACACCTGCTGTATGTAAGTAATTCCTCAAGAAAACAAACAAAAATCAGAAAAGGATGACTCAGCAAACAAAACTAAAAAGAGTGACCAGTAAGGTGAGAGGAAAAAACAAGATTCTTGTATACTATAAGCCAAGAAAAGAAAGTGAAACAAAGATAAGAGCATCATCTACTGCCAGATGTTGTGGATTAACATGAAGGCTGACAAATAGCCATTGGATTTACCAGTGTAGGTCATTAGCAACTTTTGTAAGAGTAGTTTAGTAGAGTGGTGAGCACAAAAGCTTGATTGGTATAGGTTCTTAGATTACGAATAAAGGAATTGAGTCAACAAAGGCAGATAGATGACTCTTTTAGAATTTTGTTGAAAAGGTAAGCCAAATAAATAGGGTGAAGGAAGTATTGTTGCTTTTTTTTTTTTTTTTGAGACAGAGTCTTGCTCTGTCGCCCAGGCTGGAGTGCAATGGCATGATCTTTGCTCACTGCAACCTCCGCCTCCTGGGTTCAAGCGATTCTCCTGCCTCAGCCTCCCAAGTAGATGGGATTACAGGCACCTGCCATCACGCCCAGCTAATTTTTGTATTTTTGTAGAGATGGGGTTTCACCATATTGACCAGGCTGGTCTTGAACTCCTGACCTCCGGTGATCCACCCACCTTGGCCTCCCATAGTGCTGGGATTATAGGCGTGAGCCACTGCGGTTGGCCTGCTTTTTTAAGTGAGAAAAATACATGCATTTTTGAATACTATTGGAAATGATCTGGTAAAGAGGAAATAATTATAAACTAAGAAAGAGAATAAGAATTATAGCAGAGTCCTTGAGAAGGTGAGAGAAGCTGACATCTACTGCACATATGGAAACACTGGTTTTCTATAACAGTGTGGACACTACATTCACAGTAAAAGTGCACAAGTTCGTATATGTCCATGTAGATGCTGGTAGATGAGTAGATGTAGTCATGGAGTATGAGATGTTCTCTTCTGATTGCTTCAATTCAATTTTCCCAGTAAAGTAAGAAGCAAGGTCTTAATCTCAGAATGAAGATGTGCAAGGTTTGAGAAGAGAAGGAAAGGTATGAAATATTATCTAAAGGGGCCAGGCATGGTGGCTCATGCCTGTAATCCCAGCACTTTGGGAGGCGAAGGCAGGTGGATCACTTGAGGCCAGGAGTTAGAGACCAGCCTGGACAACACGGCAAAACACTGTCACTACTAAAAATACAAAAATTAGCTGGGCACGGTGGTACACACCTGTAATTCCAGCTAATGGGGAGCTGAAGCACGAGAATCGCTTGAGCCCAGGAGGCGGAGGTTGCAGTGAGCTGAGATCACGCCACTGCACTCCAGCCTGGATGATAGAAATGAAACCCTCATCTAAAGGAATGAGAGAGTAATTGGACTAAAGAAATGTAGCATGACTGCCATGACTGCCAGGCTGCATTAAAGGCCAATTTAGGATCTGTGTCATGAATTTGATTTGAGGTCAGCTGGTATGGTTGAGTAAAGAAAGTTGGAATTTAAGTCAGAGTTGTGGTTTTGCCAAGTAGGACAATGTAGGTGAGGTCATGGCAGTGTTTACCTGGTCTGTGAGGTCCTAAGTGATCTGGATCAACTCTCCCAGTGGATTCTCTACTCCAGTCACATTGGACTGGTCATCTTTCTGTTCTCAAAAGCTCACACTCTCCCACTCTAAGGCCTTTGTGCTTATTATTTCTCTGACTTCAATCTGTCTTCTTCTGAGTCAGAATCTTTCCTAATCCTGGGTCTCAGCTCTCAAGTTCTATTCCCAGAAGGGCCTTCCCAGACTACCTTCATTCTTATCACATCACCTTCTTCATTTATTTTTTAGCACTCATGAGTATCTAAAACACACTTGCTTCACTTGCTCACTATCTGTCTCTTCTCTAATAGTAGAATATAAGCTCTCAGAGCAAAGACTACAACTGTAATGTTCATTGCTGGATTCAATGCCTAGAACAACACCTGGGATGGATCAGGACAAAGATAAATGTTTCTGAATTGAATATATTAATTATTTTTTTTCTTAAAGATATTATGATCTGGTTGGGAAACTAGAGATACATGCAAGTAAAATAAAATTTCCTTTTTTTTTTTTTTTTTTTGAGATGGAGTCTCGCTCTGTCCCCCAGGCTGGAGTGCAGTGGCATGATCTCTGCTCACTGCAACCTCTGCCGCCTGGGTTCACGCCATTCTCCTGTCTCAGACTCCCAAGCAGCTGGGACTACAGGCACCCACCACCACACTCATCTAATTTTTTGTATGTTTTATTGGAGATGGGGTATCACCAGGTTAGCCAGGATGGTCTCAATCTCCTGACCTCGTGATCCACCCACCTCAGCCTCCCAAAGTGCTGGGATTACAGGTGTGAACCACCACAACCGGCCATAATATGAGATTTCTAAAGCTTCATAGCTTACTGGGGAATTCTTGGGTTGAAAAGCAGGGTCTAATCAGGAAATGCATGTTTACCCCAGAAATCCTCGGGATTCAATGCATTGTGTCCAGAACTTGTTTTATGCAACTTTCTAATGAAAATTATAACAGAATGTTTAATATGATTATCTCCTCCCCCTGCCCCAATCCATCTGAATAAAAACTAAGTAAATGTTAGAGCAGCTGTATTCAATATGCAAAATTATGATTATCCCTGCTCCAAGGCAAGTAAAAAGCAACACAATATTTTCCATTAAAAAAAATCTATTTCATTTCAGAATATTCTTCTTACAGATTGTTTTTTAAATGCCTTTATTTAGTCATTTTCTTGTTCTCAGTTTTTTGCTCAAAAATTCTGCCATTCTCTGATGTGTTAATTTTAGCTGCAAACACCTAATCAGAATTTTAAGGATAATTAGTAGGTTGGCTAACTTTCAGAAAGAAATACTAGTGCTGTTTTCAACAGGCTGGCAGGATGTCTCCAATTATAAAGACGGAGGAAATAAAAACAACAGGATCATAAAATCCATTGAGGGACAGATTGCATTTTATAGGAAGAGATGTAACTTCATTTACCTTCGGTCTTTATGTCTTGCAAATGTGCTCAGCACTCCTACATCCCATGGGTCTCAGCATCAATATTTATGTGCTGGAATACTTCATTGCCTCATAAACCAAGAGGTAACTGAGTATTTTTACTCTCTGGAAAAAAAAATGTGTTATACCAGGTAGTTTCCACCAGCTCCACTCACACTTTTATGCATTGACTCTCAAGAAGATACAAAGCTAGATAAACAAGAAACGTTGATCTTTTCCTTCTTGTTGCTTGAATTAGACTTTAACTATTTCTAATTTTTTGTTAAATGTTATTCAACTCCAACCAAAATTTCAATCATGGATAACCTAGGGATAAAGGCTTGAAGTTTTTTAAAATTTTCTTTTAATATAAATTTCAAAAGTCTTTATGGGGGGAAGTCCTAGTACCTTAAATTCAGATTCAAAATTGATGTCCTTCCAAAAAGAAACAGAGGGGAGTTCTAAATAAATGATCCCTAAAAGACTTCTAAAAATATGAACAAACATTGCATTCAATATCCAGAAACAGTGAGTATTTCTCAAGGGAGAGTCACTCACCTCATTAAGAGTTCTCATGTGGAGTCCCAGATTACAAGCCTCCTTTTTCAATTCCACAGAGGGTTCTCAGTCTTTAAGGATCATACATCCAAGTTACCTGGATGCCTACCCTCTGATTTCTGCTCCAAAGCCCTTTATTCCATCAACATTTTTCATCTGTGTTAAATTTGAGAGCAGAATCCAGGCGCCTGACAGGGATGAGCTCATACATCTAATAGGTGGTCATGTTGTCTACCAACCAAATCAGGTCTCCCGATAAATAAGCTGTTTTCCACATTGTGTTCTGCAGGCTTATATTCTACGGTATGTTTTTCTCTCCTCTGTCTCCTTCTCTCTCTCCCCACTTCCTTCTTTTCTCTCTTCCTCTTTTTTATACAAACACACACACACACACACACACAAAGGAGTTTGTAATGATAAGCTTGAAAGATGCAGACTGAACACAAAATAGATCTATTTATTAGATGATATCTCAAAGCATATATGTTAATATGCATTAGGAATCTCCAAAAAAGTGATACAGGAGGTAGTGTTTTCCAAATATTCTTGAGCATGGATCATTTTTTTCAGGAATGATCTTTATTGTCACAATAATTTATTGAGCAACTACTATATGTCCTCTGTTGATTTTCCTAAGTACATACCAAGATAAATAAGACAGATTTCCTGCCCTAAAGAAGCTTATAATTCAATGAACATACCACATTCTCCACAACTGTGCTCTCCAGAAAGGTAGCCACCACCTACATGTGGCTATTTTAGTAAACAAATAACATTAAAAATTCTCAGTTCTTTAGTCTCACTAGTCACACTGCAAATTCTTAATGGCCACATAGTGGCTACTGGCTGCCATACTACATGGTGCAGTTATACATTTCCTTATTTCCACTGCAGATATTCTATTGGACAGAGGTGCTCTAAGCACTATATTATTTGTATTAATCACACACTAACAAGCATGACCTTTCATTTTTATATATTTTTTCCTTCAAAG
The DNA here is from genome assembly GCF_037993035.2 of Macaca fascicularis. NCBI lineage: Eukaryota > Metazoa > Chordata > Mammalia > Primates > Cercopithecidae > Macaca > Macaca fascicularis. The sequence continues at coordinate 88,266,348 of NC_088387.1, forward strand.
ACTACAAACTTTTTCAGATCTTATACAATCACAGTCATCTTATTGAAGTTTAAAAAAATTCACTCAGACTGGTAGAAATTATTTCTAGTTCTATTAATTTATTCTTGCAGTGGGTTGTTTTTGGACGTAATCTGTTACCTAATTTCAAGGGCATTGACATGAGTTTACAATCAGACCAACTCTATGGTTGGTCTAATCTGATCTGATTTTACAGATCCTAAAATCAGAGATTTCAGAATCTGCAGAAGCACCTAAGTGTTATTTAATCCTATTCTCCCAATTTTGTAAAGTAGCAATTAAAGCTCAGTGTCATTAGGAACTTAAACTGGTTTACAAAGATGTTAAGTGCAGGGCCCTTCGGATTCACCTAAGTAAAATTTGGTGGCTGTATACAACTCCCTAGGCCTTAAATATTGTCCCTCAGAAGTATAAACTGTGGCATAACACACTGCTGGCCAACAAGAACACCTGTACAAAGACAGGATTTTTCTACTGATATTCCTACACTAATTATATAAAATGGAGCTCATCTCTATGAGATTATCATAGGCATTAACTTTTACTGAAATTCTGTGGGTATCATAAATGATAAGCCCTACAGAGAAATATTTGCTGAGTTACAAAGTGTGTATGTGTAGGGTGTTTACACATGTGCACTTGTGTGTATACGTGTACAGAATCAGGAAAAAGGATGCAGTTTTTTTTTAACTTTTAAGTTCAGGGGTACAAGTGCAGATTTGTTACAGAGGTAAACTTGTGTCATAGGGATTTGCTGTACAGATTATTTCATCACCCAGGTATTAAGCCTAGTACCCATTAGTTACTTTTCTTGATCCTCTCTGTTCTCCCACCCTCCACCCTCCGACAGGCCCCAGTGGCTATTGTTCCCCTCTGTGTGTCCATGTGTTCTCATCATTTAGCTCTCACTTATAAGTGAGAATATGTGGTATTTGGTTTTCTGTTCCTGCATTAGTTTGCCTCCAGCTCCATCCATGTCCCTACAAAGAACATGATCCAGTTCTTCTTTATGGCTGCATAGTATTCCATGGGGTATATATACCACATTTTCTTTATCCAGTCTATCATTAATGGGCACTTCGGTTGATTCCATGTCTTTGCTATTGTGAATAGTGCTGCAATGAACATATGTGTGCATGTGTCTTCATAATGGAATAATTTATATTCCTTTGAGTATATACCCAGTAACGGGACTGCTGGGTCAAATGGTATTTCTGTCTTAATGAAATCCAGCAGCACATCAAAAAGCTTATCTAGGCCAGGTGCAGTGGATCAAACCTGTAATCCAGGCACTCTGGGAGGCTGAGGTGGGCTTTTCACAAGGTAAAGAGATCGAGACCATCCTGGCCAACATGGTAAAACCCTGTCTCTACTAAAAATACAAAAATTGCCTGGGTGTGGTGGTGTGTGCCTATAGTCCCAGCTACGCAGGAGGCCGAGGTAGGAGAATCGCTTCAACCTGGGAGGCAGAGGTTGCAGTGAGCCGAGATCACGCCACTACACTCCAGCCTGGGCAAAAGAGCAAGACTCCGTCTCAAAAAAAAAAAAAGCTTATCCATCACAATCAAGCAGGTTTTATCCCTGGGATACAAGGTTGATTCAGCACATACAAATGAATAAATATGATTAATCACAAACAGAACTAACGAGGTTTTGTTGTTGTTGTTGTTGTTTTGTTTGTTTGTTTTGAGGCAGAGTCTCACTCTGTTGCCCAGGCTGGAGGGCAATGGTGCAATCATGGCTCACTACAGCCTTGACCTTCTAGGCTCAAGAAGGTCACCTCAGCCTCCTGAGCAGATAGGACTACAGGTATATGCACCACCATACCCAGATGATTTTTGCTTTTTTAGTGGAGACAGGGTTTCATCATGTTGCCCAGGCTGGTCTTGAACTCCTGGGCTCAAGCAATTCAGTTGCCTTGGCCTCCCAAAGTGCTGGGATTATAGTCACGCTCTACTCCTCAGTACCCATTTTCTGTCTTAGTCCATTTGTGTTGCTATAAAGAAATATCTGGCTGGGTGTGGTGGCTCACACCTGGAATCCCAGCATTTTGGGAGGCAGGGACAGGCAGATCACTTGAGGTCAGGAGTTCAAGACTAGCCTGGCGAACACAGTGAAACCCCGTCTCTTCTAAAAATACAAAAAAGTAGCCCAACGCCTGTAATCCCAGCTACTTAGGAGGCTGAGGCAGGAGGATTGCTTGAACCCAGGAGGTGGAGGTGGCAGTGTGCTGAGATTGCGCCACTGCACTGCAGCCTGGGTGATAGAGGGAGACTCCATCTCAAAAAAAAAAAAAAAAAAAGACATATATATATATACACACACACACACACATATGTATACACACATATATACACACACATATATGTATACATATGTGTGTGTGTGTATATATATCTGAGGCTGGGCAATTTATAAAGGAAAGGAGTTTATTTTGTTTACAGTTCTGCAGGCTGTGCAAGACACACAGTACCAGCAGCTGCTTCTGGGAAGGATTTCAGGCTGCTGCCATTCCTGGTGGAAGGCAAAGGGGAGCTGGCATGTTCAGAAGTTACACAATGAGAGAGCAGAAGCGGGAGGGGGGTAGTTCTAGACCCTTTTTAACAATCATTTTTCTAGGGAACGAATATAGCAAGAACTTACTCATTTCCACAGGATGGCACCAAGACATTCATGAGGGATCCACCCCTATGATCAAAACACCTTTCATTAGACCCCCAATCTCCAACATTGGGAATCAAATTTCACAATGATATTTTGAGGAGACAAATACCCAAACAATATCAGATGAACATGTTTTTAAAAGAAGCAAGACATTTGGCAAGTCTGCCTGAATTTTTTGGCAGATGGAAAGTGTCTTTCATCTTAGCAATACCATATAAATGTAGTATAGTCTCTGGACAGTTGAAATTATGTGTTCCGTTGATCAGAATTATGAGATGGCTGCCCAGAAAAATAACGAAAAGCAGAACAGCCTCAAGGGGCACATCTGGAAATTGAGTTGCATACATTGAAGAATACAGAAATACTTCTGGGGACTTAAAAATTGAACACTAACAATTGTTGAGATTTTTTTACCTTAAAGCAGACACCTGTGAAAAGTGAATTTTTACATAAAACTTAAGGTTATTGGCTAGTAAATACTATTGTAAATAAAGAAATATTTTCAGCCTCTTTGATCCAGAAGAAAAAGAGGTGAAAGACCCCTTTCATATAAAAGGGCTATGGATTAACTTAGAGAGTTTTAAAAGTCATCTTCCTTGACATATATGAACCTTGCGGCCCCAAGAAAGGAGCAGCTGATGATTTTGGATTGTGCGCCCATCCATGTTCCTTTCATTTCCCAGAGCAAGCATAGATCTGCAAGTCAGCAAAATGGGAGCTCTGCTCTCACATCTAGTTTCTAGAGCTGAGTGGAAAGACAGAAATGGGGTCTCTATGGAAAAATCAGGAAAATTATTGGAAACATACAAATAAAATTTAATTGCTCTCCATCAGTGTAAGTTCATTTCAAGATTGAGTTATAATAAGAGATTATTTTGTAGAGTTCCAGAGTTGGACAGATACTTCAAGATTACACAAAAAAATGTAAAAAAGTAGTTAAGAACATGAGTTCTGGAGTCATACAGACTTGGCTTCTTTTCCTGGTTCTAAGATGTGTCCATTTTGCTTTCAGATAGATGAAGTCAACAGGATTAAAGACTGGTCCATAAAAAATCTCAAAAATTTATCCATGCTCTTTTCCCCTTCTAATTCAGTGGGATGAATATGACTACAGCAGCCATGGAAACGAGGTGTTATATTGGCACAGTCCTCATCTGCTGAAGGCCCTGAATAATGACAGAGCCTCCATCGACGGGCATTCCTGAATGACCACAAGAAAACCTCACTGCTGACATGCTCACCTGCCAGAGACAGCTACAAGCACAAGAAACAAATTCTTATTGCTGCAAGCCATTTTATATGTAGGTCTGTATGTTACAGCTGTCAGCATTATCCAACAAAGACACAACCATTTGCATGTATCCCTAAGTCCGGGAGAATATTTTCTAAGCTCTCTAAGACTTATGTGTGACCTTTTAGCTGTTTTCCAGTTCTTCATTTAAAGTTTTGCAATTCCTGCAAAAGCAAAGCTTTCTTTTACCTATGATATGTCATGGGGAACAATAAAGAGTGTAGGATCAGAGCATGACTAGAATTTTATTGATGACCCACGGCAAAATAAAATTCAGCCTGCTCTTTTGCAGCAATATTAGATCTGCTGCTCTTTCAGCAGTAAAATCTTGTTTTGTCAGCAGCTACTGAGAGTGGATATGACTCAGAAGACACATAAAAGCATATATGTAAGTAACTAGCTATTATGTTTAGAAAATCATTTTTTTGCAACTTAAGTGCACTCTAACATTTCCTATTTTAAATAATCAAGACCGCCTTCAGAATGCAGAATCTCAAAAATATTACACTTTTCTATTTATGTCCTAACTGAATAAGGCAGAAGAAAGTACAAGTCACACAAGGACATACAGAAAATCACAAATTTTAGATATGAAAGGGAACTTTAAAGATCATTGAGCATAACAGCTTCATGCTATGGAAAAGGGAAGTAAGGCTTAGAAGGATTATGTGAACTGCGTAGTATCATTCAAACAGACTTAGGACTAAAATTCAGTTCTCAGTAATTATTTTAGAGAAAATTCATTTTTTGTAGACAGTTCAGATTCCAATGCTTTAGAATTATGGAATCTTGTTTGTTTTTGTGACATTATTCAACTTTTCTTCAAAAAGTGGTATTATGATACCAAGATTTATTACATAATATTAAGCTTGCATGAGCAACAATTATGAGATCTACCAGCATCTGGTACATAGGTGATGCTCAATAAATGTTGATTGGTTGATGTTATAACACTCAAGTTTCATGGCCTAAGGTAACCCTTTGCTATGGCCTCATAATCCAATGGTCAAGGATTTACATTTTTAAAGGTTCTGAAAAGACAAAGTGAAATTTAAATATTAAACATTTATTGGGATTCAAATATGACTTTGTATAAATACAACATAAGCTAATCACCACTTATATTTTAAACATATACAAAAGATTTCTGGATCTGTCCATGACAAAAATCACAGGTGTAGGATATATTCTCATGGTACAAATAAATAGATAACTAAACAAACTATGTAAAGTAACTGTTTTTAGATACTCGACAATAGGTAATGTAGGCTGCTCATAAGAGAAGAGAAACATATGAGGTGATTTTTGCATTTGCAAAAAGTATTCTACCTTTCTAAGATGCAGCTGTGGAAATGAAAGACTTCATTTTGTGGCAGAGGAAACAGAGCACAGAGATATAACTCACCAGAAAACAACAGAACAACATTTTTTAAGTGCTGAAAAACAAAAACCTGTCAACCTAGAATCCTATAGCCCGCGAAAATATTGTTCAAAAGTGAGGGAGAAATAAGTTGATTTTCAGACAAACAACATCCAAAAAACTGTCATTAGTAGATCCGCACTAAAGAACTATTACAGGATGGTGGCTTAATACCAGATATAAACATGGATCTATAGCAGAAGTCAGCAAATTATAAACTATAAACCAAATCCAGCCATCTTTTATGTGGTCCATAGGGTAAGATAGTTTTAACATATTGAAATAATTAGAAAAATCAAAAGAATAATATTTTGAAAATTATGTAAATTTCAAAGTTTAGTGAAAATATATAAAATTTGAAGTTTGGTATTTACAAATAAAGTTTTATTGAAACTCAGCCATGCTCAATTGTTTATAAATTGCCTATGGCTTATTTTACTCACATGAGCATAGATGAGTCATTATGACACAGACTGTATTGCCCGCAAAGCCTAAAATACTTACTAACTGGTATTTTACAAAAAAACAAAATAAAACAAACAAAAAAAAGTGTGCAGAATAAAGAGCACTGAAAATGGTAAATATGTGAAAAAATATTTTTAAACTCTTTTCTCATTTTAAAAATTTGTTTGAAAAACTGTTTAAAGCAAAAACAATGGCAGTGAATTGTGGGTTTTAAACATGTAGAAGTAAATATGTGACCACTACAGAGCAATTATAGGAAAGAAGTAAATGGAATCACTACAGTGTAAGGGTATATTAGTCCATTCTCATGCTGCTAATAAAGACATACCCGAGACTGGGTAATTCATAAAGGAAAGAGGTTTAATTGACTCATAGTTCAGCATGGCTGGTGAGGCCTCAGGAAACTCACAATCATGGCAGAAGGGGAAGCAAACATGTCCTTCTTCACATGGTGGCAGCAAGGAGAAGTGCAGAGCAAAGGCTGGGGGTAGAGGGATGCCACTTATAAAACTATCAGGTCTCACGAGAACTCACTCAGTATCACAAGAACAGCATGGAGGTAACTACCCATGATTCAATTACCTCCCACTGGGTCCCTCTCACAACACAAGGGGATTATGGGAACTACAGTTCAAGAGGAGATTTGGGTAGTGACACAGGCACACCATATCAAAGAGTCTTACATCATATACAAAGAAGTATGTCTTAGTCACTTAAGATTGCTATTACAGATATCATATACCAGGTAACCAAAGTAACAGACATTTATTTCTCACAATTCTGGAGGCTGTAAAGTCCAAGAAAAACGTGCTGACAAACTCAGTCTCCAGGGAGGACTCTCTTTCTAATTTGCAGATGGACATCTTTTTATAAACAGATTGATTATATTTAAAAATTAGACAAAAAGTGCTTCAAGAAAAGGAATAATAGTAAAAACAAAGAGGAGCATGTCATGTTTTAAAAAAATCAAAGGATCTTGATGATGTGAAATGCACTATTAAACAATTTTAAAATACTAAATGAAATTAATTGAAATTTCATAGACCACTACTCAAAGCAATTGCATTCTTTTGATGTGCACAAGATAGACCATATGTTGGGTCAGAAAACATACCTTCATTTCAAATGATTGAAAAAATACAGAATACATTTTCTAACTAAAATAGAATTATATTAGAAATCAGTAACAAAATTATATCTGGAATATCCATAAACATTTGAAAATTAAACAATGTAATTCTAAGTAAAACATGAGTAAAAGGAAAACATTACAAAAGCAAATAGAAATATTTTTACCTGAATAATGGAAATACAACAAATTAAACTGAGTGGGTGGCCAGAAATTAGTCCCTAAATCTATAGCCAACTGATTTTTGCCAAAGGAATCAAGAACACACAACGGGGAAAGGACAGTCTCTTCAATAAATGGTTCTGAAAAAACTAAATATATACATGCAAAAGAATGAAACTACACCCCCCACCTCTTTCCCTATAGAAAAATCAACTCAAAATGGATCAAAGACCTGAACTTAAGACCCCATACTATAAACTATCAGAAGAAAACATAGGAGAAGTGCTTCAAGACATTGGTCTGAGAAAAGATTTTATAAATAAGACCAAAAGTCACAGGCAACAAAAGCAACAACAAACAAATGAGATTATATCAAACTAAAAAGTTTTTGCACAGCAAAAGAACCAATCAGAGTGAAGAGGCAACCTACAGAATGGGAGAAAATATTTGCAAACTCTCCATCAAATAGGTGCTTAATATCCAGAATGCACAAGAAATTCAAACATCTCAACAGCAAAAACAATCTGATTTTTAAATGGGTAAATAATATGAACAGACATTTCTCCAAAAAAAAAAAAAGACATACAAATAGCCAACAAATATATGAAAAAAATGCTCAATATCATTAATCACCAGGGAAATGCAAATCAAAACCACAATAAGGTATCATCTCACCCCAGTTAGGATGGCTATTATCAAAAAGACAAAAAATAACAAATGCGAAAAGGGAACTCTTACACACTCTCGGTAGGAATGTAAAGTAGTATGGTTACAATGGAGAACAGCACAGAGGCTCCTCAAAAAACTGCCAATAGAACTTCCATAAGATCCAGCAGTACCACTGCTGGCCATTTATCCAAACAATAGAAAATCAGTGTCTTGATGACACATCTGCATTCCCACGTTTGTTGCAGCACTGTTCACAAGAGCCAATATGTGAAATCAACTAGGTGTCTAACAACAGATGAATGAGTTTTTACAATGTGGTATATACACACAATGGAATACTATTTGGACATTAAAAAAAATAAATCCTGTCATTCACGGCAACATGGTTGAAACTACAGGACATTACATTAAGTGAAATGAGCCAGAACAGAAAGTTAAACACCGCATATTCTCACTCATATGTGAAAGCTAAAAAATGTTGATCTCATAGAAATAAAAAGTAGAACAGAAGATACCAGAGGCTGGGAAGAGTAGAGATAAGGGGGTTATAGGGAGAGATTTGTTAGAGGATACAAAATTACAGCTAGATAGAAGGAATGTTATAGTGTTCTATAGCACTGTAGAATGACCAAAGTTAATAATTCATAAATTCAAATCGCTAGAAGGAAGATATTGCATGTTCCCAACATAAAGAAATCATAAATGATTGAGATAATGAATATGCCAATTACCCCGATCTGATCACTATACATTATATATATCAAAACACCACTATGAACCCTATAAATATGTACAATTATATGTTACTTTTAATATAAAGAAAAATACCATAAAAATATAAATTAATTTTTAAAATAAACTTTGTGTGTTGCAACTAAAGCAACCCTTAAAGGAAAATATGTATCTTGAGATGCTTACACTGGAGAAAAATCAAAGTTAAAATTAATAATCTAAGGATCATTTTAAGAAGCTAGTAAAACAAGAGAAAAACAAACTCAAAGTAAGTAGAAAGGAGAAAATAAAAAACTAAATGTGGAAATCAATGAAATATAAGGTGGACAAACAAAAGAGAAAAATCAAAACTGAAATTCACTGGTAAATATCATCAAACACTTGAGGAAGAAGTAACTACAATCCTCCAATCTTAAATAAATGTTTTCCTAAAATATAAATAGTCCAAACAACACAATTAAAAGGCAGACATGTCAGACTGTATAAAATATAAGACCCAACTATATACTGTCGGAAGGAAGGAAGGAAGGAAGGAAGGAAGGAAGGAAGGAAGGAAGGAAGGAAGGAAGGAAGGAAGGAAGGAAAGAAAGAAGGGAGGGAGGGAGGGAGGGAGGGATATTTCCAGCATATTTCCAGAGCCCCAAAGTGTGGTAAAGGTTGTAAATGCAACCTTCACCCAGATCCACATATGGCATCCTTGTTAACAGGCAAAAGAGCAACAAGATGGGCATAAAGCTGACCCAAGGTCCTGCTCATGATCTTGCAGAATTGCCCAAAAGCAGAACTGAGGGAGGGAGGGAAGGAGGGAGGGGAGGGGAGGGGAGGGAAGGGGAGGGGAGAAGGAAGGGAGGAAGGCAGGCAGGCTACAAATATAAAGACATATTTTAAAAATATATAGACATGTTAAAAGTAAGTTTGTAGAAAAAATCTGTGCCAGGCAAATATTAACCATAAAGCTGATGTGGCTATATTAATACTAGATAAAGTAGACTTTAAACCAAGATATATTACCAAGGATAAAGATAAAGGAATCACAATGATAAAGGAATTCAACAAGAAGGCATAAAAACCCTAAATGTGAATGCACCAGAAATAGAACTTAAAAATAAATAAAAACTACAGATTTTATGGAGTACAAATAAATTTGTAATTATAATTGAAGATTTCAAAAACTTCTCTCTCAGTAATTGACAGAACAAGTAATCATATAGAAAAATAACTATAATTTGACTTTCAAAGAATACTCCCAACAGTAGCATACCATTCTTTTAAAATACAGATGGTATATTAACCAAGACAGACAATATGCTGAGCCTTAAATTATGTTTCAATAATTTAAAAAATAAAGTTTATGCTAATTTTCCTTCTTATTAAAAAGAAAATATTTTTGAAAGAAGCCTCTCTCAATAGGCTTAAGAAAGCCTACATCAGAAGACAAAATCCAGCTACTATTATGGTATCAAATGGAGTTTTTAAATTATTATTTTCTTTTCCTTTTCCAGGTTATTTTACAAACTGTGTGATATTCCCACAATTTATGAAAGAAGCCTCTCAGTGAGGGAAATGTTTCCAACAAATAAATCAAAAGATAAATGATCACAACTCAAATCCTCTGAAAGGCATTGTGTTCATGTTATATCGAAAGCAATAAATAATCAAATGTCCTAGCATATTTTTCATATCATTGAAATATTTTAAGGAAATTTTATCAGTCATTTCAAAGTAAAGAAGGCTTCTGGTAAGGCAAATTCTTTTCTACTTCAAACATTATTTATGAATACAACTCAAGGTAGTTTTTCATGCTGTACATAGAGCTCTGCAGAAAGTATTTCCATTTAAGGTAGATAGCAATCTATCAAAATAAACCTGGTGAGGCTGTGATATAAATGCATATAAGGCTATCGAGGTATATGATCCTATTTTTTCACTAATCCAATGATAGTAGGGTGCTATTAAGTTTTTCTTAAGTATGTATGGTTCGGTTTGGTTTGGTTCTTATTTTTATTTTAATGTAGAAGGCTTCTGGCATTGACATTTAGTCTTCAATTGAGATAGGAAAGAATGAGGATAGCTCTGGATGTTCAAGTGGTATTGAAAAGGTATTCGTTATCAAGATATTGAGATGAGGTTGTGAAGGGGCCCGGAGAACCAGAGAAAAGGCAGGAGGGGTGAAGGAATCAAGACACTGCCATCTATATAGAGGCTAGGAAATGATTTGGGAGCAGTAAGTACACCAGCACTGAATCAGAGCCTAGAAGAGGCTTCTTACTCGTAGAACAAGTAAGAGAAGTTTGAAGATCACGACAGAATGCAAAGAAGTCGAAAACAGGTGAAGAAAATAAGTTGTGCAGATCAAGCTCCACACCCAAAATTTGCATAGAATTAAGAGATCAAAAAATAGAACGTAGGTTTCAGATAGTCAGGAAGGAACCTCAGATGACAGGTCAAAAAGGCCCAGAGTTACATGAGTCAGGGTTCAAAAACCTGCCCAAAGTAACTACATCTCAGCAAGCAGCACTCCCAGAAATTAGATCAGCTGAGATCCTATAGAATGGAATTATTGAGTTCCCACCTTGGGGATGTAAATAAAATCACTGCACCGATAAGGATATGCCATTGTTAGGCATGTGAAGCTTCACCCAGATCCACATACGGGCATCCTGCTTAACAGGAAAAACAGCAGCAAGATGGGCACGAAGCTGACCCAAGATCCTGCTCATGATCTTGAGGAATTGCCCAAAAGCAGAACTGAGACCAAGCAAAAGAAAGCACTCTGGTGAGAGGCTCATCTACTAGGAGCAAAGGTGAGTCAAGAAAGGACCAGATCACTTCCACCTCCGAGACTGGGTTTTTCAATGAGTTTTAAGGAAACGTTATATTTTTAAAATACTTTTTATGATTCAGGTATTTACAAATAGCAATAGTGCTAATAATCGAAAGCTGACACAAGAATTACTGAAGCAAAACCCATTGGCTGATACTCTGATAACCCTATGAGTGCAAACCTAAATACATAAAAGGCCATTTCATTTTCTATAGCTCTACTATATTAGTAATAGGTATTTAGGAAATGGAATGCTATTGTCTATTCTTTCCTCTGCAATAAAAGCAGTTAAAAAAACGTTATCTCCAGATTTCATGAAGAATTGGTTTTCACGGAATCACAAAACTTTCCAAATTGAAAATCTCTGGAGAGAAAGTAAGCATTGCTAGACTCAACAGACCGTGCAAAAAACAGACAGGGCTCATGCACAATGGTTAAGGAAAATCTACACTGGAGTGACAGGGCAGACCAGGCCACTGCCCTCAACCCTGCCTTTGCTACCTCTGCATATCTGTGTGAGTGACTTCTTTGAGCACGCACTCCCTAAGGCCAGAGGAAATGTGAGCTTAAATGTTGCATTACTCAACTGCTTTTCCTCCCCTTTCTCATTGCCTTTTTTCCATTCTAAGGTCTCTGGGTTTCTCTCTAGGTTCCTCTCCCCTAGAATGAGTTCTAGAAAATTCTCATTCCTAGCCCTCTAAACCCCCACTGAAGATGTGGTTATGTCTTGCTAGAGTTCTTCCCAAAAATTGGATCCTGCCCCAAATTCAGAGATCAGTTCTGCAGTTTCACACAGTTTTACTGCCTACCCAAAGACAAATATTGATCATTCTCTGTGTGACACAGTTGTCCCAACTAGATGCCTTTATATTAACTGTTGCTTCCTGTATGCATTGACCTCTACCCCATCACTAGTCTTTTTGTTTGTTTGTTTGTTTGTTTGTTTGTTTGTTTGTTTGAGGCAGAGTCTCACTCTGTCGCCCAGGCTGGAGTGCAGTGGCACGATCTCAGCTCACTGCAAGCTCCACCTCTCAGGTTCATGCCATTCTCCTGCCTTAGCCTCCTGAGTAGCTGGGACTACAGGTACCTGCCATCACGGCAGGCTAATTTTTTGTATTTTTAGTAGAGACAGGGTTTCACCATGTTATCCAGGATGGTCTCCATCTCCTGATCTCGTGATCTGCCCACCTCGGCCTCCCAAAGTGTTGGGATTACAGGCATGAGCCACAGCGCCATGCCCAATTTACTGTCTTAATAAAGTAATATCCCAATCCCCAACAGTACGCAATATACCCATGGAATAAACACATACGTGTGCCTCCAAATCTAAAAATTGAATTTAAAAATGTTTTTTTAAAAAGTAACAATATTAATGGAATAGTTTCTAGTATCAAGATTCAAAGCCATGGGCTAAATGAAAAAGAAAGTTCCTAATCCAACCCGCTTGTGATTTCCTCATCTCTCAGATATATTTATTAGAAAAAGAGAGGCTATAGAAGAGATGCTGAGAATAATTTGTCTCTCTTATGAACTGCTGACCAAGCATTTCAGACTGTATAGTGGAGGGCCAAGTTTCAGTATAAGGTAAAATAGAAACCACCTATAGCCAATGGTGAAACTAATGAATTACAAAGTCACTTTGCTGTTATTTCCTTCAGGTGTGAAATGAGGCAGTTGGGCTAGGTCATCTCTGAGGCTACCTTCAGCTCTAAAAATCTATGATCTGTACAGAGCAGCTCCACTTACGTTGACATTTAATGTTAAACCTACAAAAGCTTACTGACAAGAGGATGTACTTTTGTGGAAACTGATATGGAATCAGTGTGTATAAAACGTAAAGTTTTAAAAGCAGGTAGAAGGTAGATACTTCAGAATTGAGAAGGCATAACTTAAGCTTAATAATTTGTGGAGTACCCACAAGGTCTGAATAATAAGATACTTAAATCCACAGAGTATTTGACAAATTCACATTCAAATTCATAACCATTTGTTTATCAGCATATTTCCAGCATATTATCAGCATAAACAGCATATTGTTTATCAGCATATTGCAGCCCCAAAGTGTGGTGATGGTTGCAAATGCAGAAGAGGAATGCACTATTTATTATCATTCAGAAAATGATGTCACAGAGCAAGAAATACAAAGAACTGTCTTTCATCATTTTAAAATCTATGACCATAAAGGCAACTGGGCAGTGCTGGAACACAATGCTCCATCTCCCTGGTCACAACTAAATAGCTCCAATTTCAAGTCATTCATGTTTTCAGGGATATGGTTCTCCTTTTCAAAATGTCCTAATAGTTATAAATGGCTTGTTGTCATTATAAATACCTAATGTGTTTTTCTATCAGATTACTTCATTATGGAATAATGTACGTCAATTTCATGCATAATTTGCACTTTTGTCACTGAAACATCAAGTAGAAACATTATCATTAAATGTTGATTCATGAAGAAAAAAAAGTATTTTTTAATCAAGCTCGGGCCCATGAATATTGGGCCAGTGGGAGCTGAGAATTCTGCAGATATCACACTGCTTCCCCCAAGGAAACTTCTCTTCCCTATATAACTCTCCACTATGCCTGCTTGTTGCTGCTTACAGAAGAATATCTAGACATAAAAGGTTGCTCATTTTCTTGTAGGAACAGAAGCTGCACTCTATATAACAGGGGTTGGCAAACTGTGAAAGGGTCACATACATCTCACTGCCTGTTCTGGTATAACTTTCAAGCTAAAAATGGTTATAGTTTTAAATGGTTGACAAAAAATATGTATCAAGACATGTGGAAACTATATGAAATTCAGATTTCAGTGTCCAATAAATAAAGTTTGGAACTCTGTCAGACTCATTTGTTTACACATTGTCTATCACTGCTTTCATGCTATAATGTGAAGTCAGGAAGTTGTAAGGTACCATATAGCCCACAAGCTCTTTACCACCTGGCTCTTTAGGGTCAAAGTTTGCCCATCCCTTCCCTAGAACATCCAGGAAGTTCCCTTGTTGCGCAATACACAGAACAATATTCCACCCAGCAAAAGTCTTCTGCTTCTCGTGCCTGATGGCAATGTGATTTTTTTTTTTTTTTTTTTTTTTTTTTTTGACACAGAGTCTTGCTCTGTCGCCCAGGCTGGAGTGCAGTGGCTCGATCTCGGCTCACTGCAAGCTCTGCCTCCCGTGTTCACGCCATTCTCCTGCCTCAGCCTCCCAAGTAGCTGGGACTACAGGTGCCCGCCACCACACCCAGCTGATTTTTTGTATTTTTAGTAGAGACAGGGTTTCTCTGTGTTAGCCAGGATGGTCTCAATCTCCTGACCTCGTGATCTGCCCACCTGGGCCTCCCAAAGTGCTAGGATTATAGGCATGAGCCACTGTGCCCAGCCCAATGTCAAATTTTAAAGTCAACACTTTGCTTTAACCAAAATCCTCTACAAAAATACTCATTTTTCTCTAAGACTTCTGCCTCTGTTCTCCACGCCTAGTCATTTGCTTAAAACCAATGTCTCTACTTCTGTCCCTGTTCCCAACTTTGCCAGGAGCCCACCACACTGATTCTACCATTTAAGTAATCCTTCTGTTCTTTGTCCGAAACACAACTAGATTTCGTCATAGCATTTAATCCTGCAGTGAGGATTTGTTTTCTATTTGTCTGTGTCTGCAGAAAGGAGCAAGTTGCTTACTTTCAGAAATACATTAATTCTCTCATGCCAGTAGGAGGGAGAGTTTCACAAGGAACTAACATTTGAATTTTAAGCCAAGCAATTTGAAGGAGGATGGGGAAACGCACACAGTTTATATTTACTAGTCTGTCATTGACACATCTGATTCAAAGTGACCACATAAAAACTCCTTTATTAGTCTTACATCCTTGTCATTATGAGAGATGTTTGAGTGTCATTTGAATCCCATTTTTTTTTTTTTTTTTTTGAGAGGGAGTCTTGCTCTGTTGCCAGGCTGGAGTTCAGTGGTGCGATCTCGGCTCACTGCAACCTCTGCCTCCTGGGTTCAAGCAATTCTCCTGCCTCAGCCTCCCGAGTAGCTGGGATTACAGGCACGAGCCAACATGCCCAGCTAATTTTTGTATTTTTAGTAGAGACGGGGTTTCACTATGTTGGCCAGGATGGTCTCAATCTCTTGACCTCGTGATCCGCCCGACTCGGCCTCCCAGAGTGCTGGGATTACAGGCGTGAGCCACCGTGCCCGGCCAAAAGTGATTTTAAGCATCAGAATTTTATCCCACAGTATTGGAGATCAGAAGTCTGAAATCAAGGTGTTCACAGAACCACACTCCTCCAGATCCTCTAGAAGAGATTCCGTTTCTTGCCTCTTCTGGCTCCTGATAGTTGTTGGTTTTCCTTACCTGATGACTGTATCACTCCAGCCTCTTCTTTTGTCTTCACCTGGTCTCTGCTCTGTGTCTGTCTCTTATGAGGACACTTGCCACTGGATTTAGGGCCCACTTTGGTAATCCAGGATGACCTCAAGATTCTTCATTACACCTGCAAAGAGCATTTTTGCAAATGAGATCATATTCACAGGTTCTGGGGATTTATACCTGGATATATCTTTTGGGGGGCACTATTCAATGCACTGCATGGAGCAAGAGAATACTAGGGCATGTATGATCTCATCCAGGCCTTCAAGAGCCTTGACAGTTACTGCTATTTCTCAGATAAGAAAACCGTAGTGATAAAAGTGAAAAGCTAGCATTTAAAACTAGGTCTGTCAGCCTGGCACAGTGGCTGACATCTGTAATCCCAGCACTTTGGGTGGCCGAGGCGGGTGGATCATGAGGTCAGGAGATCGAGACCATCCTGGCTAACACAGTGAAACTCCTTCTTTACTAAAAATACAAAAAATTAGCTGGGCGTGGTGGTGGGCACCTGTAGTCCCAGCTACTCGGGAGGCTGAGGCAGGAGAATGGCGTGAACCAGGGAGGTGGAGTTTGCAGTGAGCCAAGATTGATCCACTGCACTCCAGTACGGGCGACAGAGTGAGACTGTCTCAAAAAAATAAGAAAAACTCAGTGTGTCAAGATTTAAGTCTATTCCCTTAACCGCTATGGCATTTTACTACCTACAAAGCAGACGGGGCCACTTTCTAAATTGCCCTACCTACAGACTGAATATACCAGAGTCCTAAGCCACCACAAGGTCCTCCTGTTTCCCCCCTTCACCTATTTGTATAGCCATATCGCCCACTAGCAGTGCAGAATTACAGGCTATTTCACAGGTCAGCAGGAAGTTCCCAATTGCCCTCAGGGCTAATCAGACACTCTCAGCCACTTTCTTTAAAATTAAGTTCCCATTTCTCTTAGTAAGTTCTGCTTGATGCTTCATAAGGTTCATGGCAAGTTAAATGCACTGCATTTTCACCACTGGTAAGCAATGTAGATAAGAAATTCTAAAGAAAATATTTCATCTTCATTTCAATCTAGCAAACTTATAAAAGTATGGATTTTTAAACTTGGGATGCAAGTGACACTAGAGCATATCTCATAGTGACAAGTAGAAAGGACTAATAAAGGAGTTTTTATGTGGTCACTTTGAATTAGACCTGTCAGTGACAGTCTAGTGAATATTAACTGTGTGCATTTTTCCATCCCCCTTCAAATTGCTTGGCTTAAAATTCAAATAAAGTTAGTTCCTTGTGAAAACCCCTCTCCTGATGGCAAGAGAGAATTAATATACTTTCAAAGGTAAACAATTTGCTCCTTTCTGCAGTTGGAGCAGAGCTGTTATAGATCATGCCAACTCAAAGGGAAAATAGAGTCAAGGAAATGGAAGGGTCAAAAGCCAACCACCTGGAAATTTATGTCAGTTTTTATGCTTAAGATCCTTCACTGCAAACAAATATCACACTTTAATGCCACAGCAAAATAAAGAAAAACCTTTGACTTGTGGGCTTGTGGAAAAAGCAGAATGAAAAAGCAGCATTCATGTGGGAGTCAAAACTCATCCTGCACCTTGGGGAGGAATAAAAAAATCTGTATGTTATTCCTTTTATCTCTGCTGGAGCCAAGGTGCAGATTGACTCAATGGACAGGAAACTGACAGTGATGGAGCAACTGCTGCTTACCTTATTGTTTCATCGTGATTATATCATTTAACTCTCATGCCCACCCTTGAAAGTAGGCAAAATGCCCTCATTTTAGAATTGACCAAATTCAAGCTTGGAAACCTGAATGATTAACCAAAGGTCACTCTGTTAATCTGCAGTGATACAGTGCAAGCCAAAGACATTCCCAAACACCAGGCTTACCTAAACCAACTTCTTTTTCCTGTTCCTGCCAGCATATATAAACACATGCTTTTAAAATAATGACAGGCTAAATCTAGCAATCAAGTCATTATAGCATTCCAGTAAGTCTACAAGTGACATGTTGTTTTCGCTAAAGATGGACCAGGATATGACATTGTCTCCTTCTATTATGCCCCGCCAGCAGACTGTCAGATACCCACTGCTGTGATCTGTTTAGCAAGGTCAGCTGTTTGATTGCTATGAATAATTGGATGCCATTAATAATGGTCAGCTCCAGGATATAGGAAAGTGGTCAAGCGTGGTAATTGTATTTTGAATTCCAGCAGATTATTTCCTGGGAAGCAGGAAGACAACCACTACATGGGATACGGTTTTTCTAAGTACAATAGAAATAATTGGTTCCCTAGAGGTGAAAGGGAGAAGCCGAGGGCTCCCGTAATAACATGTGTGGCCATATCTAGTAAGAAACATGGAGGTCAAGGTTTTGCAAGCGATGGCTAATACTATGAAGCCTGGCCATTACCATCACTAAAAGTCTTCACAAGTTCACATTCTTGTTATTCTCTTATTTAGATTAATACTAGAGCTTTACATGTTCAGGGGGCCAATTTCTAAATTTTGAAGCACCAGTGAGGTTAGACCAATGGCTAATTAGGAAATCTAATACAACTGATATCCATCTGAAAAGGTCAAGCATAAATCTTTTGCTGTTTAATGTATATTAAATTCTCACCACATATTAAGGGCTGTAGATACTGCAAGACAATTAAGCAAAACATTATCTTTTTTTTGGGGGGGGGGGGAAAGCCCTGTCAAAAAATGAAGGGTTTTTAAAAAATCTCCCAGGACATAATAATAAAAGTGAGAAATTTTTTAAAAGATTGAAAAAAAGCACATTTTAAAATCATGTGAAAAGGAAAAATGAAAAGTGATTTTAGAAGATGATAGACTGGAGTATAGGCAACACATAAAGAGCAAAACATTTCATAGAAAAATATAATAGCTATCAGTTTCAGACTTTACTAAGAAAACTATTTCTTAAATTGCCCAGCAATGTGGGCAGAACAAATTAAAGTTAAAACTTATTATAGCCAAGGAAATATGGATGGGAGCATGGAATCAAGATACAACTGCCTGAAATAAAATAGTCAACACATGCCTCAATTCTTGCCAGCTTTTCCATTATTTGGAGCTACTAGGAATTGAATCATTTTGACCATTTTTTTTTAAAGGTATTCAGTGTTTGGATGAACTCTAAAATGAAAAGAGATAAACAAACAATCATAGAGCTAAAACTATAAAACTCTCATAAGAAAACATAAGGAATAAGTCTTTGTAAACTTGGGTTACACAGTGGTTTCCTGGATCTGGCACCAAAAGATGGGTGACAAAAGAAAACACTAGGGCTGGGCATGGTGGCTCATGCTTGTAATCCTAGCACTCTGGGAGGCCCAGCTGGGTGGATCATGAGGTCAGGATATCAAGACCATCCTTGCCAACATGGTGAAACCCCAGCTCTACTAAAAATACAAAAAATTGGCCTGGCGCAGTGGTTCACACCTGTAATCCCAACACTTTGGGAGGCCGAGGGGGGCAGATCACAAGGTCAGGAGATGAGACCATCCTGGCTAACACAGTGAAACCCCGTTTCTACTAAAAATACAAAAAATTAGCCTGACGTGGTGGTGGGCGCCTGTAGTCCCAGCTACTTGGGAGGCAACAGGAGAATGGCGTGAACCCTGGAGGCAGAGCTTGCAGTGAGCCGAGATTGCACCACTGCACTCCAGCCTGGGTGACACAGCGAAACTCCCTCTCAAAAAAATAAAAATACAAAAAATACAAAAAATTAGCCAGGCATGGTGGCACATGCCTGTAGTCCCAACTACTTGGGAGGCTGAGGCAGGGGAATCACTTGAACCCGAGAGGCAAAAGTTGCAGTGAGCCGAGATCACGCCATTGCACTCCAGTCTGGTGACAGAGTAAAACTTCATCTCAAAAAAAAAAAAGAAAACACTGGACATTGGACTACATCAAAATTAAAAACTTCTGTGTTACAAATGAGACCTTCAAGAAAGCTAAAAGATGACCCACAGAATAGAAGAAAATATTTGCAAACCATATAGGTTATAAAGGATTTGTATCCCAATACAAATAGCCAAAAAATGAAAAGAACCCAAATGGTGGTCAACTGATAAACGGGTAAAGAAAATGTGGTATACCCGCCCAGTAAAGTATTAATCAGCCATAAAAAGGAATGAAGTACTGACACTCACTACAACATGTTTGACTCTTGAAAACATTATGCAAAGTGAAGGAATCCAGTCACAAATGCCATATATTGTATGATTCTATTTAGGGTACATATTTAGGGTACACATCCAGAATAAGCTAATTCACAGAGACAGACAGTAGACTAGGGGTTGCTTAGGGCTGAGGGAAGGACATGAGAGATAAATGGGGACTGATTGCTAACGGGTACAGGGTTTCCTTGAAGGGGGATGAAAATATGCTAAAACTAGATTATCGTGATGGTTGCGCAACCCTGTGAATATGCTAAAAAAAGAAAACAAACTATACAATTGTACACTTTAAATGGATGAGTTGTATGTGATTCTCTCTCAATTAATTCAAAGCTCTTTTTGAAAAATCAAACACAAATAAAAACAGCATTGGATACTCGGTGCTTCCCTAGTGACCAAAATCACTGTTTTCTCAGAATACGGGTCCAAAAAGGGAGAAGCAACTTGCCCTAGGCCCCACTTTGAGCCAGTAATGAAACAAGATCCCTAAGATTTCTGCTTCCATGTGATTCCCTAGACTCCAGTGCCATTGGCAAATTTCTTAACCCTTTATGGTCCAAATTTATTTTTTATTTTTTTGTTAGTGGCTTTTTCCCTCAGTGATGGTAGCCTTACTGATACGTTTGTCCAGAAACATTTCTATAAGCTGATGTAAACGGAAGATATGATAACCTAAAGGAAGTAGGCAATATCAACCTACAGAAGTCTATTTCCCTGCACAATAGTAAGCTACAAAACCTGGGCATGGTCTAAATAGTTCCTTGGAAAGAGTATTAGATGGAACCATGCATGGTTTTTAGGTCTGAGAAAACTGTAGAAACAGGTGATGATCTGTCTATAGAAGTAAGAACCCCAAATCCAGATTTCCCAGTCTTTCATAACACCTACAGATTAAGCAGGACAGAAACCAGGGTACAGAGGGTCAGCTCTTTGACTTTTGCTCTTCAAGTTAATGCCTTTTCCCACTAGGGAACATCCATTTCCTTCAAGAGCCACTTTTAAGCCCACACAAAGCTTCGAGCAGCCAGAAAGGAAAGAAAGAGCCTCATCTCAGCCGCAATATTTCCAGAAACTTCAAACATCTTATTTTAAAATCAGAAGAGACAAAATGCCTCAGACATCAGTGGTATCCTCATTTGTACAGTGGAGAAAATGAACACTACTTCCCCCCCCCAAAAAAAAGCCCAAGTTAAGAAATAACAGTCCAAAAAAAAAAAAGTGTGTGTGTGTGTGTGTGTGTGTGTGTGGCCTATGTATGCTGGTAGCTCAGGTACAAAGGGTTCAGGGAGAGCTAAGACTGAACATCAGAACCTAGAGCATTTTAAGAGTTTTCTAGAACACATCAGAGATGATACAGAATTTCTTCATGCCTGAAGAGGAGGTGTACCAGAGATGGAAGAGTGTAAGTTATATCTTTGTTCTCTCTACTGCACTCTAGGCTTTAAAACAAATTCAATAATTACATAAAATTCAAGGTTTATTTTTCCTCTGTTAGTTCTTTTATCTGTAATACATTTGCAATTTTCAAGCTCCTATTTTCCTTGTTTTCTTTTACTTCTACTTGAGTTATTTTTATTTATTTTTCTTTTCATAAAATAAAAATGTTTCTCCAAGAGAGCACTGGCAAGCCTTGAGATAAGAGTAAATTAGCCAGTAACCATATCTTTGACATCTATTCGACCACTACATATCCACCTGAGAGTGAGGAGGAGAAAAGGTGAGAGAGGAGATTGATAGGAATAGCACTCCATGTTTTATTCATCTTTTCAGGACACTGTAGAGATTAACTAATTACCCTACACTATGCATCTGTAGGAAAAAGAAGAGTAATCCAGCTGTGCCCTACTTTAAGAAAAACTGATTTATAAAAATTGAATTTATCAAAAATACAAATTATGAAATGAATCAGAAAATGTATTTATAGAAGTGCTCAATATAACATTGAATTTCAATAAGAGTGCCCCCCTAGAGCATGTAAAACATGACATCATTTATAAAACTTCAATAATTATTCTACCAAAACCCATTATTTAAAAATACAAACTTATAAAAACAGATGTATTAGGGGGTTATTTGTTAAATTCATTAAAATATTTTTTTAAACAGCATACCACCTCCACATCCCACCTCCAGGTACTAAAAATATCATTTGATTTGCCAGCAATTAATTAAAGACAAATTCAGGGAAACACAGCTATTCTTAGAACTAAATATGCCTGTCTTTGTGTCTTTGTTCCTGTGCGTAAATAGGAAAACTGAAGATCTAAGGAATTAAGTAGTCATTCTCAGATTAATATTCATAGTTAAATTATCCTACTCTCTTATCTCTAAAATATCTATCCTCTATAATATTGACACACAAATAGACATAAATTATTCATGATCAGCCAGATGTGGTGGCTCACACCTGTAATCCCAGCACTTTGGGAGGCCGAGGCGGGAGGATCGCGAGGTCAGGAGATGGAGACCATCCCGGCTAACATTGTGAAACTCGGTCTCTACTACAAATACAAAAAAATTAGCCGGGCATGGTTGCCGGCACCTGTAGTCCCAGCTACTGGGGAGGCTGAGGCAGGAGAATGGTGTGAACCTGGGAGGTGGAGCTTGCCGGGAGGCGGAGCTTGCCGTGAGCCGACACTGTGCCACTGCACTCCAGTACGGGCGACAGAGTGAGACTCCATCTCAAAAAAATTATTCATGATCATGGAAAAAGCAGAGAAACATGACACTAAACAGTGAGTAGTAACAAAATTATTTCATTTTAACTTTTGGCTGTTTCTTATTTGCTTTAGATGTGTACCCAAAATAATTCAATAATCCAAAGATAGGCATTTGAAATCTAATTTTTCATGTACATAAATTGAAGTTGAATAATGTTAAGCAGAATTTCTATGAGAAGTAGACCCAGGAACAGAATCTCAACACATGCTGTAATTTGAGGGTAGTTCTTGATAAAATATCATAGAGTATGACAAAGGGCAAGTCCTCTGATTTTAACTGATCAAAGAGAAAAAGCTAAGTAAAAGATTTCAGGGGCAGGGTACTACATACTGATCCTTTTCAAACAAACTGCATTAAAAAATGAAAACCCTCCAAAATATCTGTACCTTCAGTATTCCTTTGACCAACCTGGGACTGATTTTTTTAAAAACCAAAAAAAGCATTCATTGGCCAGTTTGCATTTTTACTTTTGGAGGCAAAACGTGACAACAGACCTGCTCTCTCTAATTTATAAGGCCCCAACCAACTACTCTGTAGCACTGTAGAGATCACGGTCAAAGTGGCTTAGAAATTTGTACAAGCACTGTCATTTCCCAAATCAAAATCTAAAATACCAATTCAAGGTGAGAAATACATACTATAAATTCTCTTAAGGTGACTCATTAGAAGTCCAGAGAATTTGAGCTTTGCAACAATAGAGCTGAAGGTCTGACCAACAAAAAAGCAATGTAACCAATTTAAAAGCAGATATATGCCCAGTATTCCAGATAATTGCAAGGTAGGCAAAACATGAAGCTTCATGTAAGATTCTCATATTGACGAAGACTTTTAACTTATTAATGCACTCCCTCTCTAATAAAGTCTGACAAGGCCAGGTAAAATGAAATATTCTTGATAAAATAGGAGCATGAAACTAAATAGCACATAATAAAATTGCTTCTAATAATCTATTTAAAGACTCCATTAAGTAATGCTGGTTCACTTTGAAGCTGATATTGGAGCTACCTATGAGTTCCACATGAATATGGAGTGATTAACGTACTCTCAGACAATGAGTATTAAAGCAGGTTCTGCTTGTGAAAAACAGATAAGGGGACTTTTGGCAAAATCAAAACAGTAGGATTGAATATACATATGGGGTATTACTTTGAGAGGGAGGCTATGGCCAAATGGAGATTTAAAAAACAAAACAGTGCTATGAATAGGGACAGCCATGCATGTAATTTTTGTCAAGACAAATTGGCTGATTAAAGCTGTTAGATATTGTGATAATACAAAAGAAGAGATGGTGAGAAAATTCAGTAAGCTCAAATGAATAAAACTGAAAATGAACAAAGATTATAACATCACTTCAAAAAATGAAGCTAATAATAATGCTCTTTGTGTCCATGGCACCTTTTACCATAGCAGTTCATAGCATTTCACAGAATCACTGAATCACGACTTTTATAGCTGAAAGTGGCCAAAAAGATGAACATGTACAAACATATGTCCAAAGCTTCTGTCTCCTCTACAACAGCCCACACACACAGTCACACAACCTATGTGAACCCTCCAATAATCTTATTTCCTCCTGAGTGTACCATGTCAGATCCATACAAGGAGAGTCCAGAATATTCATACTTATTTTCTTTGCATTGAAGCACATAGCAAAATTATATATTGGGCAGAGCAGTAAGTTGCTAAGGCAAGAGAACAGGAAAACAAGAGAAGACTACAAAAGTTTGTACTCCACCAATAGGAAGTGTCTGATGTCCTGGGCAGGACGCAGGTCACTGGTTCTGGCAGTACCTCTGCACTTCAGGGGAAATAATCATCATTAATCATTTCCCCAACCATGAGAATTTGTGGCTTCATGTCTAATATCATGTGGGTTACCTTGTCCTGATATTCACAAATGAACACTGGTGTAGAGGTAATCATCTTAATAGGTAGTGAACAAAATCAATTTCATTTCTTCTTGAAGGAAACAATTCGATATGTGAACAAATATTTCTGTGGCTTGGAGGCTGTGATTGTAGCTACCATGGGGCCATTTTGATATACACGTAAGAATTACAACGGCCCACAGTTATCCTGTAGGGGCCTCTTCTAGGGCCAAGATTATGGGTCACTGCGGAAGCAGGTCAGTTGGAAAAGTCTGTGGATTGTGAACTTTAGTCCAGGTGATTCTGGTGATATCCTTCAGCATTGATTACCCAGCACATGCTCACAAAACATTAAGCTTCCAGGTATCATCGAAATTTTTCCATATTCTCAGGGATCCATTAACTCTAGAGAAAAAACCCAGAACCAGAGCACATTGTACCAATTTAAGGATGGATAGGCTGGCCACCTAATTTTTCTACCTCAGGGACCTCCTAGGGCAGAGATTCTTAACTCTTAACCCAAGGTCCATGGATAAATACAGGGGGGTCTATGAATTTGATTGGAGATTATGTATATTTTTATTTTTACTAACAACTAACTGAAGTTTAGCATGTTATTTAACTATGAATAAGCAAAAAAAGTATAATGGAATCAATGGTACCTGTTACTTTGTCACCAATGGAAATCACAGATATTTTTATACCATATTACTGAGAGATGACAATGTGCTAGCAGCCTTGGCGTCCACTCTGGCGGCACTTGAGGAGTCCCTCAGCCCGCCACGGCACCGTGGGAACCCCAATCTGGGCTGGCTGAGGCCAGAGCCTTCGCCCTCTGTTTGCGAGGAGGTGTGAAGGGAGAGGCGCGGGCGGTAACCAGGGCTGCGCTTGCGGGGCCATTGTGAGTTCCCGCGGTCGCGGGCGCGGGCTCGGCGGGCCCCGCACACAGAGCGGCCAGGGCAGTGAGGGGCTTAGCACCTGGGGCCAGCAGCTGCGGAGGTTGCCCGGGGTCCCCCAGCAGTGCCGGCCCGCCGGCGCTGCACTCAAATTCTTGCTCGTCCTTAGCTGCTTCCCCACGGGGCGGGGCTCGGGATCTGCAGCCCACCATGTCTGAGCTCCTCCCCCTGCAGTGGGCTCCCCTGCGGCCTGAGCCTCCCCGACGGGCGAAGTCCCCTGCTACATGGCGCCTGATCCCGTCGACAGCCCAAGGGCTGAGGAGTGCAGGCACGGCTGGGGGCTGGGAAGCAGCTCCGCCTGCAGCCCCATGCAGGATCCACTGAGTGAAGCCAGCTGGGCTCCTGAACTGGATGGGGACTTGGAGAACTTTTGTATCTAGCCAGAGGATTGTATCTGCACCAATCAGCGTTCTGTGTCTAGCCCGAGGTTTGTAAATACACCAATCAGCACTCTGTGTCTAGCTCAGGGTTTGTGAATACACCAATTGGTACTCTGTATCTAGCTAACTCTGTATCTAGCTAACTAGCATTCTGTGACTCTGTGTCTAGCTCAAGGATTGTAAAGGCACCAGTCAGCACTCTGTCAAAATGGTCCAATCAGCTCTCTGTAAAGTGGACCAATCAGCAAGATGTGGGTGGGGCCAGATAAGGGAATAAAAGCAGGCTGCCCGAGCCAGCCAGGCAACCTGCTGGGGTCCCCTTCCACACACTAGGAAAGCTTTGTTCTTTTGCTTTTTGTGATAAATCTTGCTGCTGCTTACTTTTTGGGTACACGCTGCCTTTATGAGGTGTAACACTCACTGTGAAAGTCCGCAGCTTCATTCCTGAAACCAGAGAAACCACAAACCCACCGGGAAGAACAACTCCAGACCCGTTGCCTTTAAAAGCTGTAGCACTCACCACGAAGGTCTGCAGCTTCACTCCTGACAGTGAGATCACGAACCCACCAGAAGGAAGAAGCTGCAGACACATCTGAACGTCTGAAGGAACAAACTCCAGACACCCCATCTTTAAGAACTGTAACACTCACCACAAGGGTGTGTGGGTTCATTCTTGAAGTCAGTGAGACCAAGAACCCACCAATTCCGGACACATTACCATTGGTCCAGATATCTCAAAATATGCTTATCCTGTTTCAATATAATGGAAATTATGCACATCAGATCTTGTTTAACATGTTAATAAAAAATGCATATTTATTGGTATATCACGTTTGTTTTTTAATGTATTTCACTATAGTTATATGTAGAGATAGCATATGTAATATAATTAGGTTCATTTGCAGTCTTTTTTTTTGTTTTTTGTTTTTTTGTTTTTTTGAGACAGAGTACCCTGTCACCCAGGCTGGAATACAGTGGTGCAATCTTGGCTCATTGCAAGCTCCGCCTCCCGGGTACATGCTCGTCTCCTGCCTCAGTGTTCCCAGCAGCGGGGACTACCGGTGCACACCACCACACCTGGCTAATTTTTTTGTATTTTTAGTAGAGACGGGGTTTCACTGTATTTAGGTTTCAATCTCCTGACCTCGTGATCCCCCCACCTCAGCCTCCTAAAGTGCTGGGATTACAGGTGTGAGCCACCACTCCTGGCCTAGTTATTTTAATTTTTACTTCACCTGGCCTCCAAGGTAAACATGGTACACAGGGGTACAGGGTACCAAAAAAATGGAAGAAAGAAAAAAGAGAAGTTCAGAGGCATTATTCAGGGATGACAGATTTTGGGGGATGTTTGCACAGGTTAGTATACGGCCCTGTAGGAGAAAGGTGGGCACATAAAATCACACTTGATTAATGTTTTGCTGCTAATCAGGAACCAGAGGAGAGCCCTGTTTGAAAGCTGTGCCACCATGTGCACAAGCCCACTTGCTGAGAGGGCTGTGGCAGACTTGGACTCTTAAGTGTTATGAATACAGTGAAGGGGCACAGATGTGCATATCCTGTTCCTCTCCCCAGTCCCTACTCCATCATTCATTTCCTATTTTTTCACATGAAATTAGAAGGCTCTCTTTTGTGTCCTCTAAGTTTCACTTTTCCCCATCCTATCCCTATTTCTCAATGTTGATCTGCTAGGTTTCCGTCCTTGTATCTTTGACATATTTATTATGCTCCCTGCCTCCACCAAGGATGACGCTTATAGCCACCAGCTGCTCTGTGGGAGCGTGTCACTTCAACAGTTTCAGATGTCCCCAAATCACACCAGCTGTCCTATAACAGGTACCAACAGAGCAGAGAGAGGAGGAGTGCCCATAGGTGGAGGCAGTGTGTCCGGAATTGGTGAGTTCTTGGTCTCACTGACTTCCAGAATGAAGCCGCAGACCCTCACGGTGAGTGTTACAGCTCTTAAACATGGTGTGTCTACAGTTTGTTCCTTCAGATGTTCAGATGTGTCCGGAGTTTCTTCCTTCTGGTGGGTTCGTGGTCTCGCTGGCTTCAGGAGTGAAGCTGCAGACCTTCGCAGTGAGTGTTAACAGCTCATAAAGGTGGCACAGACCCAAAGAGCCAGTAGCAGCAAGATTTGTTGCAAAGAGTGAGAACAAAGCTCCCACACCATGGAAGGCAACCCTAGCAGGTTGCCACTACTAGATCCCGCAGCCTGCTTTTATTCCCTAATCTGACCCCACCCACATCCTGCTGATTATTCCATTTTACAGAGAGCTGATTGGTCTGTTTTGACAGGGTGCTGATAGGTGCGTTTACAAACCTTGAGCTAGATACAGGGTGCTGATAGGTGCGTTTACAAACCTTGAGCTAGACATAGAGTGTTGATCGGTGCATTTACAAACCTTGAGCTAGACACAAAGTGCTCATTGGTGCATTTGCAATCCTCCAGCTCGACATAAAAGTTATCCAAGTCTCCACCAGATTAGCTAAATACAGAGTGCTGACTGGTGCATCCACAAACCAGAGCCAGACAGAGTGCTGATTGGTCCATATACAATCCTCCAGCTAAACATAAAAGTTCTCCAAGTCCCCACCCAACTCAGGAGCCCAGCTGGCTTCGCCTAGTGGACCCCAACCCTGGAGCCACAGGCGGAGTTGCCTACCAGTCCCACAAAGTGCGCCTACACGCTTCAGCCCTTGGGTGGTCATGGAATCCAGCACCACAGAGCAGAGGGCAGCGCCTCTCAGGGAGGCTAGGGTCGCAAGGAAGCCCACGGGGGTAGGGCGGCAGTCTTGGGCATGGTTGTCAGCAGGTCCCAAGCCCTGCTCCACGGGGAGGTGGCTGAGGCTCGGGAGAGTTCAAGCACTGTGCAGAAGGCTGGCAGTGCTAGGAGACCTGGCGCACCCTCCGCAGCTGCTGGCTCAAGTGCTAAGCCCGTCACTGCCCGGGATGGCGACGCTGGCCGGCAGTTCCAAGTGCGGGGCCGCCAAACCCACACCCACCCGGAATTCACGCTGGCCTGCAAGCGCTGCATACAGCCCCTCAGTTCCCGCCGGCGCCTCTCCCTCCACACCTCAGTGCAAGCAGAGGGAGCTGGCTCCAGCATTGGCCAGCCCAGAGAGGGTCTCCCACAGTGCAGCAGCGGGCTGAAGGGCTCCTCAAGCACGGCCAAAGTGGACGCCAAGGCCGAGGAGGCACCCAGAGCGAGCGAGGGCTGCCAGCACGTTGTCACTTCTCAGCAGCACAGCTTCCTCTCTGGGAATTCCCTGGTGAGTAAGTCTGGCTCACAGCTACTATGCAAGCCAGCAGCAAGTATTTCCTGGGTTCAGATTCAGATCTCCTCCCATTATAGTCTTTGAATTCTGCTAACTGGAAGAAATTAAATTTTATTTTATTTTATTTTGAGATAGGGTCTTGCTGTGTTGCCCAGGCTGGGGGGCAGTGGCCCTATCTCGGCTCACTGCACCCTCCACCTCTTGGGTTCAAGGGATTCTCCTGCCTTGGCCTCCCAAGTAGCTGGGATTAAAGGCATGTGTCACAACACCTGGCTAATTTTTGTATTTTTAGTAGAGATGGGGTTTCGCCACGTTGGCCAGGCTGGTCTCTAACAGCTGGAGGACTTCATAAGCAGACAATAAAATCGGTGCCAAAAGAGAGGAAGTCAGTGCCCAGAAAATAAATGCAGAACAGGATGAATCTGCATAGCGAAAAGAGCACTAATTGACAGACAACAGAATGCCTCCCGCATTAGAAGGGTGATTACAAGGAGGGAAGGGAGAGAGTAAGGAAGAAAGGAAGCTGCAGGTCACTTCTCATGAAGACGTCGTCAATATTATCTGAACAACAGAGAAAAAAGATGGGCAATGACCAACAAGTGGCCGAGCTTCTTCACTGACTAGACACAGGTTAGCTACAAGCAAAGCTTAAATTTGTATTGCCATCCTATTCTGATTATCTGACATAACAGCTCTTCCAAAACAAATTTTAAATCGACCATTCTACAGAATACATTGTTTCCTTCTGCCTCACAGGAAGATACTCAATCACAGAGAGACACAGAATCGCAATTGTTGAAAGCGGTATGTGTTGCTGCCAACATGATTTATTTACAAATGCCAATCAGACCATGTCACTCTGTTGCACAACACCTTGCAAGAGAGTCACATTGTACTGGGAATAAAGGCCAATCTCCTTTCCACTGTTTCCCTTTCTGACCTGGCTGCAGTCGACTTCTCCGTCTCATCTTGGGCCAACCCCACCCAACTTCACTCACTGGCTTCTTTTTTTGTTGCCTAAGCAAACCATATTTTCCCATTCAGAGCCTTTTCTCTGACCTGGATCATTTAACTCCCAAATCTTTCCATGAGTAACCCTTTCTTGCCATTTAGGTTTTAGGTCAAATGCCACTATAGCAAAGAGGGTTTCTTGGCCACCCAACTATACTACTCCACGTCCTGATCCCCTCCATTTCATTATCTTACTTCATTTTCTTCAGAGTAGCAATCTATTGAATTCTTATTTTTTGCTTACCTTCCCGTCTTCTCCATGACAGCAAGAACTTTATCAGCCTTTTCCATAGCCATACTCCCAGCCATTAGGGCTCCTAGCACATAGCACTTAATATATATTTGTGTGGATCAAGTAAATGTTAAATGACTATACTGGCTTAGAATGAGTTATTGGTGTAACCCATTTTCCAAGCTCTGATAGTTGGAGCTTGAATCTGACATCAGAGGTCAGCACACAAACGCTCACGGTAGCACAAGGAATCTCCTTTCTAGAGATAAAGTATACCAGTAACATCAAAGTATTTTATTTTATATCATTTAATTAGAATCATCCACCATTCCTACCTACCACAAGAGGGGGATTGGAGGGGAGTGCAATACAGTTAATTCTGAGCTATGGTACAAAAATATACATTAATTTGAAAGGGAAAAATACGACTATTGTCATGTCATACACTAAGCAGCAGCAGGCACCAAAGAATGAGTTTCTAAGTCGGACTCAGAGTCACATCACACCCCAGCTCTTCCATCTCTGTTACTGACTGAATTGTGGCCCCCCTCAAAAAAAATTTATATGTTGAAGCCCTAACCCCTAATGTGACTGGATTTTGAGATGAGTCCTTTAAGGAAGTAATTAAGGTTAAATGAGACCTATACAGAATGGCCCTAATCAAGTAGGACTAGTGGCCTCTAAAGTAAAGGGGAAGATATACCAGAGATCAATTGATCTCAATCTCTCTCTCTCTCTTTTTATGTAGAGTATCACAGAAGGTGCCCAAAAGTCATTGTGAAGCCTGCTAAAGTCACTATGATCAGTCCCTCAGTGAATCACCTGTTTGCATCCCACTAATCACTGAAGATATCTGTCAATATGAAGGCAACTGAACAACCAATTAAGAAGCCAAAATGGTTTGTCAGCACCATGTAGAACATACAATTTAGTGGTAAGACTAAATCAACTATCAAACAAATAAATTGGAAGGAGGCTTTTCAACTCTGGTCAATAGATTTGTCTTTATAGACATGGCATTTATGAATTTAGAATATTTTTAAAACTAAATAATCTAGTAATAAATATTTAGTAATTATCTGAATACCAAATAACGTAATTTATTTTTAAGTAAATGTTGTTCCTTTAGGTAACTCACATCATATGTCACATGTCTAGCGACATCAGGTCCCTCACATGTAAAAAGGGGAGGTTGGCATACCTTTTTGTAAAGGCATTTCTAGCTCCCAGAGTCTAGTAAGAATCCTGTCTCCTACCTGACCCCCACTGCCCCCGCCTTTTGATCGGTTGCACACACTTACAGGTCAACCACCTACAGTTAGCAGTACAGTATGGATCAATGAAATCAAACAAAGTTTATGTCTTCAAAACACCCCCAGTACTTTAATCTCTCAGTAATTCAACCTCTTCTAAAGCTAGGGATTGGAGGGTAATATTAGCATATAACTCTGGGGGCTTGTGTTCGTTCTCTGGCAGGGAATGTAAACTGACAGTGCTAATAACATATTTTTCATGGCTCTGATCATCATCATTGCACCAGAAAACCTGTTTTGATATAACTTAGCCCACCCCTATGTGAGCTAAATTCCAAGTACTATTCGAGATTTATATTGTGTCTGGTCCCAGTGGAGCATGCAAAGAGCCTTAGTTCCTGGGAAAGGCTTACAGAGGCTTTATGGGTGCTTACATCTGGATCCTGAGTGCATGACAAAAGAGAAGGGCTGGATTTGCTGTGCATGTTCACTAAAATAGCCTAAAAGGATGTGTTTTTCTCTTTTTAAAAGATGAGGGTGTTAAGTGGGTATTTTTTTTTCCTGAAAAGTTTAAACTTGCATATGAAGCATTTGGTCAGACAACCAGAAGGATTTGTGTCCTTCTGATAAAACCCAGAATTGTGTTCTATGCCCTGCAGAAATCTCCACAGTATTCTCTTGATGTGATTTCCAGTCTAGAGTCTGACAACGTGAAAAAGCACATTTGGGTCCCTAACACCTTCCTATTGCTGAAGCTTCCAATAGCATGTCCAAAACAATTCTTAATATTTATTTTGTGCACTTTTTCTTTAACTGACAAATAATTATAAATATTTATGGTATACATGATGTTTTGAAAGTATATATATCACGAAATGGCAAAATTGAGGTACTTAGCATATGTACTACCTCACATACTTTTTTTGTGGTAAAAACATTTAAAATCTACTTTCTTAGAATTTTCAAGAATAAAATATATTGTCATTAACTATAGTCAACATAATGTACATCTTTGAACTTACTCTGCCCATCTGAATAAAATTTTATGTCCTTTAAATAATATCTCTCCAATATCTCTTGTGTACTTTAAAAAAAAATCACTCTGATGTGAAGAATGTTTTCCCACTCATCTTACCATGAAATAATACCCACTTTATACCACAATTCTAGAAACAACATTTGATTTAAATACTGAAATCTTTATGTAATCATTTGCCATATATTTGTATGTTTTGACAGTTGTTAATTATAAACACAGAGGTTTTATCTCTGCTTTTAATAAATTAATACCATTTAATGGACTCGTGATTTTGAATGACTGTAAAGCAACAAAAAAAAATTCATTGGGATGAAAACTCTATCTCTCTGTATATACATGTTAAGTCTAGAGATATCTATAGTCTACAGTTAGAGATATCTGTATCTATACATAGATAGATATCATGCATCTAAGTGATTTTTATTATAGAAAATAATAGTTCATAATACAAATCATAAAATAAAACCTTAAGGCCAGGCGCGGCGGCTCAGCCTGTAATCCTAGCACTTTGGGAGGCTGAGGCGGGTGGATCATGAGGTCAGGAGAGCGAGACCATCCTGGCTAACACGGCAAAACCCTGTCTCTACTAAAACTACAAAAAAATTAGTCAGGCATGGTGGCAGGTGCCTGTAGTTACAGCTACCCGGGAGGCTGAGGCAGGAGAATGGCGTGAACCCGGGAGGCAGAGCTTGCAATGAGCCGAGATGGTGCCACTGCACTCCAGCCTGGGTGACAGAGCGAGACTCCCTCTCATAAATAAATAAATAAATAAAGGCCGGGCATGGTGGCTCATGACTGTAATCCCAGCATTTTGGGAGGCTGAAGCGGGCGGATCACAAGGTCAGGAGATCAAGACCATCCTGGCTAAACATGATGAAAGCCTGTCTCCACTAAAAATAAAAAAAATCAGCCAGGCGTGGTGGCGGGCACCTGTAGTCCCAGCTACTTGGGAGGCTGAGGCAGAAGAATGGCGTGAACCTAAGAGATGGAGCTTGCAGTGAGCTGAGATTGCACCACTGCACTCCAGCCTGGGCAACAGAGCGAGACTCTGTCTCAAAAAAATAGTAAAAATAAAAATAAATAATAAAATACAATAAATAAATCATAATATAAAACATTAAATAACATAGAAAAATATATAACAAAATGTAAAACTAACTTTTTTATTCTTCTCATTTTCCATTTTAACTCTCCAGAAATAACAAAAAGTTTTTTCTTGCCAGAATTTTTTTCCAAGAAAACACAAGTGTGTGTGTATAAAAATATACATGTATAAATAAGCATGCATATATACACACATACACACACACACCCTGTGTGTGTTTAGGCATACATACTACATATATCTTTATTAACTGGTGCTGTTAACTATGCTAGAAGCCAATCATATAAACTGGATTTTTGGCATGGAACTCAAATAAAATCTTGCCATTTTACATACCTGGATTTTCCCATAGGAAAAAAATATGTGGCCGGGCACTAGGGCTCATGCCTATAATCCCAGCACTTTGGGTGGCCATGGCAGATGGATTACCAGTGGTCAGGAGTTCGAGACCAGCCTGGACAACATGGTGAAACCCTGTCTCTACTCAAAACACACAAAAAATTAGCCAGGTATTGTGGCGGGCACCTGTAATCCCAGCTACTCAGAATGCTGAGGGAGGAAAATTGCTTGAACCCAGGAGGTGAATGTTCCAGTAAGCTGAGATTGCACCATTGCACTCCAGCCTGGGCAACAAGAGTGAAAACTCCGTCTCAAAAAAACAAAGTGTGTGTGTGTGTATACTTTCTATTGCTGAACATATATATATGTTTAGCATACATTATATATGTTAAACATATCTAATATTTATGTTATATATATATCTAAATGTATTATATAAATATACTAATTATATATATTATAATTCTTCATTATTATACATATATTTATATTAAATATATGTATATATTATTTATATTACATATCATATTTATATAACAGTTAATATATAATATATGTTTAGCAATAGAAGTTATAAGAATGATAACTATTCATTATTTAGTATTTACTATTTACCAGGACAATGCTTAGCACTAAACAAGCATATTACCTATATGATCTCATTGAAAACTTACAATAACTCCATGAGAGATGTGTTATTCAGATTTTACAGATAAATAACTGAAAATTAAAGAAGTTAAATAATTTGTTTACAATCAATTTGTGGTCAATGCAGGATTGCACAGCCAGCAATGTTAATTAGTATATCTTTTTGTTAGATTTGTAACTTCGGGAACAAATGATAAATAAAAAATATATTTTCTGGAAAAATATGAGAAGACAAAATAAACCATTTGCTAGTATGCAGGTGAAGAAAAAGGAATTTTTGGCCCACATAGTAATTTATTAAATACCAAAAATGAAAGTTATTTTATAAGCAAGTTATGCTATACCATTCCCAGGCATTTCCCCTTTGAAGACATTGGGCAATCTTTGTCAACTTTGGTGACTTCCTCTTTTTAAACTTCCCTTTCCTGGTTCTAATTCCTTGGATTGATACAAGCCAGTAGACCTTGCTGACTTTCTTTCCTCATACTGCCATGTCTTCCAGTTCTCTTTTGCAGGCACTCAAGTTATAGATCCTTCTCTCCTTCCCCAGCCCCCAGCTTTCCACCCCACCATAACCTCACCAGCCCAAAATAAAAACCAACATTCCAGGGGAAAAGACTTCACCGGGGTGAAATACTGCAATTTTATTCTTCCTGGGAGAAGATCGCTGTTGCCCACTGCAGCCCATGCCAACCTTCCCTTCTCGCCCCAGGAGGAGGAGGGGGAGCCATATTCAGCCAGAGACAGGGCTACGAAAATAAAAACAGATCTGGAATGCTGTAGCAAAGAAAAGGAGTAGGGGGCATGGAGGAAGGGAGAAATGCTATAGCCCTAGAGGAGGGATATAAACACTTGTAAAAGACATACCCCAAGACACAGGCCCAGTGATAGACTGACACTTAATCAAAAAATTAAAGCATGCTCTTTCTCCCCAACACCCACCATGACAACAGCAAGTCCCAGTATAATGGTGGACTGAAGTTAAAAGAACTGCAAGACATACTCTTCGTTGACAGTAATACAGAGAAAAGTCCCAAAGTCAAGAAATGAAAAGAAACAAGGTACTACTGGAATTTGATGTCTCTAATAGCTGTCACTACAACAAACATTAGACACTTTCTATCTCCTAACCATATTCTAACACAAATTCTTGTAATAAAGACCTATTTATCTCAGTATCTGTTACCCATAAAACACATCCAGCTTTCTGAAAAAATACAAACTATGCCAAAGACAAGAAAAGACACACTCTGAAGACACAAAGCAATCATCAGAACCAAACTCACAAAAGTATGACACAAATGTTAGAATTATCAAACAAGGAATTAAAAATAGCTAAAACTGTGGCAACATGCAATGGCTCACACCTGTAATCCCAGCACTTTGGGAGGCCAAGGTGAGCAGATCATTAGGTCAGGAGTTCCAGACCAGCCTGGCCAGCATGGTGAAACCCCATCTCTACTAAAAATATGAAGAAAAAAAAAAAAATAGCCGGGCATGGTGGCGCATGCCTGTAGTCCCAGGTACTCGGGAGGCTGAGGCACGAGAATTGCTTGAACCTGGCAGGTAGAAGTTGCAGTGGGCCGAGATCGCACCACTGCATTCCAGCCTGGGCGACAGAGCAAGACTCCATCTCAAAAAAAAAAAAAAAAAAAAAAAAAAAGCTAAAATTAATATGTTAAAGGCTACAAGGGAAAAGACAGATAACTGGCTAGACTGGTACTGTCTGCAGACAGATAGAAATTCTAAAAACACACCAAAAGGAAATGATAGAAATCAAAACACAGGAAGAAAAGTAAAGAATGTCTTTAATGGGTCCTTCATTAGACTCAACACAGCTGAGGAAACAATCAGTGAACTTGAAGATGTGTCATCTGAAACTTCCCAAACTGAAATTACAAAAGAAAAAGGAATGAAGAAAAAAAAAGGAACAGAACATCCAAGAACTGTGAGACAACATTAAAAAGAGTAGTGTACATGTAATTATAATATCAGAAGGAGAAGAAAAAGGTAATAGAACAGAAGGAATTATTTTATGTAACAATGACAAAGAACTTCCCAAAATTAATGACAGATGGCAAAGCACAGATCTATGAAGTTCAAAGAAAAAAAGTTATTTTTGGCCGGGCACAGTGGCTCACGCCTATAATCCCAGCACTTTGGGAGGCCAAGGTGGGCAGAACACAAGGTCAGGAGATCAAGACCATCCTGGCTAACATGGTGAAACCCTGTCTCTACTAAAAATACAAAAAATTAGCCGGGCAAGGTGGCGGGCACCTGTAGTCCCAACTACTCGGCAGGCTGAGGCAGGAGAATGGCGTGAACCCGGGAGGCGGAGCTTGCAGTGAGCCAAGATCACACCACTGCATTCCAGCCTAAGTGACAGAGCAAGACTCTGTCTCAACAAAAAAAAAAAAAAAAGTTATTTTTTAAAATGAATATGTATCTCAAAAGATATCACTTAAGCATATCATAGTCAAAATGCAGAAAACCAAAGACAAAACTAAATTATTGAAGGAAGCTAGAAGAATAAAGGATCTTTAGAGGAAAAAAGATAAAAATTATAGTAGACTTCCCATCAGAAACCACACAAGAAAAAGAAAGTGGAGTGAAATCTTTAAAATGTTGAAACTAAAAAAGAAAATACCAACCTTGAATTTTACATTCAACAAATTGTTATTATTCTCATCATCATTATTTTGAGACAGAGTCTCACTCTGTCACCCAGGCTAAAGTGTAGTGGCATGATCAGGTCTCAACTGCAACCTCGACCTCCTGGGCTCAAGGTATCCTCCCACCTCAGCCACCCAAGTAGCTGGGACTATAGGCATGAGTCACCATGTGTGGCTAAATTTTTGCATTTTTTAGTAGAAATGGGGTTTCACCATGTTGTCTAGGCTGATCTCGAACTCCTGGATTCAAGTCATCCACCCACCTCAGCCTCCTAAAGTACTAGGACTGCAGGCATAAGCCACCTCATCAGGCCTAAAATTATTTTTTCAAAAGTGAAATACCTACTCAGAGAATCCATTGCCAGCAAATCTGTCCTACAATTAATGTTTCGGTGTTTTTCTTTGGCTTCGTTTGTATAAATGTATGGGGTGTAAGTGTAATTCTGTCACATGAATATATTGTATAAAGTCAGGGCTTTTAGTGTATCTGTCACCTAAATAACATATATTGTACCCATTAAGTAATTTCTTCATCCACACCCCTTCCATAGTCCCCACCTTTCCAAGTCTCTACTGACTATCATTCTATACTTTATATTCAAGTGTACACATTACCTCCCACTTATAAGCAAGAAGATACAGTATTTGTCTTTGTTTCTGAGTTGTTTCACTTAAAATAACGGCCTCCGGTTCCATCTATTTTGCTGCAAAAGATGTGATTTCATTCTTTATTATGGCTGAATAGTATTACCTAGGCAAAGAATTTATGACTAAGACCTCAAAAACACAGGCAACAAAAACAAAAATAGACAAATGGGACTTAATTAAAACTAAAAAGCTTCTGCACAGCAAAAGAAAAAATCAAGAGTGAATAGGGAAACTGCAAAATGGGAAAAAATATTTGCAAACTATCCATTCAACAGGGGACTAATATCCAGAATTTACCAAGAACTCAAACACTCCAAAAACATATTAGAAGAGGTTTTTGAGGCAGATGGATATTAAAAGAGGTAAAAAACATGGATCTACATAAAGAAAAGAAGACCATCAGAGAAAGAATAAAGGTAAAAACAATTTTTCTTAATTGATCTACAAGACAACTGCTCAAAGCCATAATAGTAACAATGTGTTAGGTGACTATAGCATAAGAATAAGTAAAATAAATCACAGTAATATCATGAGGGACAGGAAAGAGTTATTGGGAACAGTCTGGTGCAAACTCTCCACACTACACATGAAATGGTATAGCACTACTTAAAGATGAACTTAGAAGTATATTGTAAATCACAAAGCAATCACTAAAAATGTTTTTTTTTAAAAGAAATAAAGGCCGGGCGCGGTGGCTCACACTTGTAATCCCAGCACTTTGGGAGGCCAAGGCGGGCGGATCACAAGGTGGGGAGATTGAGACCATCCTGGCTAACACAGTGAAACCTCATCTCTACTAAAAATACAAAAACAAAAAAAAACCATTAGCTGGGTGTGGTGGCAGGCACCTGTAGTCCCAGCTACTAAGGAAGCTGAGGCAGGCAAATGGCATGAACCCGGGAGGCGGAGCTTGCAGTCAGTTGAGATTGCGCCACTGTACTGCAGCTTGGGTGACACAGCAAGACTCCATCTCAAAAAAATATATATATATATAAATATACACATATTTATATATAAATAAAAAATATATAAATATATAATACATAAAATATATATAATACATAAAATACATATAAATATATATATTTATATATATATATGAGATACCAAGAGAGAAGATAAAACTGAATTGTGTAAAATAAAACCAGAAAAGGAGGGGAAAAGAACTAATGCAACAAGTAGAAAACAATTCAAAATATGGTAAAACATAATGCTGCTGTATCCATAACCACATTAAATATGAACAGTCTAAACAGGCCAATTAAAACAGTGATTGCCATATTGCAGAAAATGAAAAGCTGCAACTGTGTGCCCTGCAGAAAGCCCACTTTAAATATAAATAAGCTCTTACAAATTGTGACCACATATAGTCCTCTCAAATTGTGTATAATAAATTGCATAAGTGTTAGCCTCCAGAAAGATCAAGAAAGTGACATTTGCAAAGAAAGGAGGGCCGAGCACAGTGGCTCACACCTGTAATCCCAGCTCTTTCGGAGACCAAGGCAGGTGGATCATCTGAGGTCAGGAGTTCGAGACCAGCCTGACCAACAAGGTGAAACCCCGTCTCTATTAAAAATACAAAAATTAGCTGGGCATGGTGGCAGGCACCTGTAGTCCCAGTTACTCGGGAGGCTGAGACAGGAGAATTGCTTGAACCAGGAGGTGGAGGTTGCAGTGGGTCGACATGAGGCCACTGCACTCCAGCCTGGGTGACAGAGCAAGACTCTATCTCAAAAAAAAAAAAAAAAAAAAAAAAAAAGAAAAGAAAAAACAAAAGAAAGAAAGGAAAGGATATCTTTGCTATAAGAAGAATATGTTAGTTTCCTAGGGATGCTATAGCAAATTACTACCACATTTGTGGCTTAAACGAAAAGAAATTTATTCTCTTACAGTTCTGAGGGCTGGGAGTCCATAATCAAGTTTGTGTTAGGGCCATGATCCCTATGAAGGCTCTAAAGAATCCTTCCTGCATCTTCCCAGTCTCTGATGGCTCCCAGCAATCCTTAGCATTGCTTGCCTGGCAGCTGCGTCACTCCCAGTTTTGCCTCTGTCTTCACATGGCCTCCATCTCTCTCTGTGTCCACTCCCCTCTTCTTATAAAGATGCCATTCATTGGATTTAATTAAGGTCCATGCTAAATCCAGTATGAGATCATGTTCAGATCCTTAACTAATTACATCTGCAAAGACCTCCTATTTCTAACTAGGTGACATTCTGAGGTCCCAGGTGGATGTGAATTTTTTTCAGTTAATTTATTTTTAATTAACAAAAATAATATCTGTCTCTACATATAATGTAAAAACATATTTTAAAATTTCTATATGCTGCAAAATGGCTAAAATAGCTAATTAACATGTGAAACCAACCTGATAGTCTCATAGATCTTTTTTATTATTTATAAACATAAAAGTTGAATTTTCTGGTCTTAAAGCTTAAAATTTACATTTGTTTTGTCTGAGTTCCTTCCTCAGGAAATGACCTTCAGGCCTCTCAAAAAAAAGTATCAAAAAACTGAAATTCATAAGATCACTACATGCAGACAATGAGATACTGGAATCCTCATTCATCATGATTGCTTCCTTGCCCCTCCCTAGTTCCTGTTTTCTTACACACTGTTACATTTCTTCCTTGCTATAAACCCCTAGTATTAGTAGGTCAGAGAGATGATTTGAGACTGAGCTGTCATCTCCTTGACCACAGCACGCGAAGAAAGCCTTCTTCCTTGGCCATACCCCTCATCCCAGTCATTGGCTTTCTGTAAGGCATGCAGCGGTACCTAGACTGAACCCCTGGTGTTCTGTTAACATATACATTACCCCCCATACTTATTTTTTGTTGTGACAGCATTTAAAAATCTACTCTCAGTGGGCCAGGCATGGTGGCTCATGCCTGTAATCCCAGCACTTTGGGAGGCCGAGGCAGGCAGACGGTGAGGTCAGATCATCAAGACCATCCTGGCTAACAGAGTGAAACCCCATCTCTACTAAAAATACAAAAAAATTAGCCAGGCATGGTGGCAGGTACCTGTAGTCCCAACTACTTGGGAGGCTGAGGCAGAAGAATGGCATGAACCCAGGAGGTGGAGCTTGCAGTGAGCTGAGATCGTGCCACTGCACTCCAGCGTGGGCAACAGAGGGAGACTCTGTCTCAAAAAAAAAAAAACTCTACTCTCAGTGATTTTGAAGAATACATTGTTATTAACTATAGTCACCCTGATGCACAACAGATCTCTTCAACTGATTCCTATTTAGCTGAAATTTTGTATCCTTAGACCAACATCTCCTCCACTACCTTTCTCCCAGTCCCTCGTAACACCATTCTACTCTCAGATTCTGTGAGTTCAACTTTTTTTGATTCCAGTGGACATGAATTTAGGGGACACTAATCAGTCCACTACAAAGATTTAAGGTTTAAAAAAAAAGCTGACTTAATGAGTTTCATCTTGGTTTGGTTTTCTTTGTGGCTTTTGTCCTAATAAAATTGTGCCCAGGAGGGGCAAGGCAGAAGAGAGCTCCCCCTCAAACACAGCATTTCCAATTTTTGTCAATTGTCAGCTTTTCCTGTAAGTGGCTTTTTCACTTCTTTTTTTTTTTTTTTTTTTTTTTTTTTTTGAGACGGAGTCTCGCTCTGTCGCCCAGGCTGGAGTGCAGTGGCTGGATCTCAGCTCACTGCAAGCTCCGCCTCCCGGGTTCACGCCATTCTCCGGCCTCAGCCTCCCGAGTAGCTGGGACTACAGGCGCCCGCCACCGCGCCCGGCTAGTTTTTTGTATTTTTTAGTAAGACGGGGTTTCACCGTGTTAGCCAGGATGGTCTCGATCTCCTGACCTCGTGATCCGCCCGTCTCGGCCTCCCAAAGTGCTGGGATTACAGGCTTGAGCCACCGCGCCCGGCCTCACTTCTTAATATTCTCACAGGTTTTTAGCCTTCATCTTTTTGTCTTTTGTTTTTCAAGACAGGTTCTCACTCTTTGGTTCAGGCTGGAGTGCAGTGATCCAAACACAGCCCCTTCTGGGCTCAAGCAATCCTCCCTCTTTAGCCTCCCTAGTAGCTAGGACTATAGCCATGTGTCACCAGGCCCAGCTAACTTTTAAAATTTTTTGTAGAGATGGGGTCTCACTATATTGCCCAGGCTGGTCTCAAACTCAAGCTCAAGCAATCCTCCCACCTTGGCTTCCAAAAGTGCTGGGATTACAGGCATGAGCCAGGCACCCAGCCTTTTTAGCCTTCATCTTACCAGATGCTCAAAGGCTACAGGTGAGAAACCCCAAGCAGGCCCTCAGTTCTGGCACTGTTCCAGACACCACTCTGATCCTATTTAGTCCTCCAAGGATAAAAGCACTGTCCACAATGGAACCCTAAACCTTGAGCACTCAATTTGTATGAGAGGAAAGAAAAGAACAAAAGGAAAGCAATAGAAATGTGGCCTCTTTTCTTTCCCTAGGGAGACCACATTCTCCAAGGAAATGGCATACCTGTGTGCCATAATTTCCCACACAAATCTCTTGGTCCTGGTGGTGAAACTGATTCCAAAGGGAAGGGAAAAGTTGCCTGTATCAGTATCCCATGGCTGTTGTAACAACTTATCACACTCTTGGTGGCTTAGAATAATACAAATGATTCTCTCACCGTTCTGGAAGTCAGAAGTCTAACAGCTGGCAGGTTCCTTCTGTAGGCTCTAGAGGATAATTTATTTACTTGCTTTTGTAGATTTTGGGGGCCTCCTACATTCCTTGGCTCACGTCCCTCTCCATGAATCACTCCAGTCTCTTGCTTCCATTGTCACATCTACTTTTCTTCTGTAGTAACATCTCCCTTAATTATCCTCTTATAAGGACACATGTGATTACCTTTAGAGCCACTTGAACACTCCAGGATAATTCCTCCATCTCGAGATCCTGAACTAAATCATATCTTCAAGGTCCCTTTGGTATCAAAAACATTGACAGGTTCCAGAAATTAGTATCTGGACATCTTTGGGAGCTATTATTCAGCCCATTACAGTAACCTTTCCAGAGAAAATAAAATGACCACAGGTATTACCAGAAAGTGGTCTGGATCCAGACCAGAAGAGGGGGTTCTCAGATCTCACACAAGAAAGAATTCAGTGTAAGTCCATAAAGTGAAAGCAAGTTTATTAAGAAAGTAGATGAACAAAAGAATGGCTACTCAAATGACAGAGCAGCCCCAAGGGCCGCTGGTTGCCCACTTTTATGGGTATTTCTTGATTATATGCTAAATAAGGGGTAGATTATTCATGCCTCCCCTTTTAGACCATACAGGGTAACTTCCTGACATTGCCACGGTATTTGTAAATTGTCATGGT
Source organism: Macaca fascicularis (assembly GCF_037993035.2). Classification (NCBI taxonomy): domain Eukaryota; kingdom Metazoa; phylum Chordata; class Mammalia; order Primates; family Cercopithecidae; genus Macaca; species Macaca fascicularis. The sequence goes on from NC_088387.1 coordinate 88,309,753, forward strand.
GCTGGTGGGAATGCAGCAGTGAGGACAACCAGAGGTCACTCTCGTCGCCATCTTGGTTTTGGTAGGTTTTGGCTGGCTTCTTTATTGCAACCTGTTTATTTTGTTTTGTTTGAGACAGAGTTTCGCTCTTGTTGCCCAGGCTGGAGTGCAATGATGCAATCTTGGCTCACTGCAACCTTTGCCTCCCGGGTTCAAGTGATTTCTCCCTCAGCCTCCTGAGTAGCTGGGATTACAGGTGCCCACCACCACGTGCAGCTAATTTTTGTATTTTCAGTAGAGATGAGTTTTCGCCATGTTGGCCAGCTGGTCTTGAACTCCTGACCTCAGGTGATCCACCCAGGTCGGCCTCCCAAAGTGCTGGAATTACAGGCGTGAGCCACTGCACTCAGCCTATTGCAACCTGTTTCATCAACAAGGTCTTTATGACCTGTACCTTGTGCCGACCTCCTGTCTCATCCTGACTTAGAATGCTTTAACTGTCTGGGAATGCAGCCCAGTAGGTCTCAGTCTCATTTTACCCAGCCCCTATTCAAGATGGAGTTGCTCTGGTTCATACGCCTCTGACACAGGTATATTTCTGGATCTGTACACCAATATATTTCTGGATCTGGCCATTCACATGCAGAACAGAAGAGTATGATGAAGCTTAAAGCCAAGCTTCTCAGTAACTACAAAGGATACCACAGAACTCTAAGACAAAATTAACTAAAAGATTCCAGTTAGACAAGATGTACACATAAAAAATGTTGGTAAATGCTAGCCTCCTTAGTTTTGCAAAATAAAGAAGTTAGTTGTCATTCTCCTTTGTAATTCTGACAAGTTCTACAGACACTAATTGCAAAATAATTGTCTTTATAAACTTTCAACATTAACTCACAGGCAGGGTTTGATTTTTCAACTTGAAGGTTTATTTTGAAAAGCAAAAAAAAAACAGTTTATTTTCCCATGGAAGTTGTCTGGGTTTGCATTCTTAAGTGAAACAATAAACTTGAACTTTTAAAAATTTATTTCAGTGCATAAAGATGTCTTTGACATACATTCCTGTCAGCCTCGGTGATGGGGACCCGGTATTATTAGCAGGGGGCCTGGGAGACCTAAAAGAAGGTAACTTGTTTAGATGACAAGGAAGGGAAGGGGAGTGGGAGGTTATTGGCCTAAATATAGCTAGAAATGACATGTACAACGTTGTAACAATTGGTACGACTGGCACCAACCACTAAGAACGAATGCCAGCTGAAAACAAGTCCCACACCCTTACTTGCACATATCTGTTGCTATCAGCTATGAACATGAAGCAAAATTATCACAAGGAAATAAACATATTCGTAGTGTCGGTTCAGTAGTCTTACATTTCTGGACTTCTTTTTGGCACTAGAGCTGATATAATTTTTCTAAATGTTTTTTAAATCACATTCATAGGATTGGGAATAAGAAAGCTCCAAAAATATCAGCTTTAAAGAGGCATGGCTTGCCTTTGGAGATAGGGATGGAGATGGCAATGAGAATGAGCATTTGAGGGTCAAGGTAACTGGCAGCTGGGTTCCATCCCACAACAGAAAAAGTCTCTTATTGTCTCACTCTCTTTTGTTAAATTGTAATTGTGGATATATATCCAGGACCAGCCTGGGCAACATACTGAGACCTCATCTCCACAAATGAAAAATGAATTAGCCACATGTGTTGGCATGTGCCTGTGGTCCCAGCTACTCAAGAGGCTAAGGCAGGTTGATCACTTGAGCCCAGGAGTTCGAGGCTGCAGTGACCCATGGTCACACCACTGTACTCCAGCCTGAGAGACAGAACAAGACCCTGACTCCCAAAAAAAAAAAAAAAAAAAAAAAGACCATAGCTTTAGTAATAAATGTAACCTATGCGTATGCCGAAAGTGCCAAATGAATTGGGATATTTAATGGCAACAAAGCCCGAAAAGCCTCAAGAAAATAACCTAATGAGCCTAATGACATATTGATAAACCTAACACCTTACTTTCATACTGGGCTGTACAGTTTATAAAGCACTTTCACTTATTTCCTTATTAAAATTATCTTATAAGATCGGTGACATTGGTATTAAATCCCCCCCACTTTTTTTTTTTTTTTTTCTGAAATGGAGTCTCGCTCTGTCACCCAGGCTGGAGTGCAGTGGCGCAATCTCGCTCACTGCAACCTCCGCCTCCCGGGTTAAAGCGTAAATCCCATATTTTACTAATGAAGAAAATGAGGCTTGGATTCTGTTCTGTTCTCTTTCCATTTGACTGTAAAAAAAAAAAAAAAAAAAAAAAAAAAAAAAAGAAAAAAAACTGTCATTTTGCCTTTTTTGTTTTCTGTCGCCCAGGCTGGAGTGCACTGGGGCGATCTCTGCTCACTGCAAGCTCCGCCTCCTGGGTTCATGCCATTCTCCTGCCTCAGCCTCCCGAGTAGCTGGGACTACAGGCGCCCGCCACCACGCCCAGCTAATTTTTTTGTATTTTTAGTAGAGACGGGATTTCACCCTGTTAGCCAGGATGGTCCCAATCTCCTGACCTCGCGATCCACCCACCTCAGCCTCCCATAGTACTGGGATTACAGGCCTGAGCCACAGCACCTGGCCCATTTTGCCTTTTTTGTAATAAGACAGTCAACTTAGCTGATTCAGAGAGCCATGAAAATAAACAGAAACTATCTGTAACTGATTTTTTAATGACTTAATATGTCAATTTAGTCAAAATTACTGATTCAGAATCTGCATGTGGACTAATTAAAATGTCACAAGGCCTGTGTTGGAAAAATGGTGCTTAAACTTGCACCACATCTCACCAGCTGCCCCATCTCATCACATAGTCTAGGCTAGAGCTCCACGCTTATAAGCACTTAGGGCCAGTAACATTAGTCACTCCATGTCCTTGTGAAACAGAGGATGATAGCACTGATCATAATACATCCAGGCAGGGTAACAGCTAATTAACAGATGAAAGATGAATAGAAGCTTTAAGGCATTCTGCAAATTTCACCAGGCCAATCTGAAACAATAACAACAAAGTCCTCAGAGATCAATGATTTTCAATACATCAAGCAAGATTTATTCCTTTACCTCCTAAGCTTCTGGCTGCTTACTTCTGGAAGTGGCACTTCTAGAAGCTTCTTTCCTGTAGAATACAAACTCACATATAAAAAATAAGACTAATCAAGTCTCTCAACTCCTCCAACCACCTGGGAAGGTAGGCAGGTGTGGCAGAGTCAAAGAGCATGGACTTCCAGCTCAGATCCCAAGTGTCAGGTTTGTATAACATGACCCAACATGCTACCACTAAAACCTGGCACAAACATAGAGAAGTTTCCTTCTGTTCAGACTCCAAGACAAGCCCCACATTGGCAGGCAGCATGCATTTCTGCTGCCTTGGTCTCCTCTGAGGCAGGCAGACTGAGTTGCAGAGGGAGTGTTGATTTTATAACAGATCCAAATAAGCTATAGGGTCAGGACCCACCTAGTACATTTAAATTAGGCTGAGTGCCAGGTAAGACTTTCGTGGCAGAAGTAATGGGAGAAGCCACGTCCCCAGTCACCAAGTCTTGGAACACACCCAGAAATCCATATAGCAAAGAGTTTTTTCTTTCTTTCTTTTTGAGACGGAGTCTCGCTCTGTCTCCCAAGCTGGAGTGCAGTGGTACAATGTTGGTTCACTGCAAGCTCTGCCTCCCGGGTTGACGTCATTCTCCTGCCTCAGCCTCCCGAGTAGCTGGGACTACAGGCGCCCGCCAACCCGCCCAGCTAATTTTTTGTATTTTTTAGTAGAGACGGGGTTTCACTGTGTTAGCCAGGATGGTCTCGATCTCCTGACCTCGTGATCCACCCTCCTCGGCCTCCCAGAGTGCTGGGATTACAGGCGTGAGCCACCACACCCGGCCAAAGCAAAGAGTTTCTTAAACTAAAAGGTGATACAGAAACATTACCATAGTTATTTTCCTTATCCTCAAAAACACTGAAAAGTGGAACAGAGCATTATTAACAAGGTAACATCTGTGTCTTTAGGATATGAATGCTCCACATCATGTTCAGATCTTGATAACTATTGATGCTACATAATTTGACAACTAAAATCTGCTGAGCGCTTACTGTATACTAATAACTATAGTGAGAGCATTTTCCAGTTTGATCCTCACAAAACCCTGAGACATAACTGTTATTCCTTTCCTTTTGTGTCCAGAGTTCGTTCCTTCTGGTGGGTTCATGGTCTGGCTGACTTCAAGAATAGAGTTGGGGACCTTCGAGGTGAGTGTTACAGCTCTTAAAAACGGCACAGACCCAAAGAGTGAGGAGCAGCAAGATTTAGTGTGAAGAGCTAAAGAACAAAGCTTCCTGGGGACCCAAGTGAGTTGCGGCTGCTGGCAGGGGGTGGTCAGGTTTTACTACCTTATTTGTCCCCGCCCATGTTCTGCTTCTGTCCCATCAGAGTGCCCTTTATTCAAACCTTCCCACGATTGGCTACTTTTAGACTCCTGCTGATTGGTGCGTTTTACACAGTGCTGATTGGTGCATTTTACTGAGTGCTGATTGATGCATTTTGCAGAGTGCTGATTGATGCATTTTACAATCCTCTTGAAAGAAAAGTTCTCCAAGTCCCCCCTCAACCCAGGAGGTCCAGCTGGCTTCACCTCTCACTTTTAGGGTTTAAGAATCTGAGGCTTCAAGGTCACATAACTAGTGATACACTTTGTTCTCTTAATGTTTATACAATATTGCCTCTTTCTTGTTTTCAATGTTTCAGAAAAATACAATACTAAACGTCATAAATATAGTAAGACTGTAACTATATTTGCTTATTTTCATGCAGTTTATTAATGCCCTAAATACTTTTCAAAGATGGTATTTACTTACATCCACACAGTGCATCACTAGCCCTAGACTGTTTACCTCCAGAAAAATATATTTTATGTATTACATTTGGAAATTATATCAAGTATCTTTCTACAAAACTCTTATAAGTACAAATTAATTCTATTATTCTAAATCTACCTGTAGCGTTCCCACTCAAAGACTATGAACGTGCTGAGAATGATGTGTCCCAAGTTTTCCATCTGTGGACTGGAAAACCCAATCCAGTCCCCAGAGACAGATGTTATTTTCAGATACAGCAGAAGAGAAACATCTCAATTTCCTTATATGATTTCCAGTTTCTGTGGATAATCAAAGATGCATGTAGAATTGAAATATTCTAATTTCCATTTGCCTTCGTTTTCCCAATTCCACTTTCCACTTCAGCCCTGCCTTGAGTCTTTTGCTTTAATTTAGTCAAGTTGATAGAGAAGTATTCTGAAGTGGGAGAAAAAAATAGATAAAGAGGAAGTTTTAGAGAGAGATTAAGAAGAAATTAGACAGTAGTTCAATAAGAGTATTAAGATAGTTTTAAGATAAAATGTATTTACTCCAATAATAATAAGAAACAAGATTAACTTGTCATCATTGTAATAACTAGCAAAAGTGTAGGATTATCATGTGCTGAGTGTTCTAGATAGAGTATCTCACTCGATTCCCAAAACAAACCTGTAAGTTAGATATTATTGTCTCATTTGCTTTGGTGAGACTTCTTCAAACTTTCCTGGCTCTCTAACCTGTGGCTTACTCTCTGAAGGGCTTTACACAGATCTCTATTCCTACCTTTATCTCATCATGGTGTAATTCATTATTTTTTTTTCTTTTTTTTTTTTTTGCGACAGTTTATTCTTTTGCCCAGACTGGAGTACAGTGGCAAGATCTCAGCTCACTGCAACCTCCGCCATCCGGTTTCAAGTGATTCTACTACTTCAGCCTCCCGAGTAGCTGGGATTACAGGTGCATGCCACCACGCCCGGATAATTTTTGTATTTTTAGTAGAGACGGGGTTTCATCATGTTGGCCAGGCTGGTCTCGAACTTCTGACCTCATGATCCACCTGCTTCAGCCTCCCAAAGTACTGGGATTACAAGCGCGAGCCCGTCATTATTTATCAAATAAAGTCTGATACACTGTGACCCCACTGCGCCCAGCCCAATTCATTATTTCTTTATTAAATAAAGCCTGACAGACTGTGAGCTCCATAAAACTAAGAACTGGACCGTCTTTATCACCTTCTCTCCAGATTTTTTCAGGGTTCCAGACCATAGAGTATACTCAGTTAATGCTTGTCAAGCTGCATCCACTAAAAAGAAGAGAAAGAAAAAAAAAAACAGGAGATCCAGAGTACGTTTGGGGAATTTCCAAATTCGAAACATAGTCTGTTTTGCTGTTGTGAGAGAATGGTGGCCTCCAAACAACCTCCTGTTCCTAAATATACTTAATGTCATAAAATAGCATGCATTAACAAAAACTATTTGAATACAATTAATTTTGCTAAACAGTATGTTCTTGGGGCCTGGCACATAGCAGGAACTGAGTACATTCTGGTTTTGTTTTTGGTTTTTGTTTTGTTTGTTTTTGGAGAGACCGAGTCTCACTCTGTTGCCCAGGCTGGAGTGCAGTGGTGCAATTTCAGCTCACTGCAACCTCCACCTCCCAGGTTCAAGCAATTCTTGTGCCTCAGCCTCCCCAGTAGCTGGGACTACAGGTGTGCACTACTATGCCTGGCTAAGTTTTTATATTTTAGTAGAGACGGGGTTTTTCACTGTGTTGCCCAGGCTGGTCTCGAACTCCTGAGCTCAGGCTATCCACCCACCTCGGCCTCCCAAAGTGCTGGGATTACAGGCATGAGCCACTACACCTGGCCTGAGTGCATTCTATTTTTAAATGAACATAGCAAGACTAGGGGATAGAGGGCTTCAAGCTATTGATATAAGCTTCACTTTTCTAGCAGGAGTGTTTTTTCACAGTTTATATAATCAAAATACCCAAATGCAGGTTGCTGCCCTTGACTACTTCTAGCTGAGGGCCACATGAAAATCATTCCCGTTCCTTTTCCCAACTGTGAGCTACCCATCAGCACAAGTTTTCTCTACTTTCTTTCTCACTTTCCCATTCTCCAGTTATTGTGAAAAACAAAGCAAAGACCTATTCCAAGGAAGCATTTGACACCTCTACCATATCCCCTTCCTCCAGCAGTAATGTTCATTTCCTGGCATGTTCAAGTTACAACCTCTGCTGGTCCTCATGTGTCCAGAATTGGTGGGTTCTTGGTCTCTCTGACTTCAACAATAAAGCCGCGGACCCTGGCGGTGAGTGTTACAGTTCTTAAAGATGGTGTGTCCAGAGTTTATTGCTTCAGACGTTCAGATGTGTCTAGAGCTTCTTCCTTCTGGTTGGTTCGTGGTCTCACTGTCAGGAGTGAAGCTGCAGACCTTTGCAGTGAGTGTCACAGCTCTTAAAGCTGGCATGGACCCAAAGAGTGACTAGCACAAGATTTATTGCAAAGAGCGAAAGAACAAAGCTTCCACAGTGTGCAAAGAGACCCCAGGGTGTTGCCGCTGGTTGGCTAAGGTAGGCCAGCCTGCTTTTATTATTCCCTTATCTGGCCCCACCCACATCCTGCTGATTGGTCCACTTTACAGAGAGCTGATTGGTCCACTTTACAGAGAGCTGATTGGACAGAATGCTGATTGGTGCATTTACAATCCTTGAGCTAGACACAGAGTGCTAGACAGAAAAGTTCTCCAAGTCCCCACTAGGTTAGCTAAATCCAGAGTTAGCTAGATACAGAGTACCAATTGGTGTATTTACAAACCTTGAGCTAGACACAGAGTGCTGACTGGTGCACATACAATCCTCCAGCTAGATATAAAAGTTCTCCAAGTCCCCATCCAGCTCAGGAGCCCAGCTGGCCTCACCCAGTGGATCCTGCACCGGGGCTGCAGGCAGAGCTGCCCGCCAGTCCTAGCGGCGCCTGCACTCCTCAGTTGGGACCTCGCGCCACGGTGCCCATCAGGGAGGCTCAAGCTGAGAGGCAGCCCACAGCAGGGTGGGAGCTCAGATATGGTGGGCTGCAGATCCTGAGCCCTGCCCCGTGGGGAGGTGGCTGAGGCTGGGCAGAATTCGAGCACAGAGCTGGCGGGCCAGCACTGCTGGGGGACCCAGTGCACCCTCTGCAGCTGCTGGCCCGGGTGCTAAGCCCCTTACTGCCCTGGGCCGGCGGTGCCTGCCTGCGGCTCCATGTACAGGGCCCTGAGCCCGTGCCCGCGCCCGACGGAACTCACACTGGCCCACAAGTGCCATGCGCAGCCCCGGATCCCACCTGCACCTCTCCCTCCACACCTCCCTGCAAGCAGAGGGAGGTGGCTCTGGCCTCAGCCAGCCCAGAGAGGGGCTCCCACGGTGCCCTGGCGGGCTGAAGGGCTCCTCAAGCACAACCAGAGTGGACTCTGAGGCTGAGGAGGTGCTGAGGGTGAGGGCTGCTAGCACACTGTCACCTCTCCCTCAGAATACAAATTTGCCATTTGATGATTCAATCCAGTTATAATCAATCTGCATGATGAAAGCTGGAGCTATAGGAGCAATGGCTGCATGTGGATTTCAGATGATCCACCATTCCACACAATAATGAATTGTAGATGTTTTCCTTCAGCCTAAGACACTGTGTTAGCTTCTTAGCACTGATGTCATATCCCTATAGAATAGAGGTAGAGAATTACTACACACACACACACACACACACACACACTTAGGAAGTCAGTGAGCCTGGGCTGGAGCCTATATTCCAGGCATGCAGTAACTGCAGAAGACACCCTGGGCCTCTTCCTCATGGGAGCAGAGCTATGCCAGTCCCCACACAGTAGGGAGAACAAAACTCTAACTGCTTGCAACCAGAGAAGATAGGATGCCCAGAGCACACAAATGTGGAATGGGAGAGCCTGCACAGAAATTTTTCCAAGGGCTCTATGAGACACAAAATAGGATTTAGAAGATGGCTGCAGGGGACCATCTGCATAAGGGATAATGCTTCCTCATCCACAGCCTGAATTATCTTGGCTTTCTCCTCTTAATCAGAAGGACTCCAAAGGTTTTCCCAAGGGTGATGATGAACTGCCTGCATCATCCAAACCCTCTTCCATTCTGGCTAGGTAAGTTAAGAACACTGGCAAAAATGTTTGGAATCCATCAAACTCTTTGGATTGAAAATCAAAATAAGCCTCTTTAGGTAATGATTTTCTGATTCTAGGTTCTGAGACACCTCCCTTTCTGAATTAGAACAGGACGGAGTCAATGGGCAGTAAGTCTGTTATTTGCAAGCTTAACCAAGCTGTGTGGAGCTGAGCTAATTAACAGATCTTATTGTTAGAAAAACTCCAGGCAGGCTTAATTTGTCCAGATAAAGTCAATAATCACTGATATACAGTTCCTTTTAATACAGCAGATAAGTCATAATCTAATTTTGTGGTACATACAAATATCTGTACACTCATTCTTATCTGAATAATACTACATATGAAATACAATCAGTATGCATCTGACCAAGTTAAAAGCCATTCCTGTTGAACTAATCTTATAGTTTAACAACGTTCTCATTAATAAACCTTGACTAAAGAGGAAAGATACTCTAACTTAGTGAAATTTCTGAGTTACAAAATATAAAGAATCATTACAAAAATAGGTACTTGTGGCCGGGTGTGGTGGCTCATGCCTGTAATCCCAGCACTTTGGGAGACCAAGACAGGCGGATCACGAGGTCAGGAAATCGAGACCATCCTGGCCAACATGGTGAAACCCTGTCTCTACTAAAAATATAAAAAATTAGCCAGGCATGGTGGTGGGCACCTGTAGTCCCAGCTACTCAGGAGGCTGAGGCAGGAGAATGGCATGAACCTGGGAGGCGGAGCTTGCACTGAGCCTAGATCACGCCACTGCACTCCAGCCCAGGTGACAGAGTGAGACTCTGTCTCAAAAAAAAAAAAAAAAAAGTAGGTATTTGCAAAGATTGAAAAGAATGTTGGTAAGTTCTAAGTTATAGATTATCTTGTGTTTAAACAAACAGGTAAGGAAAGAATATAGTCAGCTTTGTGATATCTTAATTTAAATACTGCTTAATACTGTGATATCTTAATTTAAATAAATCAGGTAGCACTTGCAAAGAGTTCAGTGATCCTCCCTCAGAAGGAAGGCTGGAGAGAGAGAGAACACTGGCAGATTGCCTACTAGGCACCTGACCCTCAAGGGTATGTACGTATCTAAACTAATCTTCACATATGTAATCAATTCATAAGAAGGCTGCTTCATCATTTAACTATATTGCACAAATATTTGAGTACTTACTTGTGCTAGGCACCATTTTAGACACTGAAAATTCAACAGCAAATCAAAGTCTCTGTTCTCACAGGTATCTGTCAAAGGCAGATCAACATTAAACCAGTAAACAAATCATTGTGAATTTTCTATTGGAGTAAGTTCCAGAAGACAAAGAGTAAAGTGGAATAGAAGAGTGACTAATCCGGCGTTTATCACATCATGATGTAACTCATTATTGCCTACATTCTGATAGACTGTGAGCTAAGGTTGTGAGCTGATAGACTGTAGCACGTTGTCTACACCATCCACACGCTTTTCCATCCAGATCAGATAAGGTAAATTTATCAATTTACACTGGCAAAATCCTTTGGAATTCACCTACCTCCCCATATTAAGAGTCAAAATCAGTCTCTTTAGGAAATGATTTTCTGGATCTGGAGTTGGCAGCAGCTTCCTTTTTGGGCAGGAGAAAGTCAGAACAGGTAGAGGTAGGAAGTGTTACTTTACTAGGAGTTTAAGAAAATGCCTTTCTGATAAATCCACATTTGAGCTGAGACAAGGATGATAAGACTCTAGCCATGCAAAACTTTCAGGTAACAACATTTCAGGGAGAAGGGACAGTGTTTGAGTGAGTGCAGGGAAGAAAGCATGGGATGACATTGTCAAGCCAGTCAGTAGCTGATACAACAGGGACATTTTTGGGCACAGGAAAACGTGGATTTTTTCTGACTGCAATGGGAATATATTGGACAGTGATAAGCAGGTTACTAATATATCAACCACCAGCTGCAGCATCTTATGGCAAAAGGAAAAAGTTTTCTAACACCCAGAACATAAGAAGTCACAAGATAGCACTACTATTTAGGAAATTCCTGCTCTCCAGACCAAGAGTTACCTATTTTCATTTAGTTATAACATCATATATGCACGCACACACACACACAGTCACCCACACCCCATTACATACCACCCTGTTCCCTCCTCCTTTGAGGCTTGGTAACTAACACTATTTTATTACCTTCTGGCAAAGAATACATGAGTTAGGATTTCTCTGAGTTCAAACAGGAAAGTTTTTACATTGCTTTGGTTCACCAGACCTCAGTAGACCCACTTTACATTTTGAGAAAAGCATTATGTCTTCTTCCAGCCTGATAAAATAGTTTACCTCATGCTGTCCTTTGAAGGGAGGGAGAATTTGGCTTTTAAGATGAACACACAGTTCAAAAAATGCTTTTTGAATAATTCCTAAAATCATGCTGTTCTGGGTTATGTGCAAGAAAGTTGTATTTGTTAGTTTAGTAGGCTCCAGAGCTGTGGAATAGAATAATTACTACTTCATACTAATCAATTTGTCATAAGGTACATTGGTACTTGCTAGAATATATTTTCAAGTCATCATTAATTAATTCCCTCTCGAAATCCTAAAATTGCACTGGTGTTCTGGTATATGCTATACAAGATTCACATTTTATTTCATGCAAACTTTTTATCAAAATATCACTCCATAATAGTTATAATAAATGATATTTCAGAGTTATATTTTTATTACCTGTCATTTTTGCTTGATTTTTCCCAACTTTAAATTCATTACTGACATTAATTAAAGTAGTCAGTAATTCTGGAAACATCTACAAAATAAAATAGGGTATTTGTATTTTGAAAGCCAATTTCTCAGAATAATTTCAAATTTTTGATATCAGATGAGACTGAATTAACTAGATAACATAACATTATTTTTCAAGCAAGAGCGCAATTCAGACAGACATCTAAAATGAGGTTTTTTTGTTGTTGTTTTGTTTTGTTTGAGACGGAGTTTCACTCTTGTTGCCCAAGCTGGAGTGCAATGGCATGATCTCAGCTCACCACAACCTCTGTCTCCCACATTCAACTGATTCTCCTGCCTCAGCCTTCCGAGTAGCTGGGATTACAGGCATGCACCACCATGCCTGGCAAATTTTGTATTTTTAGTAGAGAGGAGGTTTCTCCATGTTGGTTAGGCTGGTCTCGAACTCCTGACCTCAGATGATCCACCCACCTCAGCCTCCCAAAGTGCTGGGATTACAGGCATGAGCCACCGTGCCCAGCCAAGTTTGTATTCTTTAAGATAAGGCTAATATTGGGCCAGGCTGCAGTGGCTCACACCAGTAATCCCAGCACTTTGGGAGGCTGAGGTGGGCAGATCACGAGGTCAGGAGATTGAGACCATCCTGGCTAACATGGTGAAATCCCATCTCTATTTAAAAACACAAAAAATTAGCTGGGCGTGGTGGCAGGCACCTGTAGTCCCAGCTACTCGGGAGGCTGAGACGGGAGAATGCCGTGAACCCGGGACGCAGAGCTTGCAATGAGCCGAGATCGTGCCACTGCACTCCAGCCTGGGCAACAGAGTGAGACCCCGTCTCAAAAAAAAAAAAAAAAAAAAGGTAAGGCTAATATTACACATGGGTTATATATAGAGAGAAAGGGAGTGTGAGACTGAGAGAGAATGCGGACTATATAATTCCTGTAGTTATAGTCTACATTTAGAAAATGCGACCAATGGTGGCCATTGAGAGATGAAGTCTTTATTAGTCCATTTTCGCACTGCTATAAAGAAATATCCAAGACTGGGTATTTATAAAGGAAAGGGGTTTAATTAGCTCACAGTTCTGCATGCCTGGGGAAGCCTCAGGAAACTTACAATCATGGCAGAAGGCAAAGTGGAAGCAGGCACTTTCTTCACAAGGCAGTAGGAGGGAGTGAGGGCAAGCAGCAGAAATGCCAAGACATTTTACAACCATCAGATCTCATGAGAACTCACTCACTATCACGACAACAGCATGGGGAAAACTGCTTTCATGATCCAATCACTTCCCTCCCTCAATACGTGGGGATTACAATTTGTGATGAGATTTGGGTGGGGACACAGAGCCAAACCATATCACAGTGCAAGAGGCTAGGGATAAAAGCAAAGACATCAGCATCCTCAAGAAGATCCTTGCTTGATTACACTGTATTGCAGGGAGCAGACATCCTGGTTATGCCAAATTCCTATTAACTCCAGTGGGGATGGCACCAGGTTCAAGAGGCTAAGGAAGAGACCCAGAGCCAGAAGACAAGACATGGAGTTTTATTAGAGGCTTATATGAAGGGGAGAGAGTCCAGTGGTGGCGGGCTGGACAAGAGAACCACCTTGCATACAGTCCAGTGACAGCAGGGTGCACCGGAGAACCACAGCCACTTGCAAAAGGCATGTAGTTTGTGTGTCATTTTCACTTAGCACCCTTTCCCCTAATAACCTCTACCGGCAATCTTCATTCAACCCAAAACTCAGGACCTCCATTATGGGATGGGGGGTTCAGATGTTCCTCACAGAAAAAGAACAAATCTCTTGGTTAGCCAGTCCCAGATCACCTAGCTCAGAACTCACATTCAGGTGCATCTGCCATACAGGGTAATTATCAGCATAAGTGTACATTATTGCTAACAGGCACATTTACTATACAATCCTCGGTTTGGAGGAGCCACTATTCTTGGAAAAAAGTGATTTTCAGTTGTTGTGGGTTTTTTTCCCCCCAGTGAAGAGCGCTCTCTGATGGGCATTTTTCCCAAAGACAAGTACCTGGGAGCCTTTTTTCTAGTTTAGTGCAGGTATTCTCAACAAGAAATTTTTTCTGTTGTAAACGTAAATCTCTTAAGTGAGGAATGAAAACTTAATAAAACTGTTCAATGACAGAATTATCTAAATAGAAAATTGTGAGCTTCCCTTCTCTGGAGGCATTCGACCATTCAGATGCTTAAAATGGAGGCCTACACGAGTGATGGACTAGCTTAGAATGGCGTCCTGAGGAGCCATTTCAAGAATATGGATGAATATCTACACTCTTTATAGTGATAACAGTCCTACTGTGGATATCTGTTTGAATCTGTTAAAAGTTTAGCCTAAAGCTGCCTATTTACATATTTTTAAGGTTTCTTCATACATCATGAACTGCAACCAAACCGGATGTGTGACCAGACTCACCAAGTTTCAAACAATTAAATGTGGCCATTGTTCAAACTGGGATCAAATAAGGTGTATTAGGGTTCTCCAAAGGGACAGAACTCATAGGATATATGTGTACATGAAAGAGTTTATTAAGGACAATTGTCTCACATGATCACAAGGCGAAGTCCCATGATAGGACGTCTGCAAGCTGGGGAGCAAGTAAGCCTGTAGTGGCTCAGTCTGAGTCCAAAAGCCTCAAAAGTAGGGAAGCCAGAAGTGTAGCCTTCATTCTGTGGCCAAAGGCCTGAGAGACCCCAGCAAACCACTGTAAGTCCAAAGGCTGAAGAACCTGAACTTTTATGTCAAGGGCAGGAGGAACAAAAGGAAGCATCCAGCATGGGAGAAAGATGAAAGCAGGAAGACTCAGCAAGCCAGCTCATCCCACCTTCCTCCACCTGCTTTGTTCTAGCCGCGCTGGCAGCTGATTGGATGGTGCCCACCCCCATTGAGGGTGGGTCTTCCTCTCCCAGTCCACTGATTCAAATGTCAGTCTCTTCCTGCAACACCCTCACAGACACACCCAGAAAGGATACTTTACCAAAGCCATATAGGCATTCTTCAATCCAATCAAGTTGACATTTAATATTTACCACCACATAAGGCAAACATCCAAGTGCAACCATTCTGGCTGTTTCCATACCTTGCTTCTGTTTTCTGTCCATAATTTTCCTTTTTCTGTTCGTAAATCTCCTTCAACCAGTTGGTAGCACTGGAGTGTCTCTGAACTTATTCTGTTTGGGGGCTACCTGATTCTCAAATCATTCTTTGCTCAATTAAACTCTGTTAAATTTAATTTGTCTCAAGTTTTTCTTTTGACAAATACAAATTCAAATTACTCTGGAGCCTTCTCATTAAATGTAATAATAAGTGTCATTTAAGTACTGTTGCACTCTTTCCAAACTCCAAAGGAAATCATTTGCTTTACTGCCCTGTATATAATGCTGGTTTCCTTTCAATTCTGCTTTTCAAATGGATATCCTGTAGTTCTTTTTACTGTCTTTTGAGATGTGACTTGCACTTCTACCCACTTCATTGAGAATACTGCTGTTCATGACCTGTATCTTCTCCATCTTTCTATTGCATTTGATACCAGGGACTCCTTACCTACCCTCTCTTTTTCTACAATACTCTAAGCTCATGAAGAGGGAAACTATATCCTTATATTCCTTTTAATATTATTTTGCTCATAAGAGGTCTCAAAAGATATGTTAAATGGAAAAAAAAATTGATATCTTCATCCTAGTACTTTAGTTTTAAGCCCCTAGAGGCATTTCCAATTTCTCCCTTCCTTTCCACATACCCCCAAAACCCAATCCATAACCAATGTGTATAAATTTAATTCAAAAATATGTATTTTATGTTTAAACTTACCTTTCTCTTCTCAGAGATGTTTTACAAAGTATAGACATAATTCTCGTCTGAGCTTGGCTGTTCCAACAACTTCTAAATTACATTTCAGACCCCCTGTTCCATCCCCAAAATTGGTCTTAGAGAAGATGAAATCATCTTCAACAAATCAGTTTTCATCACATCATTCCCCACCCCCCAAAAAGAGACCTACTTATTACATTCCCATTCTCTGAATACACTCTGGCCCCACAGGTATAGTCTGTTATCTACTCTTTCTGCAGACTCTAGTGATTGGAATTAGCATTGACCTCACAGGAAATATAAATACAAGGCACTTGGAAGAGCCAAATTGTTTCTTAAACTCAAGGTCAACATGATTACATTAGTTTGATTGATTACTCTTTGTGGTAGGCAGAATTCCAAGATGGCCCCCAAGAGTCTCAGCCCATGGTGTACATGCCCTCTGCAATCCCATCCCCTCAAGTGTGGCTGGGATCTGTGAATATGACAGGTACCACTCTGTGATTAGATTTATGTGGCAAAGGTGAAGGGACTATCCAGGTGTCATTTAGGTCCCTAACAAATTGACTTTCAGTTAATCAAAATGTACATTATCCTAGGTGGGCTTGATCTAATTAGGTCAGACCTTTAAAAGACCATCTAGAGGTAAGAGACAGGAAGCATCAGCAGATGCTCTTCCACTAATCTTGAAGAAGGAAACTGGTATGCTGTGGAGGGGGCAAGGAATGGTAGGCAGTCTGTAGGAGCAGAAGACCTCAGCCCTACAGTCCCAAGAAATTAAATTCTGCCAGCAACTATTGCCCTAGGAATGGGACTGTGAACCTCAGATGAAATTGTATCTTTAGTCAACACCTTGACCACAGCCTGTGAGAAACTGAAAAGAAGACCCAACTAAACTGTTCCCAGACCTCCAACCCACAGAAACTGTGGGATAACAAATGTGTATTGTTTTAAGCTATGAAATTTGTGGTTGTTACACAGCACAAAAAAGGAATGCAAACTTTGTCTCCTCTTCCTGACTTGCCAAGACCTTTTTTCTTTTGCCATCTTAACTTCTCTGATTAGATCTTGACTACCTGGAGTCTTGATTTCTTTATACTTGTAGCCTATAGAAACTGCATGTTTGTAACTCACACTGAGCTTGTATGGATTCCCGATTGTGGAAACTGCACGTGTCTGCTTTCTGTGAGCTTCCCTTGGCTCCTCCCTCTTCAGACTATACACTCTCAGCACAACACTGTTTCTCTCAATAGCTGCCTTATGACACCCCTGCCCTGCCACCTGTATCTCTGTCCCCTGAAGGCCCTATCCACAACCCTGTGCAAAGTATTCAAATCCAAACTATGCCTCATCTCAGGCTCAATCAAGTACAGTATCACAGGGCAAAAGACCAAGTCTTCACTGTGGCCAATTTACATCTGGCTGTCATTGAGTTCTCCTCTTTCCTTGAAATCATAATTATCTCTTTAACAAAAATTCAGAGGTCTTTTTTTTTTTTTTTGAGACAGAGTTTTGCTGTTGTTGCCCAGGCTGGAGAGTCCAGTGGCGTGATCTCGGCTCACTGCAATCTCCACCTTCTGGTTTCGACCGATTCTCCTGCCTCAGCCCCCTAAGTAACTGGGATTACAGGCACCCACCACACCACACCTAATTTCTGTATTTTTAGTAGAGATAGGGTTTTACCATGTTGGCTAGGTTGGACTCAAACTCCTGACCTCAGGTGATCCACGTGCCTCAGCCTCCCAAAGTGCTGTGATTAGAAGTGTGAGCCACCGCGCACACCCAGCCTCAAAAATTCAGAAGAATTTTTTTTTTTTTTTTTTTTGAGACAGAGTCTTGCTCTATCACCCATGCTGGAGTGCAGTGGCGCGATCTCGGCTCACTGAAAGCTCTGCCTCCCAGGTTCACACCATTCTCCTGTCTCAGCCTCCTGAGTAGCTGGGACTACAAGCACCCGCCACCACGCCTGGCTCATTTTTTGTATTTTTAGTAGAGACGGGGTTTCCCCGTGTTCGCCAGGATGGTCTCCATCTCCTGACCTCGTGATCTGCCCCCCTCAGCCTCCCAAAGTGCTGGGATTACAGGCGTGAGCCACCACACCCGGCCAAAAATTCAGAGGATTCTCAAAGGGGAAGCAGGCACTTGGCCTTGGTTACCAGATACATACACCTTGACAGACCTGGACAGACAGTTTTGTAAATAAAGGCTTTGGTTGGATACAACTGTCCTTCGGTACAATCCTATTGCCAAAGGCCCCAGTGCAGCTGTAGCCTCTTCCCTCTGATTCTCCTGAATGTCAGAGATGTGGGCTGATCACATCTTTATTCCCTTTGTTCTCCAAATCAGCTTAGTACCAGCCTCAGGTCTCCCTTAGATCCCTACGACCGGGCCAATTCACTGGCGGTCCCCGCTCATGCCTACATGATTCAATTGGAAGTGGCTCTTGCTGCTATGTTGTCCTGTCCTCTTTGAGCTCCATCATATCCCCAAGAAGGGGCACACAGCTGCTTAATCTCACTCAGCATTTGAGCACAAGCTCAAACAGTGCACATCAAAAGAGTTGTCCCTTGGTATCCATGGGGGATTGATTCCAGACTCCCCTCACATACCAAAATCCATGAATGCTTAACTCCTTTATATAAAATGCCATAATATTTGCATATAACCCATCCATATCTTCCTATATATTTTTAATCACCTCTAGATTACTTATAATACTTAATATAATGTAAATCCTATGTAAATAATTGTTGTATTGTTCAGGGGACAATGACAAGAAAAAAAAGTCTGTACATCTTCAATACAGTTCTTTCTTTTTTTTTTTTTCAATTATTTTTGATCTGAGGTTGGTTAAATCTACATATACAGAACCCACAGATACAAAGGGCCAACTGTATATAAGTTACTAGGCGTTTTTCATGTTCTTGTCTAGGTGTACTTATTGTATCGGTTAATTTTATGTGTCAAGTTAATTGGGCCACAAAGGACCCATATATTATTTAAACATTATTCTGGGTGTCTCGGTGAGGATGTTTTTGAATGAGATTAATATTCAAATCAGTAGACTGAGTAAAGCAGATTGCCCTCCCTAATGTGGGTGGCCCACTCTAATCAGCTGAAGGCCTAAATAGAACAAGACACGACAAGAGAGAACTTCTCTGACCTGACTGCCTGGGACACTGGTCTTCTTCTGCCCGCACACTGGAATTGATGCTGTTGGCTCTCCTGGATTCCTAGCTTGCTGACTGCTGATCTTGGTACTTGCCCTGCATAGTCACATGAGACAATTCCTCATAATAAATCAATCAGTTTCTCTCTCTCTCTCTTCCCTGCTCTTTCTCATCTCTTTCTCTCATCTGCCTCTCTTATCTCTCTCTCTCTCTCTCTCTCACACACTTGCTTCCTTTCTTTCTCTGGACAACCCTGTCTAATATACTTATCAATCTCCCAACTATTTAAGATGGCCCTAAAGAACAGGAACCTTTCACTGTGATTCTCCTGCTTCTTTGTCCTGTCTAGTACCATGCATGCTTTACATGCTGTGAGTGTTGTGTAAATGTTGTTGACTGAATCCCCAGAGAAAGAAAATTTACTGGTGAAATCCCTTACCAACAGCGTGATGTATCGGTATAAGCAATATTGATTGTCATGCCCATTAGTGCTCCCAGCAAGCCAAGGAATTTCCTGAAGACAGATAATTTGAGTGGCCCTGGTCACAAAGAAGAATGAAAAGGAGACAGCCTTTTCTCTCAGCAGAGGGCTTCTGAGTCAGTTCTCCTAAGGAGGAGGCTTCCTCTGTGTTTGCCATCACTTCTAAAATGGCCAGGAAAGATGCAAAGGAGTAAAAAACAGATTGCCATTTGTCAAACAAGAATCAGAGTGGAAATTAAGGAACCAGAGTTTCAGACTTTTATTCTATTCAAAGGATAAAACCTCATTTCTTTTTATGTACAAGAATGATAAAGGGAGAGGGAGGCAAAGAATAGCTAGTATAGCCTGGAAAGAGGCTCACTCCAGAAAGCATTGAAAAATCTACAGAACTTGATCAAATGAAAGAAGAAAGAACCAGGTATGTTAATCTCTAAAGACAGCCTTGCTAAACTGTAACATTTCTCTCTCCATAAATATTGGAAACAGGGTTACTCAGCCTCAGCTGGGGCCATTTATCAGCCCAGTCAAGAATTCAAGGACAAAATAGGTAAGCCCCTTTAAAAAGATTCGCTATACTTAGCCAGGCTAGCCGATTGATGAGGCATTGGGCTGAATGAAAATCATCCTGACCCTGGGACAATAAAATTGTTATTCCTGCAACTGATTCAAAACTTGGGCTCTCAAACAACCTTCAGGGAGAGCCTGACCTGACCTTATCAGGACTCTGGAGATTTTTCCATTCCCATTTCCAAAATAATGCCATTGATTTCTATAAACAATAAGCAACTGGGATTCCAGGTTAAAAAAGAAACATCGAAGCATCCTGGTGTAAGTGCTGAACCTCTTGCTTCTTGGGAAATGAACGTGAAACTTAAATATAACCTGGAATTGGCACAGAGAATGTTTATAGTTGGAATGTTGATTAAATCCTTCCAAGTCCCACAGGCTCTTATCTACAAAGCAGTAAGTGCCACTTGCTATAACTCTATAAACACTTGTATTCTCTCCAGTGGTTAGATTGCCTCCTACAAATATGTTACATCAGTTAAGGGGACCAATTGCCTTTTTGTTTTCAGGGTAAGGGGCCATCATTAAGCCCAAGTATACACATAAGGTTCTGAGTGAACTGACACACATTACCTGTTTTCCATCATTTTTTACCATTTCAGAAAAAAAATCATTAAAAATGGGATAAAACTTGATTGAATATTGTTAACCTCAAAACCAAAGTCAAAATAAAGATTCAGAGAATTGAAAGGAGTATTAACTGCTTCATGTAAAGGATATAACTATTGAGTACAAACCAGAGTCCTCTAACTCTGTTCTCTTTCAAAATCATTTTGGGGGAAAGTGTTTTTACTGTAGGACAGTACATGTTTAGGAGACGCTGGAAGGGGCTGGGTGTGGTGGCTCACGCCTGTAATGCCAGCACTTTGGGAAGCCAAGGCGGGTGGATCACGAGGTCAGGAGATTGAGACCATCCTGGCTAACACAGCGAAACCTTGACTGTACTAAAAATACAAAAAATTAGCTGGGCGTGGTGGTGGGCGCCTGTAGTCTCAGCTACTCGGGAGGCTGAGGCAGGAGAATGGCGTGAACCCGGGAGGCAGAGCTTGCAGTGAGCTGAGATCACGCCACTGCACTCCAGCCTGGGCGACAGAGCGAGACTCCCTCTCACAAAAAAAAAGAGACACTTGAAGGTTAAAGAAATGGCAGACCTATCGCACTACATTAACCTATCCATTTAAACCAAAAAGAAACACTAGATGCAGCATTTCTGCATAGACCAATACAAGGTTGTGCTGTCTCAATGTCAGAGCTCTTCTCCACTGGTTGAAAAGAGTTAAACTTCCAATTAATATCAGAAATGTACTTAGGCACCAAGCCACAAGAAAAGTACCAACACATAGCTTAGAATACTGTCCAAAGAGTCCCTGTGATGCCAGGGCATGGTCCCAAGGTGGAGCATGATCTTATTCCAGAAGGAGTATACACACAGCACAAAGAAGAATATAGAGTGTGAGTGTTTCAACAAACTCAATTGGAAAATGTGTATACAGAAAATCTCAAGTTCAAAAGTTCCTCTGGGGCTGGCCAGAATAGAACATAAATCCAAAGATGAAGTGTTGGGCAGGTTTAAGAATGAAGATTAGCAAATGAGAATAAGCTAGGTGAACCCAAAATTGCTACAGCACGTAACTGGAAGAACATATATATATATATATATATATATATATATATATATATATATATATATATTTTTTTTTTTTTTTTTTTTTTTTTTGGAGACAGAGTCTCACTCTGTCTCTGAGGCTGGAGTGTAGTGGCTCAATCTCGGCTCACTGCAAGTTCTGCCTCCCCGGTTCACACCATTCTCCTGCCTCAGCCTCCCGAGTAGCTGGGACTACAGGCACCCACCACCACGCCCAGCTAATTTTTATATTTTGTTTAGTAAAGACAGGGTTTCACCATGTTAGACAGGATGGTCTCGATCTCTTGACCTCGTGATCCACCCGCCTCGGCGTCCCAAAGTGCTGGGATTACAGGCGTGAGCCACCGCGCCCGGCCTGGAAGAACACATCTTTAACAGCATGAACAGCATTTGAGTCAGATTTGTTTGATTAGAAGGCCCCAGGATAGAAAAAAAGAAAGTACAATTAAAATATTTAGGCCTGCCATTTCTTTAACCTTCAAGTGTCTCTTAAACATGCACTATCATACAGTAAAAACACTTTCCCCCCCAGCATGATTTTGAAAGAGAACAGTTAGAGGACTCACATTTCTCCGTTTTAAGGCTTACTACAAAGCTACAATAATCAAGACTGTGTTATTGAAAGAGTAGTAAACATGGAGGTCAATGGAATCAGATTGAGAGTCAAGAAATAAACCTTCACATTTATAACCTGTTGATTTTTGACAAGGGTGCCAAGATAATTCAGTGGCAGGAAGAATAGTCTTTTCAACAAATGATTCTAGGACAACCGGATTTTCACATACAAAAAAAAAAAAAAAAAAAAAAAATGAAGTTGGACCCCTACATAACACCATATGCAAAAATTAACTCAAAATGGGTCTTCAACTAAAATATAAAACTATGAAACTGTTTTATTTATTTTAAAAAAATGGGTAAATCTTCATGACCTTGGACGATGCAATGGTTTCTTTAATAGGACACCAAAAATCCAAGCAACAAAAGAAAAAATAAACTGGACTATATCAAAATTTTTAAATGGTGATTCAAAAGACACCATCAAGAAGGTAAAAATAAAACCTACAAAATGGGAAAATATGTATAAATCAAATATCTATTAAGAAACTTATTGCAGATGATATAAAGCACCCTTCTAAGGCAATAATAAAGTGACAACCCAATTTAAAAATGGGTAGAAGATCTAAGTAGAGATTTCTCCAAAGAAGATTTGCAAATAGCCTATAAGCACATAAAAAGATGCCCAATATACTTAGTCATTAGAGAAACTGAAGTCAAAATGACCTAAGAGAGGATGATGGCATAGCCAAGCTTGGTTGAGCACACCTAAGAACCCACCCACATGGCCACATACCACTGCACCAGCAAGAAGCACACATCAACCCCCAGCACAACAATGCATGTGCCAATCTTGCGTGGGCCCTGGTTCTGCTTCACCAGCCCCTAGGCAATGTGATTGCAGCCCCAGTCAAAATCCATCCATGAAAAACTCTCTCAACAAACCAGAAGTAAAAGGTAATTTACTCAATCTAATTAAAAAACTGACAAAATCAAAAAGGCTGTAGTAATAATAATAATGAAGCACTGAATGCTTTGCTCTAAGATCAGCAAGAACGCAAAAGTTTTCACTCCATTCACTCCTATTGAACATAATCCTGGCAGTCTAAGCCAAGGCAATAACAATGTAAAACAAAATAAAAGACATGCAAATTAAAAAGAAAATAAAACTGACCCTACTCACAGATGGCATGAAAGTTCATGTAGAAAATCCCAATAATTCCACAAAAATAAATGTCCAAGTACCAGTGAGTGAGTTTACTAAGGTTATAGGATACAAAGTCAAAATTAAAAATTCAATACTGTTTCTACACACTAACAATAAACAATTGAAAACAAGAATTCAGGCCGGGTGTGGTGGCTCACGCCTGTAATCCCAGCAGTTTGCGAGGCCGAGGTGGGTGGTCCACGAGATCAGGAGCTCGAGATCATCCTGGCTAACGTGGTGAAACCCTGTCTCTACTAAAAATACAAAAAAATGAGCCGGGTGTGGTGGCAGGCGCCAGTCGTCCCAGCTACTTGGGAGGCTGAGGCAGGAGAATGGTGTGAACCCGGGACGGGTTGAGATCAAGTAAGCCGAGATCAAGCCACTGCACTCCAGCCTGGGCGACAGAGCGAGACTCTGTCTCAAACAAAAAAAAAAAAAGAAAGAAAACAAGAATTCTAAAAGCGATACTATTTACAATAGCTGCCCCCTAAAGTGAAATAGTTAGGTAGAAGTCTAACAAGGCATGTAAAGAATCTGTAATGTAAAACATTGATAAAAGAAATCAAAAACTGTAAAACTGATAAAAAGAAATCATAAAAGACTAAAATAAATGGAGAGACATAATGTGTTCAGGAAGTGGAAGATTCAACATAGTTAGCATGTCAGTTCTTCCCAAAATGACCCACAGATTTAATGGATTTCAATCAAAAATCCATGCAGGAAATTTTGTAGATATATACAAGCTGATTCTGAGATTATATGGAAATGGATAAAAGAATATTGAAAAACATTTTGAAAAATAAGAAAAAAGTTGGAAGAGTGACACTCATCTAAGACAGTTTGTATTGGAAAGAGGATATGCACACAGATCAACAGAAAAAAAGAGAGCCCAGAAATAAACCCACAAAAATAAGGCCATTCACCCACATAAAGCATACAATTCAGTAACTTTTAGTATATTCGCAGAGGTGATAATCAATTTTAGAACATTTCATCACCTCAAAAGGAAATGCCACATTAGCAGTCACTGTTCATTGCTCCCCAATTCCACCAGGATGATGAATGGTTTCCTACGTTTCCCCAGGAAAGGGGGAAACCATTCATTTACTTCCTGTCTCTACAGATGCCCACTCTAGACATTTCCTATAAGTGGAATCATACAATTTACAGAAACATACACCCATGAGATACCACTTCAAACCCACTAGGATGGCTATGGTCAAAAAGATAGATAATAACAAGTGTTATCGAGGATGTAGAGAAATTGGAACTCTACCTCTCTGGTGGGAATACAAAATGGTGCAGCTGCTTTGGAAAACAACATGCATATGCCAATCTTCTTTGACAGTTCCTCAAAAGGTTAAACATAGAGTTAGAACATGACCCAGCAATTCCACTCCTATACACCAAAAAGAAATTAAGGAATATGTCCACAAAAAAGCTTATACATAACTGTTCACAGCAGCATTATTTATAAAAACTGGTAAATGAAAACAATCTAAATGTCCATCAACTGATGAATGAATAAAATATAGTGTATCCATATAATAGAATGTTACATGCTGCAACATGGAAGACCTTTGAAAACAAGCTAAGTGAAAGAAGCCAGCCACAAAAAAACACATTATACAATGCCATTTATAGGAAATGTCCAGAATAGGCAAACCTAGAGAGACACAAAGTAGATTAGTGGTTGTCTAGGGCTGGGGAGGATGGAGAAGATGAGGCTGACTGCTAAGGGATACAGGATTTCTCTGTGGGATGATGAAAATGTTCTAAAATTGTTATAACCCTGTGAATATACTAAAACCCACTGAACTGTACACTTTTAATGAGTAAATTATATGGTATATGAATTATATCACAACAAAGCTGTTACCAAAAACAAAGCCACACACTATTGTGGCTTTATTTCGCTATTACTTTCCTCAATAGATGCATTTTTGGAGTTCCCTTATTTTGAGGGACATACATCATCTTCCAAAATTAACTTTCTCCCCCTTCTACCATATGAAATCATTAGAAGGGGCCACCTATGAAACAAAAAGCAGGCCCTCACCAGACACCAAATCCACCTTGATTATAGATTTCCCAGGCTCCAGAACTGTGAGAAATAAATTTCTGCTGTTTATAAGCTTATATGTATGAGTTTCTAATAAGAGGTGATTGTTGGACTGCACACTCAAAATGGCACAAAAATCTTACTTAGAGAAAGCAAAATGGTTGTAATCAACATTACTAATCTATATGACCCAATTTCTTTCTTAATTTTTTTTGAGACAGGGTCTTGCTCTGTCACCCAGGCTGAGTACAGTGTCACCATCATGGCTCAATGTAGCCTCAACCTCCCAGGCTCAAATAATCCTCCCACCTCAACTTTCCAAGTAGCTGGGACTACAGGCATGCACCACCATGCCCAGCTAACTTTTTACTTTTGTTGAGACAGGGTCTTGATATATTGCCCAGGCTGGTCTCAAACTCCTGGACTAAAGTGATCCTCTAGCCTTGGCCTCCCAAAGTGCTGGGATTACATCTTTCTTAATTTGTATTGCAATGAGTTAAGATATGCAGGGAGGGAGTTAAATATACAGTGTATAACTGTGGCTTCTGGGTGGTCCAGGTTTGATATGGAAATTGGGAATATAAAAGAGAGTAAGAACAAAAAACAAACAAGCAAACTCAATTTCTCACCCCTGTATACACCATAAAGACTGAGCTCTAATTAAATATAAGAACTATTTTGCATATCCTTCTAAGGCTTCCAGCGCCTGTGCAATCTGTCCACTTCTCTGTCTTCATATTGGGTCATGTTCCTCTTCCCTCTGGGCCTCTTCTGGAAATCTCTTCCCTGAATATTTTCTCCACTTACTCACTGATAATTCCTACTTGTCCTTCCAATCTCGGTTTTAAAATCATTTCTTCTGGATAATAGTATTGAGATGGGAGAGTTCCCTGGCCCTCCTCACAGGATATGGGACAGGGGTGTGGCTCTCTGTTTGGGCTGGGCCACCACAAGCTCAAATCCCTTACAAGATGGGGAACACACAGATGGGCAAGTGTGGGAACCAAGGTGAGCACTTTTGGGCTCCGACCCCACAGCAGCATCTAGGGGTGGGTGCCTGTGACTCCTGAAGCCCCAGTGTTACTGTGCTCTTTTAGCTCTGCCATTCACAGATGGCTTAAGTGTTGAACAGCTTAGTGGACCCCCTTGGGACCCAAGTCCTTGTTCAGCATCCAGGAAGAATCAGGTCACACACAGACTTGAAGGATGAATGCAGGGGTTTTACTGAGTGGTGGAGGTGGCTCTCAGTGGGATGGATGAGGATCTGGAAGGCGGAATGGAGTGGGAAGATGATCTTCCCCCTCAAGTTTGGCCATCCAGTGGCTGATCTCTCCAGCTGTCCCCAGCTGAACTCTTCTGGGCATTCAGATGCTCCTTCTCTGCTGAGCCACTCTGCGGTTCATCTGCTCATCTCCTTGTCATCTGCTTCTGGAGCCTGAGGTCTGAGATTTATATGGGTACAGGATAGGGGGGCGTGGTGGGCCAAAAGACAACTTTTGGGCTTGAAAACAGGAATGGCCGTTCTCATTTAGGGCTGTGGGTTTCCAGGCTTGTGGGTGGGGCCTTTAACAGGGAATTGCCCCTTTTAATAGGGAATTGCCCCCTTCTAACCAGCATTTCCCTGTCTCCTCTTTGTATCAGTATCATATGCTTACTCTTAGCATAACATTGATCATATTATATAATGAAAAGTGAACGATTTTTCAGTGTTTACTAGATGCTAGGCACTGTGCTAAACATTACATATATGAAAACAGCTTCACAGAAATCACATGAGGTAGATGCTATTGATTACCCTACTTCACAGATGAGGGAATTGAGGCTTAGACAGCTTAAACAACTTGCCCAACACCACACAGCAGTAAGTAAGAACATCAAGAGTTGAAGGCAGACCCACCCCCTGAGCCTCTAGGCATCTTGCTCATTTACTTTTCTGTCTCCTCACTTAACAGTAAGCGTCTTAAGAGTCAGGATGGTATTTTGCATACCCTTGCCACATCACTAGCTGCTGTATTATAAATGTTGAATAAATATTTGCTGAATCAATAAATAACTATATTTTCAAATATACACTTAATGTTTTCTTTGTTCATAGACTTTTTTGTTCCTTTCAAAACTTGGGGAATTTCCATATGGCAGCAAATACTCTCAAAAACCAATGACAAACAGGGCAAAATTTTCTAAAGCAATCATTTCAGGGCTCTGGAAATTGATCAAAGGCATACAAAAAATTAAGAAGTGGTTATTGATTGAAAAACCACTCAACTTTAAGTAAGAATAGTGGATATCTCTGGTATCCTGTCCTGGAGCTGCTCCATGGTCACTCTACCAGGGCAGGGAAAGCAGCAAAAAATCAACAGTTTCACTTCCAGAGGGGCATGACTGGGTCCATATCCCATGTATTACTATTATTTTTTTCTAGAGACAGAGTCTTGCTCTGTTGCCAGGCTGGAGTGCAGAAGCACAATCTTGGCTCACAGAAACGTCTGCCTCCAGGGTTCAAGCGATTCTCCTGCCTCAGCCTCCCGAGTAGCTGGAACTACAGGCGCCCCACCATGCCTGGCAAATTTTTGTATTTTTAGTAGAGACAGGGTTTCAAAATGCTGGTCAGACTGGTCTTGAACTCCTAACCTTGTGATCTGCCCACTTCAGCCTCCCAAAGTGCTGGGATTACAGGCATGAGTCACCGCAGCCAGCCTATCTCATGTATTATTAATGCTACCTTCTTATTTTACTACTCCAGGATTTCTCAACCTTGGCACTATTGACTTGAGACCAGTAATTCTTTGTGGCAAGGGGCTGTTCTGTGCATTGTATAAATAGGATGATATTCTGTAAT
Organism: Macaca fascicularis; assembly: GCF_037993035.2. Taxonomy (NCBI): domain Eukaryota; kingdom Metazoa; phylum Chordata; class Mammalia; order Primates; family Cercopithecidae; genus Macaca; species Macaca fascicularis. Next base: position 88,337,841 of record NC_088387.1, read on the forward strand.
ATCTCTGACCTCTACCCACTAGATGCCAGTAGCACCCCTTACCAAGTTGTGAGAACCAAAACTGTTTCCTGACATTTTTATATGTGCTCTGATGAGCAAAACTGCCCCCAGATGAGAATCACAGGTTTCGGTTATTACCTCACACTTTACTTTACTGTACAAAAGTTAACTCAAAGTGGGCTGGGTGTGGTGGCTCACACCTGTAATCCCAGCACTTTGGGAGGCCGAGGCAGGTGGATCACAAGGTCAGGAGTTCAAGACCACCCTGGCCAAGATGGTGAAACCCCGTCTCTACTACAAATACAAAAATTAGCCACGTGCGGTGGCTGCTATCCCAGCTTCTTGGGAGGCTGTGGCAGGAGAATGGGTTGAACCTGGGCGGCAGAGGTTGCAGTGAGCCGAGGTTGCACCACTGCATTCCATCCTGGCTGATAGAGTGAGACTCAGTCTCAAAAAAAAAAAAAAAAATTAACTCAAAATGTATTATAGACCTAAATGTAAGCGCTAAAGCTAGAAAACTTCTAGAAGGAAACAAGGAGAAAAATCTTTGTGTCCCTGGTTTAAGCAAAGAATTCTTAGATATTATAACAGATATATCATCCATGAGGGATAAGAAATGATGTATTGGACTTCATCATGATTAAAAATTTTCTCATGTCAAAAGTCATCATTAAGAAAATGAAAAACAGAGACTGGGAGAAAATATTTGCAAATTATGTAATTAATAAAGATCTTGTATCCAATGTATAAGAAGAAACATTAAAACTCAAGAATAGAAAAACAAACAACCCAAATTTAAAATAAGCAAAACATTTGAATCAACATTTCACTGAAGATTTATAAATGGTTCATAAGTACATGCAAAATGTTCAACATCATTAGTCATTATGAAGCCAGCCCAACTGTCTCATAGAACTGATGTTTACGGTTTCTTTTAAATAAACATAGAAATTGACCCTCCTAGTCTTATAAGTTATGAAAGTTAAAATTGTCTTATCTGAGTTCCTTTTCCTTTCTGAGGAAACCAACTATCACGTCTCCCAGACAGTATTAAGGAACTAAAACTTACCAGATCATTGCATCTGGACAGTAAGACATAAGACCCCTTGCCCATCATGACTGCCTATCTAACCACCTGCTTTCTGTTGACCAACATCTCTTCCTTAACCTTCTCTAATTCCTGTTTTAGTTTCTTCCCTGCTACATAAATGCCTGATTTTAGTTGGTGAGGAAGATGAATTTGAGACTGACCTTCTGTTCTTCTTGGCTGCAGCACCTGATTAAAGTCTTCTTCCCTGGCAATAATTGTTGTCTTAGTGATCGGCTTTCTATGCAAAGAACATTGGGACCTAGATCAAACCCCTGGCATCAGTAACAATTAGGGAATCAATACCACCATGTGATACCATTATGCACCCACTAGGATGGCTATAATTTTAAAGAACAGATAAGTTTTGGTGTGGATGTGGAAAACCTATAATCCTATTCACTGCTGGTGAAAATGGAAAATAGTGAAGCCTTTTTGAAAAGAGCTTGGCAATTACTTAAACAGTTAAACTCACTAAACATAAACATAAACCTGGCAATTCATGCATAGAAATCTTCCAAAGAGTAAATATCATATGTCTACACAAAGACTTGTAGGGAATATTTATAGCAGCATTATACAGTATAGCCAAAAACAACCCAAATGTTCATTAAGTTGCAAATAAATAAACAAAATGTGGTATATACATATAATGCATACTATTCAGCAATAAAAATCAAACTACTGATACATGTTAAAACATGAAGGAAACTTAACAGCTTTTTGCTAAGTGAAAGAAATCAGATGCAAAAGAAAAACTATTGTATGATTATATTTATATAAAATGTCCAGAAAAAGCAAATCTATAAATTCAGAAAGTGAACAGTTTCCCGGGCCTGGGAATGAGAGGGATAACTGCACATGGACATGACAGAATATTCTGGAATAATGGAACTTCTAAAACAGGATAATTGTGTTGGTTGCACAACTTTGTAAATTTACTACAAATCATTTAATTGTATACTTAAAATGGATTAATTTATGGAATGTAAATTATGCCTCAGTAAAGCTGCAAGGGAAAACAACAGCAAGAAGTAGGCAGTAGAGAAGTTATAGGTGAAATAATATTGGCAATATATTGATAATTGTTGAAGCTGGATAATGGATTATGAGGATCTTTATACTATTCCTTCTACATGTGTTTTTGTTTAAAGTTAAGGATACCGGCCAGGCTGGTGGTTCACGCCTGTAATCCCAGCACTTTGGAAGGCTGAAGCAGGAGGATCGTCTGAAATCAGGAGTTTGAGACCAGCCTGGGCAACATGGTGAAATGTCATCTCTATTAAAATTACAAAAATTAGCTGGGTGTAGTGGCACATTCCTGCAGTCTCAACTACTCTGGAGGCTAAAGCAGGAGAATCACTTGGACCCAGGAGGTGGAGGTTGCAGTGAGCCAAGATCGTGCCACTGTACTCCAGCCTGGATGACAGACCAAGACTCTGTCTCAAGACAAACAAACAAACCAAAAAATTAATTTAATTAAATTAAGGATTCCAGTAAACACAATTATCAGTATACTTCATGCCCAAAGTAGCCCTATAAATAATTGAGGTTGTAATGTAGACTTCCAAGAAGGCTCAGAATGGTTCTATTTTCCTAAACATTTCGATGTCTATAGGATAATTTACATAATATGATATTAACGACAGCAGAGCTTCCTAAGGAAATCTTAAGTTTCTACTAATGGGTAGATCTTGGCAGGTTCTTCTCTAGAAAAAGCTTGCCAAACTGAAGCATTATTTGAAATTCACTGACTAGGCTGAAGTGTAGCAAACAGCTTCAGCATTCTAACACCCTCTTCTGCTAACTAGTCTGGTACACCGAAAAATGTCTTGTTTTTTCTTTTCCTGAGAGTTCACTTATTTTTGGAGTTTTGCCTTACAATAAGCTCTACTTTTCTAGAGAATCACTAACCTGGTGGAAAGAACCAGGTTAGTGATTTTGGAATCCTGGTGGAATTTGGATTCAGAACTGGGTCAGATCCAGTTCCAAACTTTACAAGCTGTTTGACCTTCAGCAAATTGACTAATTTGCTTCTTCAACAACAACACAGTATTATTAAACCTGACCCTGCAGAGCTATTGTGACTACTGAATTACATAACCTATATAAAGCACATGGCACGTTGTGGCTATCAAACAAATAATGTATTTATAATCTAAGCCATTTTAAAATTGAGAACTGTGGCCGGGCATGGTGGCTCATGCCTGTAATCCCAGCACTTTGGGAGGTTGAGGTGGGAGGATCACGAGGTCAGGAGTTCAAGACCAGCCTGACCAATATGGTGAAACTCTGTCTCTACTAACAAATACAAAAATTAGCCAGGGGTGGTGGCGCATGCCTGTAGTCCCAGCTACTCAGGAGGCTGAGGCAGGAGGATCGCTGGAACCCAGGAGGTGGAGGTTGCAGTGAGCCCAGATCAGACCACTGTACTCCACTCTGGATGACAGAGTGAGACTCCATCTCAAAAAAAATTGAGAGCTGTATCTCATAATAACAAAATGTATTGACTACTGTTACAATCTTAATAGACTGTGAAAAATGTCAAGATTTTTTAATCCAACTTTACTGATGATGATGCTGCAATCTAAGGACAGATACCCAAAAATTTAGGGGTAGAATCTGGACTAGAAATTCAAAAATGGAATCCCATGACTTTTGAAGTAAGTTTAGCAAAATGATTAAATGCCAGCTTTTAGTCAGATAGCTTCAGTTTGGTCTCTAGCTTTACCACTTCCCTTAACCTTTGTATGCTTGTTTCCTCATCTGTAAAATTAGAATACTATTAGTAGCTATCCCAAAGTTTTGTTCTGATGATTAAATGAATTAAGCATACCAAGAAGTTAGAAAATCAGAGCCCAATAAATGCTAATTAATGTTAATTTTCTGAATTCTAATATATACTTCTTTATATTCTGTATCTAATAATCAGCTAGTCTTAAAATTGAAAATGTTAATTTTAGTAGCATTTTCTTTTTTCTCATAAAGTTATCTTGAATTCTATTTTTTACAACTGATGGTTAGACTCAAGGAAATATCAAGTTATCAATTTGATATCAACTTGGCTGAGTTCTGTTTCTTCTACACCTTAATATATCAAAAGTTATTAAGATCATGAAGTAAGCTGAAGGCTGGGGTCATATCTTACTCATGTGTATAATTCCAGTACCTAGCAATAACTATATACTGACCTGAAGTATATATAATTTTAGCCAAGGATGCTGCTTTAGAAAAAGAAATAAGATCACAAACACAAAATTAGGTTAATATTTATATAGAATAAGAACAGAAATTACAGCAAATTACTGGAGCTCTGGAGATGTCTTTGAAGTTATCTTTCATTTTCTTTGGAGTTTCAGTGTTAACGACGGAAGCACTTACAGAGAAATACTTCCTGAAAGCAATCTGGCCTCCACTCCCCACTAAGAATACTCTGCAGTGTCCTGCAAGTCCCATCACTCACAGAGACCCAAGCAAGTGAAAGTCCCTGAATTTTAAGCTTCATTTGCTTCACAATGAGTCCACTTCTGCCCATGGCTCCCTCACTCCTCCAAGTCTCTGAAGCAAAGTTACCATCCCATTTCACCATCCTCTTACCCTGCTTCACACTTTTTCATGGCATTTTACATTTTCACAGCACCCGAGAAGTCTTCTTTGTTTTTGTTTTTGTTTTCGTTTTTGAGACGAAGTCTTGCTCTGTCACCCAGGCTGGAGTGCAGTGGCATAATCTCAGCTCACTGCAGCCTCTGCCTACTGGGCTCCAGCAATTCTCCTGCCTCAGCCTCCTGGGTAGCTGGGATTACAGGCACATGCCATCACACCTGGCTAATTTTTTTATTTGTAGTACAGACAGGGTTTCACCATGTTGACCAGGCTGGTCTCAAACTCCTGACCTCAGGTGATCTACCCGCCTTGGCCTCCCAAAGTGCTGGGATGACAGGCCTGAGCCACCGCGGTACACTGAGATGTTAAGTATTTTTTGTTGTTGTTTATTGCCTGTTTCCCTCCCCTCCCCCCACTGAAATGTGAGCTCTAGTATTAGGGTAGGGTTTGTGTTGTCTCCTATATCACTGGTGTCTAGAACAGTAAGTGACACAGAGTTGGATCTCACAAAATTTACCATTTGTTGAGTGAATGAATGAATAAACAAATGAAAATCAGGCTGAAATATTGTCTTACAGCTTGAACTAATTATTTGCCTGAAGTACTTTTCCTTTGGTGGAGTATCTATTATACATGCCTAGAAACAAAAATGGTAACATGATATCTTCACAAATGTGTCTGTTTCTAACATTTTGGAATACATTAATTTAATGTTGGCATTCCAGGCAAAATAATTGCAAATTTAATAAACCTCTTCAAAGAAGACAATCCTAGCAGTCATCTGACATCTTTTTCACACTGAATAAATATTATGATTGAAACTGCAGACACTGATGAATTATACTCATTAATTTATATTTCAGTTTCTTAATCTACTAAATTTACTGGGTTAGTTAATGTAGTTAACAGAATGACTAATAAATAGAATTCAGAAACCATGGTAAACTAGAAAGTGACCAGTGTGGCAGGAAAAATTAAAATACTCTTTCTTTTCAAACTCTATATCCTATCAATTCTCAAATAGAGAAGAATTAATAGTTTATTTCAAAACCCTAAAATAATCATAAACAGCTTGAGCAATTGATAACCAGGAATTAACAAATTCTTCCTAATATTCCTCCTTGTTATAAAACAATAAAGCAAACGCTATTACAATTATTTATCTTTTAGGGATACAATTATCTTTTAGGGATTACAATTATTTATCTTTTAGGGATGCTCTCTTAGGGATAACCCATGCATAACTGTATAAATTTAGCAGATGTGGGAAAATAGTTGTTAGTAGGGCAGATTGCAGATTGCATATCAAAGGAATGCCTTCAAGATATGGATTAACTGTAATTGTCTCAGTATGTCTTGGGATTCATTAGGTTTCTCTGCTTCAAGCTTCCTGATGTCCCCTGTACCTAGATCCATTTGCTGTTCTCTGGGCAGATGCTTCTCTGACTTCCAGCATTTTCTCATCAAGACCAATCTTCTATATTCCCTAAGATTCTGGACTTCCGACCATCTATACATCTAAAGCAGCACCTTCAAGAACTTATATAAATTTTACTTATATAAATTTTCCCTTATTATCATCAGTATATACCAGTAAACAGATGTCTACATGTTCAGAAGAGGATGAGAGACTAAGGACCAGAAATTAATTTTAAAAATCTGGAAAGAAATTCATGCAGTGACTATGTTCATCCTTTGTTCCTTTTTCCTTCTTTCCAGATCAGTTTTTGATTAATTTTTTGATGGAAAAAAATTGATTTTTCCACTAATGGATTACTCAAGGTTATATATTTTTAATGAGTAAATTTCAATAGCTCTGTATTAGCAGCATATCACTAAACTATTTTAGCAGCACCCAGACAGGAATTTTTTCCCAGAGTGAAAGGCAAGGAGTTATTATCCCTTTTCAACTAGATTTTCACTGGATTTTATAAATGTAGGTCATATACTGTATCTCCATTGTAAAACTCAATCATAAGCAACAGCTTAGGCAAGAGGAATTTTCATAAAATAATGATGTAGGTGTTGGTCTAAATCGCTCTGTGGGACTTAGCAGGGTGCATCTTTGCACTGTGCTTGGCAGGGAGGATTCAAAGTGCTCCCCCTGCATTCTGGATTTAGTCCATTAGCCTTGACAGCTCCTATACATTATCTGTTTGTACTGAATACATGGGAAAGGTCTGAAGACTGTCCACATATGAACAAAATAAATAACTGAGTCCTATATAACAAACCTTGATAACATCCCTAAAAAAATAAGAGGTCTCCATCCTCAAAATGTCAGCCTCAGGTGACTGAATAAACAAAATTTCCAGATGTTGAAACTGGCCCAGTTGTCTCAGAACTGAAGTTTATGGTTTCTTGGAATAAGCATAGAAATTGATCCTCCCAATCTTAAAACCTGAGAAAGTTACAACTGTCTTATCTGAGTTCCTTTCTCAGGAAACCAACCATCAGTCCTCCCAGATAGTATCAAGGAACTGCAACTTACCAGATCATTGCATCTGGACAATGAGACACTAGACCCCTAACATATCATGATTGCCTAACTGACCACCTGCTCCCTGTAGACTAACTCCTCTTCCTTATGCCTCCCTAAATCCTGTTTTCCCACACATGGTTACAATTTTTTTCTGCTATATAAACCCCTAATTTTAGTCAGTCAGGAATATGGATTTAAGGCTGATCTTGTATCTCCTCTGCTGCAGCACCCTTAAAGCCTTCTTCTCTGGCAATGATAATTGTCTCAGTGGTTGACTTTCTGTGTGGTGAGCAGTAGGACCTAGACTGAACTCCTGGCATTTCAGTAACAATATGTGATTGACATTTTCACATCCATATCATGTATACTTAGTTTAAATGAGTGAAAGACAACTTTGTGGGTTACATAGTGTCCTCCAAAATTTATGTCCACCTGGAACCTGAGAATGTGACCTTATTTAGAAATAGGGTGGGCCAGGCACGGTGACCCATGCCTATAATCCCAGCATTTTGGGAGACCAAGGCAAGCAGATCACAAGGTCAGATCAAGACCATCCTGGCCAACATGATGAAATCCCGTCTCTACTAAAATACAAAAAATTAGCCAGGCATGGTGGTGCATGCCTGTAGTCCCAGCTACTCAGGAGGCTGAGGCAGGGGAATCACATGGACCTGGGAGGTGGAGGTTGCAGTGAGCCAAGATTGAGCCCCTGCACTCCAGCCTGGCAACAGAGCACGACTCCGTCAAAGAAAGAAAAGAAGAGAAGAGAAGGAAAGAAAGAGGGCCTTAGAGGCTGTAATTAGTTCAGGTGAGGTCACATTGGATTACAGTGGGCCCTAAATTTAACAACTGGTGCCTTTATGAGAAGAAGACATACAGAGAGACTCAGAGGAGAATGCCATGTGAAGACAGAGGCAGAGAGCAATGCCTCTACAAGCCAAGAAATGCCAGGGAGTGCTGGCAACTCCCAGAAGCCAGGAGAGAGGCAAAAAAAAATCTTCCTTAGACCCTTTAGAGGTGATGGATGGTATTTTTGCTCCTTAGCTCAGCTAGGTCTGAGTTCTTGCCTCACAACCAGGAAGAAGTAGGCACATAAACACTTGAAGAGTGAGTGGAGTCGAATTTATTAAGCAAAAGGAAAGTTCTCAGCAAAGAGAGGGGTCCTGAAAGCAGGTTCCCAGTTGCCCCTTTCACAGTTGAATACAAGGGCTTTTTAGAAAAGCTGATAGTGCTGTATAAGGCGTGAATTCCTGGTAGCTCCACCCCCCACCTCAGTGCATGTCGGCCCTTAGCTGCAGGTATGTTTAGGCAAGCCCCGTGGGCAAGTTCCCTTACTTGCACAAAACATCTGAGGCAGGCGCTTGTGAGGTGAGTCGGATGTTCTCTGCAGACCCTTCCCTTGCTCTCTGCCTAAAGCAAGCTGGCTAACTCCTTCAGAAGAGCATGGCCCTACCAACTGCTTGACTGCAGACTTCTAGCCCCCAGAACTGTGAGAATAAATTTCTGTTGACATAGGCCACTCAGCTTGTGGTAATTTGTTATGGCAACCCTAGAAAACTAACATAGCAGCCAACATAGAAGATTGCAGAGAAGTTCCCAGGAGGATATGGGAAGGACTTATCCTGAAAACTGACTTTAAAAAAACAAAAATAAACTACAGACTAAGGCCATATGAAATGAAATAAAAACATTTCTTCCCACTGAGATGAGAAAAATATAGATTTCACTCTATTGAGAGGCTTTCTAGACAACATTGGAAGTCAGAGCTGTCTCTACCATCACTTAATTATTCCTTCTCACTTCCCTTACCTAACTGTATTTAAAGAAAATAAAGTTGTGCTACCAATTATTTGTCAAATGGAGACTTGACTTTTGATTCATGGTCTTTAGGATTTTGTTTTCAATGCTAAAGAATAGTCTGTGACTGTAAGGCTGTACCCTAGTGTTCAAATCAGGCCAACTGATTGGCATTGTTTTTTTCAACTTTTTTTTTTTTTATGTTGACATTTTCAGAGCAATGCTGCAGTAAAACGTTTCAGAAAGTCAAGAGTTAACCAGGGTTTAGGAAATCAGAAACTAAAATCCTCCCCCAAAATAAGGCAGAAAAACTTAAGGAAAATATAATTAAGGCAAATATATGACCGTGTTTACATATAAATTAGACAGCGTGAAATTGAGGGCTGCTGGCCAAAGGTTAAGGAATTTGTATCTAATTTGTAATCTGTAGTTGGCAGCAAACAGGAAAAACAAAGACAAAACTTCAGCCTCCAAGATCCACCCTGCATATCTGCCCAGGGAAGTTTGTCTGCTGATGAATGGCCCGGTTCCAATGCTCTGCATATCCTGTTTCGGTACTTGGAGCACAACCACAAGTTTTAAAAGTCATTTTAGCCATAGAAGATGGTCACAAAGTATTCTGGTGTTGGCTTCTCACAGAGACACAAAAGGGGAGAATTATGTTGTTTTTAGTCATACTGAGCTTTTTTTAATGCTGAAGTACTAAATGGAGATTTCAGAGGAAAAACACAACAAAGAAAAAAGAATCAATAGTAAAAGCCAACTAATGGCTAGCCACTGTAAATGTTTGGTGTGCACAATACACAGCCACAGGAGGGGAAGGAAGGGAGGTTGAAATGCTGATCAGAAGACTTCGGTTCAGCTAAAAGGATCAGAAGTGAGACTGAAAATGAGATGGCAAAGAAAGTACCCATTCAAGTCCATTCACTGTGCTTACCCCTCTCATATTTCCATCTTCCAAGCCCTACTGAAAAACACAGCCACCAACTTTCTGAAACTTTTGCAGAGGAGAAGGGGAAATATGGGCAGGTTTTATCATGTTTATGCATATTGCAAGAATGGTGGAAAAATGTGTTCTCTTGCTGCAGGTGGGCAGTGATTCAGGTTTGGATGCAACCTAGATTCTATTTTCTTTCTTTCTCAATGTCTGCTCATTAAGTGGAAGGGGCCTGCTTTGTCTCAGGTAAGACTTCAGACCTGGACTTTTGAGTTAATGCTGGAATGAGTTAAGACTTCGGGGAACTGTTGGGAAGACATGATTGGTTTCAAATGTGAGAATGATGTGCTTTGGGTCTGTATCCCCATCCAAATCTCATCTCGAATTGTAATCCCTACATGTCAGAGGAAGGGCCTGGTGACTGATCGTGAATGAGTTCTCACAAGATCTGGTTGTTTTAAAGTGTGTGGCACTACCCACTTGGCTCGCTCTCTCTCCTGCTCCACCATGATAAGATGTGCTTGCTTCCCCTTCACCTTCTGCCATAATTGTAAGTTTCCTGAAGCCTCTCAGTCATGCTTCCTGTTAAGCCTGCTCAACTGCGAGTCAATTAAACCTATTTTCTTCATAAGTTAGCCCAGTCTAGGGCAGTTCTTTATACCTGTGTGAAAATGGACTGATACATTGCCCATGGCTACTTAGGGCTCCATCTATATTAAAATAATCAAAACGCCATGTTGGTTCAGAGTACAAGCACTTTCTCCACACTGGATCCAGCATCATTTTGAGTCTTCTCTAAATTTTATAGTCTTTTGAGGTTGACTTCCATTCCTGTCTTCCTCCTGGAATAGAATTTCCTCTAATCTGCTAATTCTAGTCAATAAATCTTTTCCTCTGAATGCTGCTCCTCATCAAAAGCAAATCCAGCTTGTTCCATGATGCCTAGACAGATGTCAATCTCTCCTAAAGCCCTCTTTCGGTCTTGTGAACCAACGTTGTTTAAATCTACTGTGCATGTTTTGTTATTGGGTACTAATTGCCTGAGTGCAATTAGGATACCTATTTTGTACCCCAAAATGATGGCCCTCCCATACTGGGGTTAGATGAGCGGTAGTCACACCCAGATTAATTTACTTTGACTAAGCCATAAAGCTTTCCATAGCCTTCCTCCTCTCAGGGTGGGGCTGTTCCCCCAGAGAATTCGCACTCTCATGTGATGGCTACTGCTTTAATCCCTTCAGAAACCTATTATCTTTTCCTATTCTGTTTAATAGCTTTCCACCCACAAAACAAGTGTTATATCTATTTGTAGACAGCGCATGGCTAGACATTCGGCATATGATTGCTATATATTTTTTCATTATAATCAGAGAACTTTCTAAGTATTTGATCATCAACATTTAGAGTTGTACACCACAAAGTCTGATGGCCCAGTAGGGAATAGTTCCTGGAAATTCTTTCCCACGTGAGATCCTTTGTAATAGTTGTATCCTGAAATTCTTGAGGCCACAGACATGAGCATATTACTAGAGTTCCACTCAGTAACTAACAATTGATCCAGTTCATCATTCTATCACCAAAATATCTCCCAGAGTGATGCTACTCAGTTTTGCAGGTTTCATTTGACCTTGTCAGGTTCAAAAAGCAAGAGTAATCTCAGTAAACATATGGCTCCACCCTTTTGGGTATCTGGTATATTGTACTAAAAGAAAATATGGTTCTCTTGCTCTGAGCCTCTCTCAAAGGGCTAGTGTAGTATTGGATTTCCCTCATTTCATAACTCATTTATTCATTCCTGTACCCTCAGCTACTATTTCTCCTCCTCTTTATTTGTCATTACTTTTTACCTAAACTTTTCCACTTTTGGAATGGATGTTAAGTTTAACTGAAGCCATCCTCACCAGCTTAACAAGAATTCTAAACAGAAATAGAGTTATAGTTAAGCATTAATTGGGTTGCACTTTGACCCACTTCCTTGTAATTGAAAGCCATGTAGCACTAGATACTAACTATTTGCATCCCCATTGTTCCTATTTCTGATGTTAGAATCATAAGACTTTTGTTTAAGATAGATAGGATCTCTGACATTAGAAAAGTAAGGTTTTTGTTTAAGAATTGCCTAAGATCATAGGATGTTCCTTCACTTTGTTCTGAATTGTCATGAGACAATTGTCATGTTTTGCATCCTGTTCCTTCACTTTGTTCTGAATTGTCATGAGACAATTGTCATGTTTTGCATCCTTGCTACGTTGTGACAGCCTCTCTATCTAGGCCTCAGGGGAGAAGTTGCAGCTTGACGCCATGGATGCCAGTCCTCTTAGGTGTCAGAGGGAAGCTGTTCCCTCAAGGAAAGAAAGTGGTGATGACTGTGTTGTGTTTATGGTGCTTGGTGGACAAACATATTTTTACTTGATCTGCCTAAGAATGAATGGGTGTTTGGTGATGGAGAAGGCAGGGACAGGCTTTACTCCATTCAGAGCTTTGAAACCCTTCATCACTTAAGGAGAGAGATATCATTGTCAGAAAGCCGAAAAACCGGGTCATGTAATATCTGATCATTATGTAATATAATGTGGAGTCAAAAGTAAAGGGGTTTTCTCAGGGCGGCGGGGGGGGAAGAATTGCTTAAGATATTTTTCAGATCCTGAATTCCAGTATAACAGCTGACCCAAAATAATTTGAAGACACCCCACAGAGAAACAGAATAAGCATGTGTATTAGTCTGTTTTCATGCTGCTGATAAAGACATATACAAGACTGGGAAATTTACAAAATAAAGAGGTTTAATTGGATTTACAGTTCCACATGGCTGAGGAAGCCTGACAATCATGATGGAAGGCAAGGAGGAGCAAGTCCTGTCTTAGTTGGATGGCAGCAGGCAAAGAGTGAATGAGGAAGACGCAAAAGCAGAAAACCCTAATAAAACCATCGATCTCATGAGACTTATTCATTACCATGAGAAGAGTATGGAGGAAACCACCCTCATAATTCAGTTATCTCCCACCGGGTCCCTCCCACAACAAGTGGGAATTATGAGAGTACAATTCAAGATGAGATTTGGGTGGGGATACAGAGCCAAACCCTATCAATATGAGAATACAGTTTATCTCCCTGTCCCATGACTTCATCCTACACTCTCCAACCCATCAAAGATCTCTATACTTCTACCCACTCCAAAACCCTATCCCCAAACTCCTTGGGGAGATGGCTTTGTTCATTATTCAGCAGCCCTATGATAAAACGTCTTTCTCTGTTGCAGGCCAGTATCTCAGCACGTTGACTTGCTGTGTGCATTGGACAATGAACATATTACAGTTATACAGCCACTCTGCTGGTCTGGATTGTGAGCACAAACACCGGGCTGTCAAGTGTCTCCTCAGTTCATTCTTTCCTGTTTTAGTCCATTTTGTGCTGCTGTAACAGAATACCACTGACTAATTTATAATGAATGAAAATTTATTTTCTCACATTTCTGAAGGCCAAGATCAAGAGGCCAGCATAAGCATAACGTGAGGGTCTTCTTGCTTTGTCATCCTGTGGCAGAAGGGCAAAAAGAGGACAAGAAAGCAAGAGATCAAACTTGCAGCCTCAAGCACTTTTGTAATCAGCATTAATCCACTCATAACGGTGAACGCTTCACGACCTATATACCTCCCTTTAGGTCCCACATCCCAGCCCTGTTGTACTGGGAATTAAGTTTGAAACATATGCTTTTTGGGAGACACAGTCAAACCACAGCACCACCCATATATAGGGTAGGATTACATAGGTACAGAGCTAGTAAGCCATTACAACTGCTAAGCAATACCAATGCAGCTGCATTTACTGTCAACTTCAATTTTGCCATATAGGATGAAGGCAAAATCCATTCCATCAGGCCTTCAGGAATTCTGACATAAAAGTTTAAAGATAATGTTACAGTTTCTTGCATAGCAGTCATCCCTGCTTCTGGCATCTGCAGTTGCAGCCCCGGTCCTGGGACTACTGCATCAGGTAGGAAACAAAATAATTGAGGGCATGTAGGAAAGAACTGTATTGTTGTACCAGCATATTCCCCTAGCTCCCTTCCACAAGTTCCATGAAAAGGCAGAGGAATCTATGTAGGTGAAATTACCTGTCTACTGTTTTATAGTACAAGGTAGGGAATTATTCTCAGTCAGACATAATATCCATCCCTCTCTTAGCTCCCCCATCATATTAAATGTGAGCACACACTCATGAAGGTATGTAAGCCAGCCCTTCATGCCTTCATGCCTTTATGCCCCACCCCCATTTTAAACAAGAGTATTCAATAAACCATTACTTTGATAATATGAACATATGTTTACTTGGTTGATCTACGTACTCATTGTTGGACACTATAGGTTGTAAAGTATGATATTTGGTATAAAAAACAAAGTAGCTTGGTGGTCCAAGTTGGCACAGTATCTTCTTTTACAGTCTGATATAGTTTGTATATTTGTCTTCTATTGCAATCTGTATTGTTTGTAGATTCATCCCTTGCCAAATCTCATGTTGGATTGTAATCCCCAGTGCTGGAGGTGAGGCCTGGTGAGAGGTGTTTGGATCTTGAAAGCAGATCCCTCATGGCTTGGTGCTGTCTTTGTGATGGTGAATTCTCACAAAATCTGGTCATCTAAAAGTGTGTGGCACCTCCCTCCCACTCTCTCTTGCTTGCTTCTGCCTTTGCCATGTGAGGTGCCTCCTCCCCCTTCACCTTCTGCCATGATTGTAAGCTTCCTGAGACCTCCCTAGAAGCAGATGCCACTACACTTCCTGTACAGCCTGCAGAACCATGAGCTAATTAAACCTCTTTTCTTTTAGATTGTCCAGCCTGAGGCACTTATTTATAGCAATGCAAGAGTGGCCTAAAACAAAAAATTAGTATCTACGAATGCTACATTGCTATAAAGATACCTGAAAATGTAGAAGCAACTTTGGAATGAGGTAATGAAAAGAGGTTACAAGAGTTTGGAGGGCTCAGAAGAAGAAAGGAAAATGAAAAAATGTGTGGAACTTCTTAAAGACTGGTTAGATGGTTGTGAACAAAATGCTGATAGTCATACAGTCAGTGAAGTCCAGGCCAACAAGGTCTCAGATAAAAATGAGGAACTTATTGGGAACTTGAGCAAAGGTCCCACATGTTATGCTTTAGCAAAGAAGTTGGCTACATTTCATTCAGATCCTCTGGATCTGTGGAAGTTTAAGCATAAGAGTTATGATTTAGAGTATCTGGTAGAAAAAAAATTATGAACAGCAAAGTGTTCAAGATGTGGCCTGGCTGCTTCTAACAGCCTCAGCTCACATACAGGAGGGAAAAAAAAGACTTAAAGATGGAATTTATATTTGAAAGGAAAGCAGAGCATAAAACTTTGGAAATATGCAGCCTAGCCATGTGGCATAGAAAGAGTCAAGCAGGCTATGGAACAACCACTTGCTAGAGAAATTAGCATAACTAAAAGGGAACCAAGAGCTAATATCCAAGACAATGGAGAAAGGCCTCAAAAGCATTTCAGAAACCTTAGTGTGTGCCTCTCTCATGGCAAGCCCAGAGGCCTAAGAGGATGGAATGGTTTTGGACAACAGAATGGTTTTGTAGGCCAGGTCCAGTGACCCACTGCCCAGTGCAGCCTGGGAACACTGATCCCTACATCCCAGCTGCTCCAGCTCCAGCTATGGTTCAAAGGGGGCCAGGTACAGCTCAGGCTGCCACTTTGGAGAACACAAACCATAAGACTTGGCAGCTTGTTGATAAGCTTGCAGGTGCACAGAGTGCAAGAGTGAATAAGGCTTGGTAGTCTCCACCCAGACTTCAGAAGATGTATGGAAAAGCCTGGGTGCCCAGACAGAAGGCTGTTGCAGAGGCAGAGCCCCCAGAGAACCTCTACTAGATGCCCCTAAGGAGAAATGTAGGGCTAGAGCCCCCACGCAGATTCCCCAATGGGGATCTGCCTAGTGGAACTGTGAGAAGAAAGTCATCATCCTCTAGACCCAAAAATGGTAGATCCACCAGTAGCTTGGACACTGCACCTGGAAAAGATGCAGGCATTCAACTCCATCTCATGAGAGCAGCTGGGGGGCTGCACCCTACAAAGCCACAAGGTTGCCTGAGGCCTTGGGAGCCCATCCCTTGCACCAGTATGACCTGGGTACAGGATATGGAGTCAAAGGAAATTATTTTGGAGCTTAAAGATTTAATGATTGCCCTGCTGGGTTTCAAACTTCCATTGGGGCCTGTAACCCTTTTCTTTTGGCCAATTTCTCCCTTTTGGAACAACAACGTTTACCCAATTCCTATATCTCTGTTGTATCATGGAAGTAACTAACTCATTTCTTATTTTACAGGCTCATAGGTGGAAGGGATTTCCCTTGTCTCAGATGAGACTTTGAAATTTGGACTTTTGAATTAACACTGGAATGAGTTAAGACTTTGGGGGACTGTTGGGAAGGCATGATTATATTTTACAATGTAAGAAGGATATGAAATTTAGGAGGGGCCAGGGCAGATTGAAATAGTTTGCATTTTTGTCCCTGCCCAAATCTCACATCAAACTGTATTTGAATCATGGGGGTATATCTCGCATGGCTTGGTGCTATCTTCATGATAGTGAGTGCTTGCACAATCCGGTCATTTAAAAGTGTGTGGCACTCCCCTTCCCTTGACCTCTCCTGCTTGCTCCTGCTTTTACCATGTGATGCGCCTGTTCCCCCTTTGCCTTCTGACGTGATTGTAAGCCTCCTTAGGCCTCCCCAGAAGCATATGCTTCTAGGCTTCCCATACAGTCTGCAGAACCATGAGCCAATTAAATCTCTTTTCTTATAAATTACCCAGCCTGAGGCATTTCTTTATAGCAAGGCAAGAATGGACCAGTACAGACCTTTTAGTCTTGTTAAAATCACCCCAACTGGCCCATGGAAGTAATGTTTACTATTTTTTGGATAAACAAAGAAATTGACCTTCTCAGTCTTAAAGCTTGAAACTTACATTTGTCTTATCTGAGTTCCTTTCTTGGAAACTGACCCACAGGCCTCCTAGACAGTATCAAGAAGCCAAAACTCACCATATCATCACATCTAGATAGTGAGACACCAGACCTGTCACCCATCGTGACTGGCTAACCAACCACCTGCTTCCTATTGACCAACTCCTCTTCCTTATCTTTCCCTAATTCCTATTTTTTCACATGTGGTTACATTTCCTCCCTGCTATATAAACCCCAAATTTTAGTCAGTTGAGGAGACAGATTTGAGCCTGATCTCCTGTTCTCCTTGGCTACAGCATGCAAATAAAGCCTTCTTCCCTGGCAATACTCCTTGTCTCAGTGATCGTTTTTCTGTGCAGTGAGCAGCATGATCTAGACTGAACATCTGACATTGTGAGCATTTTTTCTCCCATCAGGTAGGCAAAGTCCAGTCCTAAGTTAGTGTTTATTCTTATCAAGATACAATTACAATCTCTCTGAGATACTGGCACCAGTCCAATGTAGCCTATTTTCCAGCTCTGTGCAGGTCCTTCTCCCTGGGGAGCCTGTCCCACAGCCCTCCACAGTCTCTTGTCTTTCTTGCTGATAGACTGGCCAGTTGTTGTTGACATTTTGTGCCACAGAAGTGTAAAAGGTGTAACTTGATGACCAGACCATCTTTGTATTCTCGCAGCTTCTCCATATTCATTCATTTCATGGGCCTAGGTGGCCCCCTCAAGCAAGCACACCAGATTAGGTGGTTTCAATCACTTTCCAGTCTTATAAGGAGGTTCTTCTGATGGGCGTCAAGATTTCCTACTTTAATGCATCATTTATATTCCCATAGTCATTTCCATAGGAGCATACCCTATACAGGAATCTCTCTATTAGTCTAGTTTTTCATTGCCCATCTAACTGACCAAAAAGCCAAACCATTGGCCAATGCCCATGAGCTGACAAAAACCCAAACATAGGGGCTGTTATCATTGTTGAATTCTTCCACCACTGCAAGAAAAACACCATGCTGTTCAGTCCACTAAGGTGATTTGTTCTTGCCTTCTTCAATCATTTGTTTCATCAGTCAATCATAGTGTGGCAGGCCTTCAAACAAGGTAGTGTCTGTCCACCTGGCAGCTGCCATCCATAAACCAAGCAGTGTTTTCTTGGCCAATGGAGAGCTGTTCATAGGGCACCACCAGTATGACAGTAACATCCTGCAGTTCCTCTTGTGGTTCCAAAGTCAGTCATAGAGGGAAAAGGGGTATCTGCTCTTAAATGTGATGACTACCTCTTTGCACTCTCCCAAGTAGTATGTTCCCATATAAATCATTTCCATTTTATTATGGAACTATTCTGGGTCTGCATTCCATATTAAAATGTTTCTCTAATATTATCCAAGACATTATGGATGTATCAGGATTCCACGTTATTTTATGTCCTTCAGTCATAGGGGCAGTTTTGATTATTGTCAGTGCAAGCTGGTAATTATCTCTCAAAGGGTATATACAATACCACTGCATATGGAAAATTTCTGTTTCTAAATTCCAGCAGTCACTCCTGGTGGCAGTGACAGGCTTTTGCCATAAGCTCTAGTCTGCATAAGTGTGTGTTACAGATGCTTTCAAAATCCTATCTGAGTGCAGATCATAAGGGCCAAAAGGATTGACAGGGCTACCACTTTTTGCAATTCAGACATAGTCTGGTTTTGTTGAGGATTCCACTCAAATATGATCTTCTTTCAGGTAGTTCTATGGATAGAATCTAGAAATATTCCCAGACGTGGAATATGTATCCTCCAAAATGCAAGGAAATTGACAAGGTACTGTGATTCTTTCTTAGTTCTCAGGATAGACAACAGCAGCAGCTTATTTTTAGTCATCTGTGGAATGCCAGTGGTGGCTCCTGTCCAGGTTATTACTAAGAATTTTGTCATTTGGGCAGATCTTTGAATCTTTGCTAGAATTATCCATCAGGTTTTTTTGGCAATATGTGCCAGCATTGCATAAAAGTCAGTTTTGCTTATTCTTCTGTTTCTGATATTTTTATATTATTAATATATGTGCATTATTAAACTTGAGACCTGCATCAAGTCTGAATCTCTTCTAATCAAATTATGAAAATAAGCTGGTAATATCAAATAACCCTGTGGCAATACAGCAAATGTAAAATGGGATCCTTCCATGTAAAGCCAAACTACAGTTGTCTCTTTTCTGATAAAGGAAAAAAAGAATTTGCAAGATCAATCACTGAGTATCATTCTCTTTGGCCTACTTTATTTTTGCACTATTGAAACCATATCAAGGACGGTGATGCTACAGGCTGCACATCTTTATTCCAGCCTCAGTAGTATACTTTGAATCTCCATTAGTCACATACTTTTTCATGGGTCACTCAGGGTTATTGTACAGAGAACTTTTGATACCAGCACTCCCGCTTCTAATATTGCCCTTAATTAAAGCAGTAAGCTCTTTATTGTCCAGCAGGTATTCTATACTATTTCAGATTAACAACCTGTATGGGCTCAGGCAATTCTATAGATTCCCATTTGGAATGTCCAATTAATACTAGCTGAAAGATAACCTACATGCCTTCTGTTTTACAGTACTAGGTAGACAAGTGTTCCCCAGTCAAACATAATATTTACTCCGATAATACATTCAGGGAAAGCAGACACAATCACTTCACATAAAGTACATTTGAATATTCTAATTTTTATCCAAACTTTCACCTAAATCCCATCAACCACTGCATCTCCATATACTTCAGTCTAACTGTAGCCCTATTAGAAATTCGCCAAACGGTTCTGGAATCATAGTGCATTTGACTCCCATATCAAGGAGTCCCAGGAAACTTTCTTTTCCACTTACTGGCCATTTTACCCATGTATGTGTATGCAGGGGTTGCACAAGAACACCCTCATTCCTTTATGAATCTTCATCCTGGTTAATTGGCCAGACCATCACCCCCAGCAATTAAAAGTCAGGTTTCTCATTATCACCTTTGCTTTCTAACTTTTTAAATTCTTTAAAACTAAGTAAATAGAGTGGTTTTATTTATGGCTTTTCAATGCTGGGGTCCATCCCATATGTCCACCCAGCTTCCCACAGTGCTGCTTCAAGACCTTATTTCAACCCCATCAATGTTTGCTTTATTCATGCTACTTAATAATAACCATCTAAATTTTTTCACCCTGCTAGGAAGAGTCCCTTGAATCTCCCCTTTGTCTTTGCCTCATTCTTTTGCGAATTGCTCTTTTTCAGCAACTGTAGACCCATAAGGCAAAGCTGAGACAACAAACCTGACAAGGCCCACCTCCAGACCATTGCTTGATTTTACAGCAGTAAGGTTACATAGGGTGCCCGCACAAAAGAGCTTCCCTTAATCACTGCATTTACCACGACCTGGTTATGAGACATATTAAGTGGATGAGCATCCTGATCATCAAAAAGTCAATCTAGCATGGCTTGCATGCACAACATATTGGCCACTTCATCTGTGGAGTTCTATTTAGCACTTAAAGGAGGAGAAGGAGAATTCATATGCTCAGAAGGATTCCACTCAGTCCTCCATGCAATCAGTCTCCTTGGAAATAACATGCTATGTGTCTGAATCATATACATGCTATGTGTCTGAATCAATAACATGCTATGTATCTGACACATCTGTGATTAGTCAGTAGTTATGTGTCAACCCAAACATGCTTTCATTCTGCAGAATTCAAAAGCAAGGAGAGTGACTTGCCCCTAAATTGGCCACTCTCACAATCCATTTTAGTAAAAGTTTCTTAGGAAGTTATTGATACTAATCCACAAAATGAGACAACTCCTTCATGCTATACCCTCTGCTTTCAGCAGTTTCTTGGTTTGGCCTTCCTCTCCCACTTGGACTGCTTTCTTGGTAAACAGAGATTGTGGAGGTTCTATCTCTTGTCCCAGCATAAATTATCCCTTTGGTGGTGGCCCTGAGGCTTAGTAGCTAAAAACTGATACAGCGTGGTCCAGGGCCCCAAGTGAACAAGAGCAGAAATTCACCATAAACCATATTGTTAGCATAAACTACCTGATGTGGCCCAAAGCCTCAGATATACAAAGACACTCTGATCAAGCAGGATATTACAAAGGCTTAAGGGTTATCTCCTAGGAGTTGGGTGAAGGGCCAGTCCTTAACATTTTAAAACACCACATAACACTCTCAATAATTGTAGGAAAAAAAATCATCTAATACCAATGAATGATTCAAAAACAAATTTACAAACTAGGAAGAGAAGGGAATTCCCTTAATCTAAGAAATCATATCTACTATAAATGGATGTTTTAAATCATAGTTAATGATTAAACCTTAAAAGCATGCCCTTTAAAATCAGGAACAAGTCAAGTTTCTCAGTATCATTTCTGCCTTCCAACATGACTATACATCACCCAGATAAACTCACATATGAAGTTAAAAGCAAAGACTAGAAAGAAGCAAAACTATAATTATCTAAAGATAAACATTTTTATTCAGAAAGCCACAGAATTCACAGAAAATTCTGTAGAACAATGAATAATTTAGCCAGTTTACTAAATATAAGATTTATGTACAAAATGCAATCATTTTCATACGCATAGTTAGGTAATGCAGTTTTAAATAATATTCTGTTTAATAACAGAAGATTCTGAAAGATACCTATAAATAATTCTAAGAAACAATATACAACCTTCACATTTAAGAAATATTTCATGGTGGCTCAGAACTGTAATCCCAGCACTTTGAGAGGCCACATTGGGCGGATCACTAGGTCAGGAGATTGAGACTATCCAGCATAATACAGTGAAACCTCATCTCTACTAAAAATACAAAAAATTAGCCAGGCGTGGTGGCACGCACCTGTAATTCCTGCTACTTGGGAGGCTGAAGCAGGAGAATCGCTTGAACCCAGGAGGCAGAGGTTGCAGTGAGCTGAGATCACGCCACTGCACTCCAGCCTGGCAACAGAGCGAGACTCCGTCTCAAAAAACAAAAAAACAAAACAAAAAAAGTATTGGGCACTTACTGTGGATACTGCAAAAAAACAAACAAACAAATCAAACAAACAATAAAAACAAGAGACCAAAGGTCCAGCTTTCATGGGCCCTTCTTATGTTATAGTCATGGAAGACAGATGATAGATAAAATTAGTAAATGAGTGTATGTTATACTAGAAGATGATAAATGCTATGGAGAAAAATAAAGCAGGAAACTGGTATAGGGAAAGCTGGGGGCAGGAACTGCAATTTTGTTTTGATATTCAGGGAAGAACACATTGAGAAGATGATACTTTAAACAAAAACTTGAAGGAGGTGAGGGAGAATGTCCTGTGGATATATGGGGGAAGAGAATTTCAGGCAAGTGGTAAAGCAAGTGCAAAATACCTGAGGTCAGGGCATGCTTGGCAGGCTTCAGCGTAACAAGACAGAGTGAGCAAGAGGTAAGCAGTAGGAGACTGGATCAAAGAAGTCATAAGCAGCTAGATGGTTGGGTCCTTGCAGGACTTTAAAAGCCTTTGAATTTTACTCTGAGTGTGACAGAGAACCACTGAAGAGTTCTGAACAGAAGAGTGATTTGATTTAAATTTTTAACAGAGTCACTCTGGTTGCTATATATATTAAACTGTTCTCATGTTGCTATGAAGAAATCCCTGAGACTGGGTAATTTATAAAGAAAAGAGGTTTAATTGACTCACAGTTCCTCATGGCTGGGGAGTCCTCAGGAAACTGACAATCATGGCAGAAGGGGAAGCCAACACATTCTTCTTCACATGGCGGCAGCAAGGAGAAGTGAGGAGTGAAGAGGCAGAAAAGCCCCTTATAAAACCATCAGATGCTGTGAGAACTCACTCACTATCATGAGAACAGCACTGAGATAACTGCCCCCTAATTTAATTACCTCCCACGGGGTCCCTCCCGTGACACATGCTTATTATGGGAACTACAATTCAAGATGAGATTTTGGTGGGGACACAGCCAAACCGTATCACTATAATAAAAACTTGCCTATAAGGGTGCAGCGTGGAAGTAAGAAGTCAGAAGTCTTGTTACAGGAGAGGTGATGGAGGTTTGAACCCAGTAGAAACCAAGAAATGAGGTAGTAGCTGCAGGGACGAGAGAGATGCAGAAATTTTTGTGTATGTATGCATGCTTTTATTTGTTTCAAGAACTGAAATGCGAGAAACTCCTGCACGTTTATGTGCTTGAGTACATGAAAGCAAATGGCATTACGTGAAGTATATGGCTCAGATTTATACAGAAGCACAGATGGTCATTTTATAGTAGCCAGGAGGGAACACAGGGTACAGGGGCATAGACGCCAATAGGTAGTGGATGTGGCAGGAGCTTGTGGAAGTTCTATTTTGCTATGTCCCCAGTAAAATAAGAAGCAGTTCATCAGATGATAGTGAGGAGCATGGGTGAGGTGTTGGAGTTTTGAGAAGAGAAAGTGTAAAACAGTCACAGTAGAGTAAGAAATAGACAAGGGAAACAAGACTGTCAGACAGCATGAAAGATCCATTGACACTAAGGATGAACTTAAAGTGAGACCAGTAAGCATGCTACGTATTTTTCTTCTGCTGTGATGATGCAAAATAGAAGGACAGTTGGACTTCACCATGATCAAAGTTCTGCCAAGCAAGTAATCACCGCAGGAGAGGGGAAAGGGTGTTGAGGGTGTATGTGAGGAAATGGCTATAATGATTGATGATCGAATTTAAACTGTGGGAAGAGTCAAAAGCACATGAGTGTGAATCAGGGATACTGAAAAGTTGCACCGGGCAGTGGATTGTAGATCCTGGAGTTTGTTCAGGTGGTGAGACTAAAATGAGCAAGACAGGAGGACAAGGCAAACACAGGGTGGAATGTTTGAACCCGCAATTATGAAAAGGTGATGGAAATTCTGTGCTATGACCATGTGAGTGGCTGAAACAGGCTGAAGGGGAGGAATTGAAGAAATTCATCACCATGGTGATAGAATAATCATTTATTTGGATATTACAATTACCAAGAACTAAGGCAGGAATGTTGGGGGGGAGTTGTTTTTTTGTTTTTTGTTTTTTGTGTTGTTTTTTTTTTTTTTTGAGATGGAGTCTTGCTCTGTTGCCCAGGCTGGAGTGCAGTGGTGCAATCTTGGCTCACTGCAAACTCCACTTCCTGGGTTCACGCCATTCTCCTGCCTCAGCCTCTCAAATAGTGGGGACTACGGTCGCCCGCCACCACGCCCGGCTAATTTTTGTATTTTTAGTAGAGACGGGGTTTCATCACATTAGCCAGGATGATCTCCGTCTCCTGACCTCATGATCCGCCTGTCTAGGCCTCCCAAAGTGCTGGGATTACAGGCGTGAATCATCACGCCTGGCCCAGGAATGTTGTTCAAAAGACTGACAGTATATATACAATGTACTGGTACTATGTACCCATAAAAATTAAAATTTTTAATTAAGAAAAAAGGCTGGGCTGGGCGCGGTGACTCACGCCTGTAATCCCAGCACTTTGGGAGGCCGAGGCGGGTAGATCACGAGGTCAGGAGATCGAGACCATCCTGGCTAACACGGTGAAACCCCATCTCTACTAAAAAATACAAAAAATTAGCCGGGTGTGGAGGAGGGCACCTGTAGTCCCAGCTGCTGGGGAGGCTGAGGCAGGAGAATGGCGTGAACCTAGGAGGCAGAGCTTGCAGTAAGCCGAGATCGCGCCACTGCACTCCAGCCTGGGCAACAGAGCAAGACTCCATCTCAAAAAAAAAAAAGAAAAAAGGCTGGCATTGACAAAAATCATTGAGAAATAGGGACAATGAAGTGGGAGAAAGCAGACAACTCAACAGTGGGGACAGTGGGAGTGATGGTCTGTTAGGACATTCAGACCTTATAGAGTCTAAGTAGGAGAGAGGGAGAAGGGTCTCACAGCAATGACAAAACACTGAGGAGGATGCATATCCCACCTCCATGGCTCCTGATATAAGAGGTGTAGGACATTAAAACGGTCCTCCCCACAGCCCCAGAGTCAAAGCCGGTTCCCAGCCCAGTCCCGTCCCGCAGCAGCCTGCCTCGTCTTTCCTTTCAACATGACAGATGCCGCTGTGTCCTTTGCCAAGGACTTCCTGGCAGGTGGAGTGGCCGCAGCCATGTCCAAGATGGCGGTAGCGCCCATTGAGCAGGTCAAGCTGCTGCTGCAGGTGCAGCATGCCAGCAAACAGATCACTGCAGATAAGCAATACAAGGGCATCACAGAATGTGTGGTCCACATATCCAAGGAGCAGGGAGTCCTGTCCTTCTGGCGCAGTAACCTGGCCAATGTCATCAGATACTTCCCCACCCAGGCTTTCAACTTTACCTTCAAAGATAAATACAAGCAGATCTTCCTGGGTGATGTGGACAAGAGGACCCAGTTTTGGCACTACTTTGCAGGGAATATGGCATCAGGGGGTGCCGCTGGGGCCACATCCTTGTGTTTTGTGTACCTTCTTGATTTTGCCCTTACTCGTCTAGCGCCGATGTGGGTAAAGCTGGAGATGAAAGGGAATTCCGAGGCCTCGGTGACTGCCTGGTTAAGATCTACAAATCTAATGGGATTAAGCGCCTGTACCAAGGCTTTAACGTGTCTGTGCAGGGTATTATCATCTACCTAGCTGCCTACTTCTGTATCTATGACACTGCAAAGGGAATGTTTCCGGATCCCAAGAACATGCCCATCGTCATCAGCTGGATGATCACAGAGACTGTCACTGCTGTTGCTGGGTTGCCTTCCTATCCATTGGACACCATTCGCCACCGCATGATGATGCAGTCAGGGCGCAAAGGAACTGATATCATGCACACAGACATGCTTGACTGCTGGAGGAAGAGTGCTCGTGATGTAGGAGGCAAAGCTTTCTTCAAGGGAGTATGATCCAATATTCTCAGAGGCACAGATGGTGCTTTTGTGCTTGTCTTGTATAATGAAATCAAGAAGTACACAAAAGCTGTTTTCTAGGATTTTTCTCCCCGTGAACAGGCATGTTGTATTATATAACATGTCTTGAGCATTCTTGACAGACTCCTGGCTGTCAATTTATCAATGGAAACTATTTGCTGGTTGAAAATGAGAAGCAATAATGTTCATCTGACCAGATTTCTCTTAAAGCCATTTCCATGATGGTGAGGATGGGACTCATTTTTTTTTTTAATTTCAGTTACTCTTGACAAACAAAAAATTTGGAGAAATAAAAATATCTAAAATAAAAGAAGGCCCTTACTTGAGCAGGAACAAAGCTGTGTGCACAAAGTAATTTTAAAAGAACATGAACTGGGGCTGGGCGTGGTGTTTCAAGCCTGTAATCCCAGCATTTTGGCAGGCCGAGGCAGGAGGATCACTTGAGCCCAGGAGTTTGAGAACAGCCTGGGCAACAAAGTGAGACTCCTGCCTCTACAAAAATTTAATTTTTTTTAACTCAAAAGAACATGGACTGCAGAATTATATACAAAAATAAATTTTAAAAGAAAACAAAAAACAAGTTAATTTTTTAACAATGAGAGAATGAATAAGTATATGGATTGGTCTTATAATGGAATACTATACAACACCAAAAATAAGCTGAGCTATGATGATCTAACATGATTATGTAAATGAGCTATTATCATGTAACACGGACAAATTCTGCAAAAATAATTTGAGTGAAAAAGGTAGGTGGCATAAGAATGCCCCAGCATGATACAATTTATATTATACTGTGTGTACAAGGGTTGCTTATGAATTGCATAGAGAAATATATATCTGTTGCAAAATTATTTCTAATTATTTACTAATTGTTTACCTTTGGGAATGCTAAATAAATTCAAGATCATTAATTACAGAAATAAAAGGTGAGTGACTGGATCAGGGAAATATATAACCAGGGTGAAATGAGAGGGACCTGAAATGAGCAATCTGTTATTTATTTTTTTGTTTTGTCGTTTGTTTTGAGACACAGTCTCACTCTGTCGCCCAGGCTGGAGAGCAATGGTGCGATCTCGGCTCACTGAAACCTCCGCCTCCTGGGCTCAAGCAATTCTCCTGCCTCAACCTCCCGAGTAGCTGGGACTACAGGCGCATACTACCACATCTGGGTAATATTTTGTATTTTAGTAGAGATGGGGTTTCACTGTGTTGCCCAGGCTGGTTGCGAACTCCTAAACTCAGGCAATCCTCCTGCCTCAGCCTCCCAAAGTGCTGGGATTACAGGCGTAAGCCACCGTGCCCAGCCCAGCAATCCATTATTTCTTAGGCTGTGTGGTAGATACAGGGGTATTCATTTTATAATTCACTATGGTTTTTGAATTACTGAAGTAAGTGCTAATTATAAAAGATAAAGACTGTGTAATACTTTTAGTGTCTATGGTGTTTTCAAATAAATTATCTCAGTTGATTTGCAAGGTAAACTTGTGAGATAGTGAAGGTAGTTGTTATTAACATTTTCATTTCATAAAGGAGGAAACACCCAAGGCTAAAAAAAATTCTACAAGTAATAAACAAACGAGAAGCAGGGTTAGAACGAAGCTGTTTGGGGTCCGAATCATCATGCCTCCTTAGATATGCTAATATTTGGTCAGTGAGACTGTAGTCATATCAGAATCAGGGGTACAACCATCCTAGTTTATCCTTTTTTCGCCCTTGAGTTAAATCATATTGTGTTAAATCAAATTGAGATAAATATATTTATGGCGGCGCTGCTGCTGTGTCCAAGGTTATGAAATGCCTTTCTTCTTCATAGTTTTCTGAAATTTTATATATAGTCAATTCCTCTCCAGCATCATAAAACAATGTAGAAGGTATCAGTTATTATTCAGAACCATGGAGTCAATTTTTTTTCTATAGAAATAGAAACTCTCTGTAGCTACTCAAGTGAAAAGAGGTAGGGGCATCAGAAAATCTGGGCAATCAGAAACCTGAATTGTATTTTCACTTGTCTTCTTCACTTTGGCTTTGGATTTACACTGGACTTTCTATAAGTCATTTTGTATATCTCTGTCTCACTCTATACAACTGGGACAGAAATACAGACAGTTGACAACTTTAAGCACTCAAATAAAAAACTATGCATGATCACAAAGCATATCAACATACCTCACATAGCCCTTTGCACGTAGCAGCCATTTGCTTTGCTGATAATAAGAGTATTAGAAAGAGTTAATTTACACTAGCATGTAATAAATCTCCTCAATCACCTCACCTCACGCTATCTTTTTTTTCTTTTTTTTTTTTTTTTTTTTTTTGAGATGGAGTCTCATGCTTTAGCTCAGGCTGGAGTGTAGTGGCGTGATCTCGGCTCAGTGCAACCTCCGCCTCCTGGGTTCAAGCGATTCTCCTGCCTCAGCCTCCTGAGTAGCTGGGATTACAGGTGCCCACCACCATGCCCAGCAAATATTTGTATTTTTAGTACAGACAGGGTTTCGCCAAGTTTCCCAGGCTGGTCTTGAACTCCTGAGCTCAGGCCTCCGAGCCGACCTCTGATCCAACCACCTCGGTCTCCCAAAGTGCTGGGATTAAGAGCGTGAGCCACTGCGCCCAGTTTCATGTTATACTTCTATAAAGATAGGCCAGTCATTATGTAAGGTAGTATGTATAGTAATTAACTGTACAGGGTATACCGAGCTTGGTTTCTGACTTATAAAATAAGAATACTACTACTTACTTCTTAAGAGTTGTGATGATTAAAGGAGATAATGTATATAAAACACTTGGCACAGTACTGGTTGGGCTCAGTAAAAGTTGGCTGTTTTCATTATTGCACATAATCACCATATTGATTAATACTCTTACTGGACCTTTGGCCTGGTCCTATCAGATTCCGGATTTTTAGAGTATTTGCTGTAGAACTGTCTTCCCTGCACCACTTTCCTAGAAATTGCCACTCCTCACCCCATCTACATGATGACAGCAAAACCTGTCATGTTTCTAACACATGTCACTGTCCGTGCCACAGTTGGTCCAGGGGTTAACACCTTACCCATGCCGCTTTGATCATTTATTCCTGGAAGCTGTGGGACTTGAGAGGAGAGCAGGGAGCAAAAAGAAGAAAACAAGAGAAAGAAAGAAAATGCAAGAGTGAAAACCCGAAGACTAGTCTCTGTCTTAGTTACTGTACCTCCTACATATAAGACTAAGACCATCTTAGTGACCATGCTTCCTGCCCTGTGGACCACCAGGTGGAGGGGAGGAAAATAAGGCAGAAAGAAAGAAGCACAGAAGAAAGATGTGGAGAATGGCAGTCTTATTCAGATCCCTAGCTGCAGGTTATTACCAAAAGGCAGTCACACTCCTGCCTTTGAATACTGTGAGAAGACATCCAAGCATTGTCCTCCTTTACTTAGCTTAGCCAAGTTTAATTATGGAACTTGCAACAACAACTAAAGTCTTAACTAATACCCATTTTTTAATCCCTTCTTCACCATGTAATGGAAATATAGTCTGTCCCCAAAGTCAACCCCCACATATCCTCCTAAAGTCTTCTGTCATCACATCAGATCAATTCCTGGCCTCTCAACCCTCAAGGATAGATCCCTGCCCTCTTCCCCCACTCCTGTTATTCTGAGCATCAATCCTTCCTTCTAATTGCCCTGACAGCTGGTCAGGAAGAACTGCTGAGCAGAACAAATCAGAAATGGCTGAAACCACAAATCCAACAAGTTGGATAACAATCATCTCTCAGAATATATGTCAGTTTGCAAAGCAGGTCAGGGCATGTGGGTACATTCAACCCAGCTAGAGAAGCTAAGTTCATAATCTGAGCCACCATGGCCAGAAAAAGGGAAGAGAAAAGGAGGACACAGCAAGGTATTTAACCCCTATGAGTTTTCATGTTCTCTTCTGTAAGATGAAGATAACACTCTTGATTTTCAGGGTTATAAGGATTGGAATAATGTACATAAAATGTCTGGAATGTGGCTGATGCACAATTAATGGTACTTTTTATTAGCAGGTCTATTGTTAAGCCTATAAATTCTCTGAAGCAACAATATCAACTGAAAACATACAGGATGTATTTAGCAACATCCTCTCAGTCCACTTGAAAGGTACAAGAAAGGTACTTAATGCATTTTTAGGAACAAATGCTTCTTTACTTTAGCCTGTTAGCATTGCAGCCTAGCTCTTCCTACAGTAATCAGTATTCAGAGGTCATAATGCTAGAAACTATCTACAGATGTTCCTTGATTTCATCAGTGCAAGGTGCCTGAAATTTGAGTTTTAATGCCTAATAGAATTTAGCCTTACGGAATCAGAAATTGGCTGGACCTGATTCCCTTAAAAGTGCCACTGCATTCAAACAGGCTCACTGCTCGGCATTGCCTCCACTTTCAATAAAATGAATCTTTTAAAAAACTCATTGTACACAGGAGATTAACCGCACTCTGAAGTCACCTTCGAGTTACGTACATACCTTAACTTTCTGATATCAGTTCATCGTAAAGACCCCAGAAAATGCAGGACAATTATGGAAACTACAGCAATCAGATACCAAGCTCTCGAATATGCTCCACACCATTATTTTCTGGCTGAAAGTTTATTTGAAGCTGTTTCTGTCGTAGGGCAGAGAAAGCACTTAGCGTTTGGAATAAGACAAAGGATTTGGTCCCAGCTGAGCTATTAACTCATTGTGTGTCAGCAGACATGTTTTTTTATGACCCTGAGCCCCCAACCCAAGGCCTTGGTTTCTACTTCTAACAAGTGAAAGAGTCAAACTACAGAGATGTCCAATAGATTTCAGCTCATCAACTGTAATCAGCCACGAGTAATTATTGCAGTAACTATGATATATGAAGAGTGTGGACTTCCCAAGTTAGGGAATCAAGCTTTCATTTATTCTTTTTTTTTTGTGTGTGTGTGTGTGTGTGTGTGTGTGTGTGTGTGTGCGCCCACTGCTACGGTTTGAATGTGTCCCTGAAAAGGCATGTGTTGGAGTCTTAATCCCCAATGCAGCAGTGTTGGAAGGTGGGGCCTAACGGGAGGTGTATAGGTAGTAAGAGTGCAGCCCTTATGGATTAATGAATTTATGTAGATTATAAAAGGGCTTGAGCCTGTGAATTCCATTTCCTGTTATCTCTCTTAGTCTCTCAGCTCACCAGATGTCAGTTCCTTGATCTTAAACTTCCCAGCCTATAGAACTGTGAGAAATAAATTTGTTTCTTATAAATTACCCAGTCTGTGGTGTTGTTATAAAAGTACAAAGCAGACTAAGACATCCACATTTTCCACATAATCTTCATTTGATTATTTTTATAATCACATACACACATATATCTTAAAGGATATATGCATTTTCTTCCCCAAGAAGACTTTTTGCCTCCCCTCTACAACTCCCTACATACCCCTTCTGCTTTTTAATCACTTGAAGAAAGCTATTCTCTTCTAGATCTCTCCAAGCACCTTGGACTCATATGCTTTAAAGCATATACTTTGTCATTAATGAGTCTGTGACATACATTCAGCTGTGGGTTCTGTAAGAGCAAGGTCTGTGTCATAAGAGATTTGATAACTGCCTCAGAGAGCACCATAGTTTGTAGGAATGAAGAATAAAGAGAGAAATGGATAGGTAAGGGGATAAGTGAACAGATGAGTAAAAACTTCCTGGTCTCTCACGAATGCAACACCCAATTATCAGCCAATTTTGATTACATTGAAAAATACACTTTTCATGTCTCCTGAAATTCTAGTTGTATATTTAAGGAAAATATTAGGAAAAATTGGGTACATGAGTACATTAGTTCATTCTCATGCTGCTAATAAAGACATACGCAAGACTGGGTAATTTTTAAAGGAAAGAGGTTTGACTCACAGTTCTGCAGGGCTGGGGAGGCCTCATGAAACTTATAATCATGGCAGAAAGAGAAGCAAACATGTCCTTCTTCACATGGCGGCAGCAAGGAGAAGTGCTGAGCAAAAAGGGGAAAGCCCCCTATAAAACCATCAGATCTCATGAGAACTCACTATCATGAGAACAGCATGAGGATAACCACCCCCATGACTGAATTACCTCCCACCAGGTCCCTCCCATGACCTGGTGGGGATTATGGGGTTACAATTCAAGATGGGATATTGGTGGGGACACAGCAAAACCATATCAACAAGTCTCATCTTAAACAGGTAAAGATACACAGCCCAGTTTCTTCACTTCTCCAAATCTGCTGAAGTGTATTTATACCTTTTGTTTCTAACATCTAAACCATTTCAATTTTCTTTTTTTTTTTTTTTTTTTTTTTTTGAGACGGAATCTTGCTCTGTCGCCCAGGCTGGGGTGCAGTGGCCGGATATCAGCTCACTGCAAGCTCCACCTCCCGGGTTTACGCCATTCTCCTGCCTCAGCCTCCTGAGTAGCTGGGACTACAGGCGCCCGCCACCTCACCCGGCTAGTTTTTTGTATTTTTTAGTAGAGATGGGGTTTCACCGTGTTAGCCAGGATGGTCTCGATCTCCTGACCTCGTGATCCACCCGTCTCGGCCTCCCAAAGTACTGGGATTACAGGCTTGAGCCACCGCGCCCGGCACCATTTCAATTTTCTAATGATAAAGGGAGGTTGGAAGGCAATGATGGATGACAGATCATATGATAATGAGGTATTTTTCCAACTAAACACTAAGTCTCAAAGTAATTAAAATTTCTTGCCAATATTCTTTCTGATTTTTTCTAACACTCACCCATTTTGCATTTCCCAGATATGACAACTTTTCCCAGCACTATTCATCAAAAATGGCATGTTCACTTATAGGGCTTATAAGCGCCTTTAACACACTCTAGGTGGTGTTCACCCTAATGTGAGGGAAATAGTTCTCTGCTAGATTATTCTGTGTATGCCTCTCCTGTGTACACATTGCTTGGTTTTTAAACTGTAAACATTTCTGTTTCTTTTTCCTGGTTAAAAGTGCAACCAAGAAGCAGCAATCAAGGGGCAAAAACAGGCCAAGTTTCTTCCACGCTTTCCCCAGGCAAGGTTTTTCATGTTTCATTTGCTAAAATGTGACTTCACTATAGACTTTGCTTGGAATCTGATTGATTTCTATAGCCCCCAGTACAGCTAAAGGGTCATAGATGTATATGTAAAAGATCTCACAGAAAGTTTCATTGAGGCTTACCAGGGCTAGATCAAAGGGTAGCCAGCTGGGCACCTGACCAGGGCACCAATCAATAAGAGGCATTAAAACATCAATGGACATGCAATTAAGTGGAGAAGGCTACATTTACCAGAAGTCCTCTCAGGGACACTGTAAGTCGTTGGAATTTCTGATAAGCCACTTGGGATGGGACTTGAGACCTCCAAGAGGCACACCCCAGAAACCTAAAGAATCAGTAATACATTACATCAGGTGTGACCAGTTGGTTGCACACTCTTGTCTTAATGAGTGTGATGTAAATATTTGGGGTCAGAGATGACCACAAAGGAGAGGTTGAATGCCACCACCAGAGTTCCTTCTCCTCCTTCCCTCATACATTTTCTGCCTCTCCTATACATAAATAATTATTGGCTTTTTGAAAAATATCATTTTTAAAGTACATCCAAGTATTGGACTCGTGTGTCTATTTGGAAAAACATTTATCAGCAGATGACTCTAAATGTCCAAGTATCTGCAGTTTGTAGAATGGAGTACCAGGGAACAGTATCCTTCAGGATCTCAAGAAGCCATAAGAATACTGCCGTGCAGAAGCTCTTTAGTTTAATGAGATCCCATTTGTCAATTTTGGCTTTTGCTGCTGTTGCTTTTGGTGTTTTAGACATGAAATCTTTGCCCATGCCTATGTCCTGAATGGTACTACCTAGGTTTTCCTCTAGGATTTTTATGGTATTAGGTCTAACATTTAAGTCTCTAATCCATCTTGAATTAATTTTCGTATAAGGAGTAAGGAAAGGATCCAGTTTCAGCTTTCTACTTATGGCTAGCCAATTTTCCCAGCACCATTTATTAAATAGGGAATCCTTTCCCCATTTCTTGTTTCTCTCAGGTTTGTCAAAGATCAAATGGCTGTAGATGTGTGGTATTATTTCTGAGGACTCTGTTCTGTTCCATTGGTCTATATCTCTGTTTTGGTACCAGTACCATGCTGTTTTGGTTACTGTAGCCTTGTAGTATAGTTTGAAGTCAGGTAGCGTGATGCCTCCAGCTTTGTTCTTTTGGCTTAGGATTGTCTTGGAGATGCGGGCTCTTTTTTGGTTCCATATGAACTTTAAAGCAGTTTTTTCCAATTCTGTGAAGAAACTCATTGGTAACTTGATGGGGATGGCATTGAATCTATAAATTACCTTGGGCAGTATGGCCATTTTCACAATATTGATTCTTCCTATCCATGAGCATGGTATGTTCTTCCATTTGTTTGTGTCCTCTTTTATTTCACTGAGCAGTGGTTTGTAGTTCTCCTTGAAGAGGTCCTTTACATCCCTTGTAAGGACATGAACAGACATTTCTCAAAAGAAGACATTCATACAGCCAACAGACACATGAAAAAATGCTCATCATCACTGGCCATCAGAGAAATGCAAATCAAAACCACCATGAGATACCATCTCACACCAGTTAGAATGGCAATCATTAAAAAGTCAGGAAACAACAGGTGCTGGAGAGGATGTGGAGAAATAGGAACACTTTTACACTGTTGGTGGGATTGTAAACTAGTTCAACCATTATGGAAAACAGTATGGCGATTCCTCAAGGATCTAGAACTAGATGTACCATATGACCCAGCCATCCCATTACTGGGTATATACCCAAAGGATAACAAATTATGCTGCTATAAAGACACATGCACACGTATGTTTATTGCAGCACTATTCACAATAGCAAAGACTTGGAATCAACCCAAATGTCCATCAGTGACAGATTGGATTAAGAAAATGTGGCACATATACACCATGGAATACTATGCAGCCATAAAAAAGGATGAGTTTGAGTCCTTTGTAGGGACTTGGATGCAGCTGGAATCCATCATTCTTAGCAAACTATCACAAGAACAGAAAACCAAACACCGCATGTTCTCACTCATAGGTGGGAACTGAACAATGAGATCACTCGGACTCAGGAAGGGGAACATCACACACCGGGGCCTATCATGGGGAGGGGGTAGGGGGGAGGGATTGCATTGGGAGTTATACCTGATGTAAATGACGAGTTGATGGGTGCAGCACAGCAACATGGCACAAGTATACATATGTAACAAACCTGCACGTTATGCACATGTACCCTACAACTTAAAGTATAATAATAATAAATAAATTAAAAAAAAAAAAAAAAAAGAATACTGCCTAGCTGCAGGTACAGATTCCCAGGACCATTACCAGGAGTTAGGACATTCAACAGGCCAGAAGTGACACAGAAATGAGTTCCGGAGAGACAGAGTTGGGGGGTAAGGGCGGGCGGGGAGAGGGAGGGAGGGGGGAGAGAGAGAGAGAGAAATAATATAGCATGCAAGGATATGTGCCAAGGGGCTGCCTTTTGACCTATGCATCTGAAAAGGCCGAAGGTGTCCTTCCAACAATGATCAGCGGTGAAGTGACATTGAGTTAATTCAATCTATGGTACTTCCTGGCTCTTTGGTCCACAGCCTCCATGAGATTGCTCACCGCAAGGATATTAAGCAATCTAATGGGATAATTTTAAAGAAAACCATCTTCAACTGAGTGAATTTTTCTGTCCAGTAAAAGTTGCAAAAGCCCGAGTGGCATACAATGAGACTTTCATTCTTCTGGGAATTCTTAATTCTATCCTTAGACCTAGTTGGTTCACCACAGAGCAATGAATTATCTCATTTGCAAAACTCTCAAAGAAATACCTTTGCTAATTAAAGATTTATGTTCTAACCTCATAATGCCTTCTCCCTGCCCTGCTCCTTTTGTCTTCCCTTGGCTTCCAGGAAGACCTGAACCTAATTTAATTTTCAATTGCTGTAACGTTAACCTACATTTTGGCACACTTATTTCTCCCATCTGTATAGTTTATTGGTGGTGGTGTTGATTATCTTCTTTCTGCTTAAAAATAGTATTGAAAATGTATCTTTGATTGCAAATTTCTCGAGTCCTTTATGGAAGCAAAAAAGGAATACTTCATAACCTATGAATAGAAAAAGATCATATTTTGCCATTCATTATTGATATTTAATGTATACTCCATTGTGAATTTCTCATTAAAACTATACCATTATTGATCATCCAGAACACAGAACTTTAGAATATTCAGGTTTTTTTGATCAATTGATTTATTGATTTAATAAGGGATCCATATCTGACATTCTGCAAAAATACAGAGTCCTAGAACACTCAAATCAGGCTCAACTTGAAGTCTGAGACAAGAAATTTGAGGGCAAATAAGGAATGTTACACTTATAAAACAGTAAATGTTTAAATTATTCATAATTTTCAAAAATCCAATAGATTCAAGAAAGAACATTTTTAGGATGGAAAAATAAGAGTCATAATAGACTAATAAAGAAAACCAGAGATGCTATTTTTCTAAGACACCACAAATACTTAGAGATTAATTAACATCTCACAAAACAAACATGATTCCTATAATGCATTCTCTGTGTTACTTCCAGGGAAAATAAAATCAGAACATTCAAGGATCTTAGAATTTGCTTTATGTCCTGACACTGAATGAAGTCTAAGTCAATTCCCAAGCTGTGTTCTTTGAAGCATTACTGTTCAGGAAGACAGTAAAAGAAGCACCCTGAAAAGGACATTCTCTGATCAAATAACTTTGGAAAATACTGTGTACCATCACCTCATTCTTTGAGATTCAAAATATTCATTAATATATTAAAGTCTTTGAGAGATCCCGCAGTCACTCAAGAAAGCTGTTTCACATTGTTTAACCTAGCTTTTCCTGAAACATTTTTGAGAAAAAAAAAAAAAAGACTGTTCATATGAAATCTCTATAAACATTCTGCCCTCAAATTTGTGACACTATGGTATCAACTAGCCCATCCCCTTTGTTGATCAAACATGGTTCAGGACCACCAGGAACTCCACAGTCTGGCCTATCATGTCTATAAAAGCCCTGCCTAGTGTGAGTCCTGCCAGCCTAGGAGTGGTAAATGGTAAAAACCTGTGGTTTGGGCTACTATAACAAAATACTATATACTGGGTAACTTTTAAACAACAGAAATTTATTTCTAACAGTTCTGAGGGCTGGGAAGTCCAAGACCAAGGCACCAACAGATTTAGTAACTGGTGAGGGATCAATTTCTGGTTTACTGATGACACTTTCTAGCTGTGTCCTCACATGGTGGAAGGAGAGAACTCCGGTCTCTTCGGCTCTTTATAAGGGCACTGATCCCATTCTTGAGGGCTCTCCCCTAAAGACCTAATCACCATCCAGAGACCCAATCTCCAAATATCATCACATTAAGGCTTAGGTTTCAATATATAAATCTGGGGGAGACACATTCAGTCCACAGCTTACAGGAAACTGCTCTTATTCCAATTCACAGATGAGGAAACTGAAAACTTAAGAAAAGTTAAGTAGTCTACCTAAGGTCACATACCAGCATGTGTGGCAGTGCTGGATTTTAAATACAAGTCTGCCAGACCCCAGAGACCATGTTTTAAACCCCTGAAGAAGGGAATGCAGAAGAGAGTTATAGTAAACCATTTTGATTAGAAGAATGGACACATACACTATATTTTTCAGTGGTTACAAAAAGCCACTGCAACTGCTATATAAGAGTAGTGGGCACCATTTATTTACGCAATTCTAAGGGAAG
Source organism: Macaca fascicularis (assembly GCF_037993035.2). Taxonomy (NCBI): domain Eukaryota; kingdom Metazoa; phylum Chordata; class Mammalia; order Primates; family Cercopithecidae; genus Macaca; species Macaca fascicularis. The sequence goes on from NC_088387.1 coordinate 88,375,414, forward strand.
AAAAATTATGATAGCCAGGTGATTTTCTCCCTCAGTTACTTTGCTGACCAATCTACTTACAGTTTGCTGATCATACTATTCCCTTTCAAAATCCCCCCGCCTGTCTTTATACAAACTAATCCCTTTATAAAGGTGGTTCTCCACTTGGCTCCCAGGAAATTCATTCTTTCAAAAGCAATTCAAGTGTCACCATTTCCTCTGTGCAGGCTTCCCTAATTGCTGTCCTTCCGTTTTAATTGCCTCAGTTCCTCCTCCCTGATCCTAAGGCACAATGTACATCTCCAAACATCACACAGCTCTGGTTGCAGACTCATTGATTGTTTGTGTATCTGTCTTCTACTTCATACTACACCCATGTCTTACCTATCTCCGCACAGCTACATGGGACTTGACAAGCTGGAAGGCACCATATCAATATTACTTGAACAAAGGCGTTTGATGTGTTTGTCGATAACTGAATAAACTCTATGCTTATGCTAGTAAATAATCTGGGAGAATTTTAGATTTAAAAATGCCAAAAGTAGAAGGGAAAGTTGAAGAATTATTGCAATCCCTCTAATGATTCATATAGTTGGATATATCATAGCAGCTAAAGGAAATGAAGTAAAGCTGCAAGTATCAACATGGATAAATCTCAAAGTGTTAAGTTAAAGAAAAGCTGTAAAATGATACATACAGTCCCACTTATACAAATTGTAGAAGCGTGAAAAACAATATTCTATATAATGTATGGATAGTAATAATAATTGATTAACAGCATCCAGAGGAATTACAATCACTAATTCAGGATAACTGTTTCTTCAGGGCCACAAAGATGGAAATAGAATCAGTGGGAGATACTCATGAAGCTTTAACTTTATCTGTATGTTTTAATTGCAGGAAAAAAACCTGTGGTTTGGGCTACTATAACAAAATACTATATACTGGGTAACTTTTAAACAACAGAAATTTATTTCTAACAGTTCTGAGGGCTGGGAAGTCCAAGACCAGGAAGTCCTAGTCAGAGCAATCAGGAAAGAAAAAGGAAAGGCATTTAAATAGAAACAGAGGAAGCCAAACTAGCTCTGTTTGCAGATGATATGATTCTTTACCTAGAAAACTTTACTGTCTCTGACTAAAAGCTCCATGACATGATTAACCACTTCAGCAAAGTTCCAGGATATAAAATTAATATATAAAAGTCAGTAGAATTTATATACACCAACGATGAATGTCCAAGCTGAGAGCCAAACCAAGAACACAATCCAATTCACAATAGCCACAGAGAGAATACAATACTTGGGAATATTAGGTATTTTACCAGCTAGCCAGAAAGGTAAAACATCTCTACAATGAGAATTACAAAACACTGCTCAAAGAAATCAGAGATGAACAAACCAATGGAAAAACATTCCATGCTCATGTATAGGATGAATAAATATTGTTAAAATGACTATACTGCCCAAAGCAATTTACAGATTCAATGTTATTCCTATCAAACTACCAATGACATTCTTCACAGAATTAGAAAAAACTGTTTTAAAATTCACATGGAACCAAAAAGAGCTCAAATAGCCAAGGAAATCCTATGTAAAAAGAACAAAGCTAGAGGCATCACATTACTCAACTTCAAACTGTACTACAAAGCTACAGTAATGAAAACAGCGTGGTACTGGTACAAAAACAGACACATGCACCAATGGAACAGAGTAAAGAGCCCAGAAATAAAGCTGTACACCTACAACCATCTGGTCTTCGATGAAGTTGACAAACACAAGCAATGGAGAAAGGACTCCCTGTTCAATAAACAGTGCTGGGATAACTGGCTAGCCATATCAAGAAGACTGAAACTGGACCCTTTTCTTATTCTATATACAGAAGTCAATTCAAGATAGATTAAATACTTAAAGCCTAAAACTATAAAAACCCAGGAGAGAACCTAGGAAATACTACTCTGGACATGGGCCCTGGCAAAGATTCCATGATAGAGACACCGAAAGCAATTGTAAAAAAACAAAAATTAACAAGTGGGACCTAATTCAACTAAAGAGCTTCTGCACAGCAAAAGAAACTCTCAACAGAGTAAATAGCCTACAGAATGGGAGAAAATATTTGCAAACTGCACATCTGACAAAAGTCTAATATCCAGCATCTATAAGAACTTAACAAGCAAAAAACAAATAACCCCATTAAAACATGGGCAAAGGACATGAACAGACACTTTTCGAAAGAAGACATACACAAGGCCAACAAGCATATGAAAAATGTTGAACACCACTAATCAATAGAGAAATGCCAATGGAAACCACAATGAGATACCATCTCACATCAGTCAGAATGGTTATTATTAAATAGTCAAAACGTAACAGATGCTGGCAAGGTTGTGCAGAAAGAGAAACACTTATACACTGCTGGTGGGAATGTAAATTAGTTCAGCCATTGTGGAAAGCAGTGTGGCAAGTTCTCAAAGAATTTGAAACAGAAGTACTATTCGACCCAGACATCCCATTATTGGGTAGATACCCAAATAAATATAAACCATTCTATCATAAAGACGCAGGCATGCATATGTTCATTATAGCACTACTCACAATAGCAAAGACATAGAATCAACCTAAATCCCCATGAGCGGTACACTGGATAAAGAAAATGTGGTACATATACGCCATGGAATACTATGCATCCATAAAAGGGAACAAGATCCTGTCCTTTCCAGCAACATGGATGGAGCCAGAGGCCATTATCCTAAGCGAACCAATGCAAGAACAGAAACCCAAATATTGCATGTTCTCACTTGTAAGTGGGAGCTAAACATTGGGTATACATGGACACAAAGAAGGGAACAACAGACACAGGAGCCTACTTGAGGGTAAGTGAGGGGAGGAGGGAAAGAATAAAAAAGCTACATAGCAGGTACTACACTTGTTACCTGGGTGATGAAATAATCTGTACACAAAACTTCTGTGACGTGCAATTTACCTATTTAACAAACCCGTACATATACCCCTAAACCTAAAAGTTAAAAAATATCTAAAGCAAATAATGTCAAAACAGATAGACCTGACCCATGAGTAGGTGGGATTTGGTAATGAATTTCTTAAAATACTTTGAATGGTTGAAATATTTTATAATAAATATAAAATATATATAGCTTTACCCCACCATCTTACGGAAGAGCATGACCCTAGGTATACAGGACTGGAGGAAGAGTGAATATAGCAATTCTCATGCAAACGCTGAGGGTCGAAGGGATTTTGCAGTGGCAGACTGAGGTCCAGAATTCAAACAATGAGTTTCCTTGGGGGAGAGGTTGGCCAGTTGAGGCTGGGCAGATATCCAGGACAAACTCAGCTTAGGTCACTGTTGGGTTTAGGGCTACCTTAAGGAAAACATTATGGCCTCAATCTCTAGAGTCCTGGACACTCAATTAGGGCCTCAGGACAGAACCAGGCTCCTTTGCCTAGTTCTGTCTCTCTATCCAATGCCCTTCACACAGCAATAAAAGAACTCCCCTCTGGGTCAAAGCTGGGCGAGTAAGTGGCGCCTTTTCCCAAAGAAATCAGATCATCTTCTCTGTGCCCGAAGTAACCAGGGTGCCTGGCTCACAGGGAGAGATCACTTGGTTGGGTTCTCAGCCCATCCAGGCCTCATTTGCACAACAACTGGGCTGCACTGACTGCAGAGGGGCCCCTGTACTTCTCTTTGCTTGGGAACCCCAGAAATACCAGGCTCCTCCTCACCCAATCCCTCCTCAAATAGAGTTGAGAGCATGACAAACTCATGTGGTGTAGGTGTTTCTTTTCAGGAGACTGGAGGAGAGAGAGACAGAGGAGATTAACAAGATCATATTCAGCTGCTCCTGGCACCCTGCCCCTTCTCTGGCCCCCACCTCTACTCTCCCCCTTTCTTCCCAATTTTCCACTAGGAAGCCCTCAGGATGCCACTAAAACCATCTATAACCTTCAGCCTAGCCTACTGGGTGAGCTCCCAGGAAATGGGAACAATGTTTATACTTTTCAACTTCTTTCAGGCCTAAAACTTTGTCTTCCCTTCAGAAAGATTTGTTTTCAGACTTTTTTGGGTTTTTTTGGTTTTTTTTTTTTTGAGATGGAGTTTCACTCTTGTTGCCCAGGCTGGAGTGCAATAGCACAATCTTGACTCACCACAACCTCCGCCTCCCAGGTTCAAGTGATTCTCCTGCCTCAGCCTCCCGAGTAGCTGGGATTACAGACATGTGCCAGCACGCCTGGCTAATTTTTTTGTATTTTTAGTAGAGACGGGCTTTCTCCATGTTGGCCAGGCTGGTCTACAGCTCCCGACCTCAGGTGACCTGACCACCTCAGCCTCCCAAAGTGCTAGGATTACAGGCATGAGCCACCACTCCAGGGCTTTTTTAGACATCTTAAGAGTGTTTTACACTGGGATTTGGTAATATAATTAAAATTTAATATCTCTGCTAAAATAACAAATTGATACGTTTTACTAAATTTCCCTAAAAAGTCATTAAACACATGACTAAATCAAATTCACTGGAAAAATATCCTAGTAGATTCATTTTACATTACAAATCAAAACACACAATTGTTGATAGTCACAAGGTGAGATTAGTCACTACTCCAAATCACAAACGTGTATATGCCTACACTTATTGAGCACTTATTTTATGCCAGGATTTTTGGGAATTGCTGTAGACAAAAAGACGAATAACATACAGTCTGTGCTCTCAAGAATTTACTATCTATACGTTATGAACGACTGATCTTGGATAGCTTTTAAATGTATTTGACAGATCACATAAACACCATCAGTTGAACTTGCAAGTCGAAATTAGCTATCTGCCTTGATTTGATTGGTTTGGATAGTACCATAATTGTCTTTTATATTTGTATTATGTTACTCTCTTGACCTGTGCTGAACAGAGCCCACAGTCAGTAGATGAGCAATGAATTCAGAATATGCTTCAAATTAACTAAATTGCCACTTACAGGAAGACAGAGGTCTTTGCAGCCACATGTGTTAGTAAATGTGTGGTCACTGATCACTCACCATTATCTAAATTATAAAGGTTATGAGCACAGAAATATGCAAGGATGCTTGAAACAATCTTCTGCAAATTTAGTAAAGCATAGGCCAAACTAAAATGTATCTAGAAATATAAATATGGATTGTTTTTCCTCATTCAGAATTTTATAGTCCCAGCGTCAGTAGTACATTAATGTTAAACATTCCCCTTAAACCACTAACTGAACATTGATGATCTGTACCTCTTAAAATCCATGTGTAGATATAATTTATATAAAAATACAAAAGACCTTCAGCTATGATAGCCAGAGATATGCATTATATCATTTAAAAGAATATGAGACGTCTTGGCCGGACATAGTGGTCCATGCCTTTAATCCCAGCACCTTGGGAGGCTGAGGTGGGTGGATCACTTGAGCTCAGGAGTTCAAGACCAGCCTCACCAACATGGTGAAACTCAGTCTCAACTAAAAATACCAAAAAAAAAAAAAAAATTAGCTAGGCTTGCTGATGGGCATCTGTAATCCCAGCTACTTGGGAGGTTGAGGCAGGAGAACTGCTTGAACCCGGGAGGCGGAAGTTGTGGTGAGTCGAGATGGCGCCACTGCACTCCAGCCTGGGCAACAAGAGCAAAACTGCGTCTCAAAAAAAAAAAAAAAAGTGTAAAAACAAATCTTTCTGAAGGTAAGACAAAGTTTTAGGCCTGAAAGTAGTTGAAAAGTGTAAACTGTTCCCATTTCCTGGGGGCCCACCCAGTAGGCTGGGCTGAAGGTTATAGATGGTTTTAGTGGCATCCTGGGGGCTTGGGGGCTTCCTAGTGGAAAACTGGGAAGATAGGGGGAGAATAGAGGTGATCGAGCCACTGCACTCCAGTTTGGGTGACAGAGAAAGACTCTGTCTCCAATGCAAAACAAAACAAAACAAAAAGATATCTGAAATGGCAATATGGCACCTTTTTTTAACAGAAAAGTTTGAAAGTTTAACTCTTCTTTGGGAAGACCAATTATAGTGTTCCAAAAGAACCTTACCTATCCCTTCCCGTTTAAGAATTCCTTTCAGGCCGGGCGCAGTGGCTCAAGTCTGTAATTCCAGCACTTTGGGAGGCCGAGACGGGCGGATCACAAGGTCAGGAGATCGAGACAATCCTGGCTAACACAGTGAAACCCCATCTCTACTAAAAAATACAAAAAAAACTAGCTGGGCGAGGTGGCGGGCACCTGTAGTCCCACCTACTCGGGAGGCTGAGACAGGAGAATGGCCTAAACCCGGGAGGCGGAGCTTGCAATGAGCTGAGATCCGGCCACTGCACTCCAACCTGGGCGACAGAGCGAGACTCCGTCTCAAAAAAAAAAAAAAAAAAAAGAATTCCTTTCATAACATGCCTAGTAGTTGGCCATCTAATGTCTGCTTAATAAATCATACTGCAGATCTTAGTACTTCAAAAGCAGCTCCCTGTGTAACCTAGCTCCTTGTTCCTCATAATGCAATGAATAGTGAATCATGGTGGTGAAATAGTTCAAATTTAAAGGAAGAAAAACCTGGATCTGATCTCATACCAGTGGTGTGATCTTAGGCACAACTCTTAGCCTCCGGAAGTCTCCACTTCCTAATCTGTAAATGGGAATAATAATAATACAATTTCACAGAATTAATGTGAGAATTAAGTAGGGATAGTATATAAAGCACTAAACAATGAATGAAATTTGATAAATGCTTAATAGACACTCTTATTGACAACAATCCCAGTTTGTTTATTTGTTGTTGTTCTTGTCTTACATGACTACTCTGGATCATTATGTCTGTTGACCACATCCTCCTTCTTCAAAGTCTCTCTTCCTTTTTTTCCAACATATTCCTTTCTCCTCGTTCCCCAGCCTATGCCCTTGAGTCCTTTTTCTCTCTCCTCTCTTTGTTAGTTTCTCTTTCTCCAGCAATCACACAAATGTCAGAAAAATTGACCATGATAGAAATAAAAGACATACATCAGCCACTACTCCAATCTTGTTCTTTTAAGGACTGAGGATTCTTACTTGCTAGGTCATCTCCTGAAGTTTCTTCCCTTTCTATGTAGAAGCAAAGTAAGGTAAAGAAATCCAAAGAATTCAGATTATATAAATCGATTTTCCAAATAAAGATCTAACAGAAGAAAGATAAAAAGTTGTGCAGGTAGTTTACAAAGAGAGAGAGGAAAGTTGCTTTATTGATTTTCTGTTTTAGTTGCTGTCAGGTATGTGGATGTGAGAGAAAGATGAAGAAAGCAGATGTTGAGAAATTCCACTGCTTCTGTCCTTCCTACCTGCCCTCCTTCCTCCCTGAGCAATTCTATCCAAAGGGAACTAGGCTAGGCTGAGGACGGCAGGCATTCGTGCAGATGGAGGCAAAGAGAGGAGTGGAAGCAATAGCAGTGGCTCTGGCTCTGGTCCAAGCAGGGTCAGGGTATGTCCTTGCAGGGGATGGATGTGGTGGGGTGGCCAGCAGGAAGCATCCAAGCCTCAGTGGAGTTAAAAAGGTATCTACATGGGGCAAGTAGCAACAGAGGCCTGGGTGGAAAACTGAGCTAGAATGGGTTGAGGGTGTCCATCAAGCGACGGATGGTAGGTGGCAGTGACAGAAGCACTAGCTAAGATGTCACAGCCCAAGTAGGACGAGCAGTGTTTCTGGGAGGAAGATGCTGGCAGGAGAGACAGGACATGGGTTACATATAAGAGGATTGAGGAAATAAATATTTTTGAAGACAATGGAAGCCAGAGTCCGGAAGCCAGAGTCCTCACTGTTAGAAAAGGAAGTTACAAATCCAGAAAGAGAAATAGCTAGAAGAAAAAAAAAAAAAAAAAAAAAACTGTAGTGTTTGATTAGAATTGGGGATGTTACTGAGAATTCACGAATCTTTTTTTTTTTTTTTTTTTTTTTTGAGGCAGAGTCTTGCTTTGACGCCAGGCTGGAGTACAGTGGCGCCATCTCGGTTCACTGCAACCTCCACCTCCCAGGTTCAAACAATTCTCCTGCCTCAGCCTCCAAAGTAGCTGGGACTACAGGCACGCACCATCATGCCCAACTAATTTTTGTATTTTTCATAAAGATGGGGTTTCACCATGTTGGCCAGGATGGTCTCCATCTATTGACCTTGTGATCCGCCCACCTCGGCCTCCCAAAGTGCTGGGATTTCATTCATGAGCCACCGTGCCCAGCCCCATGAATCTTAATAAAGAGAGAGAGAGAAATAAATACAGAAGTACGTGTGTGTGTGTGTGTGTGTGTGTGTGTGTGTGTGTGTGTGTGTCTACGTACACATATACACTCTAGCTTCAGTCACTGAAAGGGCTTGGAAGCAACTATATCTAGATAGCAATGAACATGTTTAAAGCTTAGATCTTGGTTTCTAAAAGCCACTCCCCATTAAACGTAAACAGGGCTCCTTGGAGAAATGACTAATTCCAGAAATGGGACAGGAAAAGTATAAGATTAACCTGGAACTTTGTGTGCTAGAAAAAGGGAAGGGCTTAAATAATAATGAGGACAAGTCAAAAGAATACAGAAGCCAGCATAATGAGTCTCCAATGACCAAATCTGGGACAATTTGAGCATGAAAGTAAATAATCATAGTATCATATTATAACCCATTGTATAAAACAGATATTCATGAGTTTCATACCAATAAAAAAAATGAATGAATAACATAACAGTCTGATTAAGATTGAGATGTTTGGCCAGGCATGGTGGCTTACGCCTGTAATCCCAGCACTTTGGGAGGCCGAGACGGGCGGATCACAAGGTCAGGAGATTGAGACCATCCTGGCTAACACGGCGAAACCCCGTCTCTACTAAAAAGATACAAAAAAACTAGCCGGGCGAGGTGGCGGGCGCCTGTAGTCCCAGCTACTCGGGAGGCTGAGGCAGGAGAATGGCACAAACCCGGGAGGCGGAGCTTGCAGTGAGCTGAGATCCCGCCACGGCACTCCAGCCTGGGCGACAGAGCGAGAATCCGTCTCAAAAAAAAAAAAAAATTGAGATGTTTACAGTGGCTGGGTGTGGTGATTCATGCCTATAATCCCAGGAGGGAGGATTTGGGAGACAGAAGCAGGAGGATCACTTGAAGAAAGTTTTGAGACCGGCCTGGGCAGCATAGCAAGATCCCATCTCTACAAAAAAAAAAGGCAGAGAGGTTTGTACAGAATCACAATGAAACTCCTCACCAGAAAAAAAAAAAGAATAAAACTTATTAATTACAAAGGGAAGAGTTATAAAATGACAGTAGAGAAGCCCAGCAAACCAGCAGACACCACCTTTCTCAGATAATTAAAGGTAACATCACCAGTAATGGGATGTTAGAATCACTGCCACTTGATAACACAGTGAACACAGCCTTATTTGTATGATACTCCTGTCAAAGGTGAATGAACTGAATCTAATCAAAAGGAAACATCAGATAAACCCAAACTGGGAGATATTCTACAGAGTAATTTATCTGCAAATGTGTCAAAATCATAAAAGTTAAGGAAAGTCTGAGGCATTGTTCCAGATTGAAAGGGACTGAAGAGACATGAAACCAATGCTACACATAACCTTTGACTGCATCCTTAAGACAAATGGAGACAACTGAAGGGAGTCTGATGATTAGATGGCAGTATTAAATTGATATTAATTTCCTGATTTTCATGTACACGCCGGTTGGGAGAATGTTCTTGTTTGTCAGAATTCCATGCCAAAGTATTCAGAAATGACTGGTGCATCATAGCAGTAATGCAAATGGTTCAGAAAACATAATTGTAACTTTGTTGAAACTTTTGTGTGCATTTGGAATTATTTCAAAAGAAAAAGAAAAAAAATTCCCTGTACATTTTGAGTAAGATAACTTTGTTTATTTTTAGAAGCCTTCAGTAATTATTTTAATTCATTTCCAAATATTCTACATGGATGGGCTAACTTCAAGGCAAGCGCAAGTCTTTTGCCTCTCTGTTGTTAAAATGATAGTGTTATATGTCAAGAAAAGGAAAAATAAGTAAGAACTAAATAGGAAAGAACCTGGGCAAAAGTCTTAAAGGGACAATTTGCTGACTGTAAAGTATTCTAAACTCTTAGTTGTCTTTAAACTCTTTAGTAGTCAAACTCTTTTTTATTGATACATAATAGATGTACATATTTTTGGATACATGTGACAATTTAATATTCACATAATTTGTAAAGATCAAACCAGTGGAATTGGGATATCCATTACCTTAAATATTTGTCTATTTTTTATGCTAGAAACAGTTGAATTATTCTCTTCCAGCTCTTTTGAAATATACAATACATTATTATTGAAATGGTTTGGATCTGTTTCCCCACTTAATCTCATGTCAAATTGTAATCCCCAGTGTTGGAGGTGGGGCCTGGAGGGAGATGACTGAATCATGGGGGTGGTTTCTCATGAACGGTTTAGCACCATTCCCCTTGGTACTGTCCTAGAGACAGTGAGTGAGTGCTCACAAGATGTGGTCACTTAGAAGTATGTAGCACCTCCCCCACCCCTCACTCTTGCTGCTGCTTCTGACATGTAAGGCACCTACTCCTTCCATGATTGGAAGTTTCCTGAGGCCTCCCCAGAAGCAGAAGCTGCCAAGCTTCCTGTACTGTCTGCAGAACTATACGCCAGTTAAACCTCTTTTCTTTATAAATTACCCAGTCTCAGGTACTTCTTTACAGCAATGTGAGAATGGACTAATGCAATTATAAACTATAATCCCCCTACTGAAAAATCAAACACTAGGTCTTATTTCTTTTATCAAACTGTATATTTGTACCCACTAATCAATCAAAGATGCTCTTTAGTACTCAAGAAAATGCAAATCAAAACATATATGTTGGGTATACATTTACAATTATATATACATGTGTACATATACAGCCATGGTTTCAATATCCCCTCCAAAACTCATGTGAAACTTAATTGCCAGGCCAGGCCCAGTGGCTCATGCCTGTAATCCCAGTACTTCGGGAGGCCAAGGTGGGAGAATAGCTTGAGCCCAGGAGTTCAAGACCAGCCTGAACAACATAATAAGACCCTGCCTCTACAAGTTTTTTGTTTTTTTTTTTTTAATTAGCCAAGTATTGTGGCATGCACCTATAGTCCCAGTTACTTGGAAGGCTGAAGTGGAGGGATCACTTGAGCCCAAGAAGTCAAAGCCAAAGTGAGTCAAGATCACACCACTGCACTCCAGCCTGGGTGACAAAGCAAGACCCTGTCAATAAATAAATAAATAAAAAGAAAGGAAGGGGAGGGGAGGGGAGGGGAGGGGAGGGGAGGGGAGGGGAGGGGACGGGAGAAGAAGAGAAGAAACGGAAGGGAAGGGAAGGGAAGGGAGGGAAGGGGAGGGGGAGGGGGAGGGGGAGGGGGAGGAGGGGAAGGAGGGGGAGGGGGAGGAGGGGAAGGAGGGGGAGGAGGGGGGGAGGGGGAGGAGGGGAAGGAGGGGGAGGGGGAGGGAAGGGAAGGGAAGAAGGGAGGGAATTTAATCGCCTTTCTGATAGTGTTGAGAAGTGGGAGGGCTTCAAGAGGTGATTAGGTCATGAGGGCTCTACCCTTGTAAATAGATTAAGGCCATTACAGTGGAAATGGGTTAGTTATCTCGAAAGTGGGCTCCTAACGAAAGAATTAGTTCAGCCCAATTTCTTCTCTGTCTCGTGCACACTCTTTCTCACCATGTGATGCCTTTGACTATGCTATGACACAGCAGAAGGCCCTCACCAAATGTGGCCTCTCGATCTTGGACCTCCTAGCCTCCAGAACTGTGAACCAAATAAACTTCTATTGTTTATGGATTACTCAGTCTGTAGTATTCTGTTATAGCAACAGAAAACAAACTAAGACATGTACATGCGAACATATGTGTATACATATATTTATACAGAAGACAGGATTAAATGAAAACATCACTTCTGTAACCCACTAGTGGAAGTGTAATTCTGGAAAGAAATTAGTGAAAGTATGAAGTCATACCAGTCATACTCTGCCTATAATTTCACTCTAGAAATCCATCCAGAAAATATATACAAAAGATATGAGTTACGTCCTCAATAAAGTTATTCACTGCAGCATTACTTATTATAACAAAAATTGAAAACAAGTTAAGCATCTAACAGATAAATATTTCTGAGTTATGATATATACATAGATGGAACATTATACATCTAAGAAAGTGATATTATAAAGGAATCTAAAATAATATGGAAGGCTGGGCATGGTGGCTCCTCCTGTAATCCCAGCACTTTGGGAGGCTGAGGTGGATGGATCACCTGAGGTCAGGTGTTTGAGACTAGCCTGAGCAACATGGTGAAACCCCATCTCTACTAAAAATACAAAAAATTAGCCAGGCATGGTGCTGGGCACCTATAATCCCAGCTACTCAGGAGGCTGAGGGAGGAGAATCACTTGAACCCGGGAGGCAGAGGTTGCAGTGAGCCGAAATCAAGCCACTGCACTCCAGCCTGCGTGACAAGAGCGAAACTCTCTCAATCAATCAATCAATCAATCAATCAATAAAATGGGGAAAAGACTCTTGGATTAATAGTAATTTTTAAAAATACCTTACCAAATCATACATCCCAAATATGTGAAAAATGCATGTATTACACATACATTCATTATTTTTAAAGATTTGAAGAAATACCACAAATGTTAGTAGCAATTGGACTCAAAGAAGATCTAGGGCTATATTTCTTTTCTCTTTCTACATTTCTTTACATTCCACTTTTTACAAATATGTGCATAATTTTAATGGCTAGAACAATAAAAGTACTCATTTATTGCAAAGACAGCCAAGTCTCCCCTTTCCGGAATTTCTATCTATTCCACACCATGCCTGCCAGCACCATGTTAATGCTAGGCCCTGATCAGCCTTCCCCTTGCTCCTTCCAGTGCCTTTTGAGAGCTGAAATTGTAAAATATTAATCAGATGTTCTGCTTTTAGCACACTAAAATTCTAAGCAGCTATCCAGAGAGTTGGATTGTGTTATCACTGGTACATTTTTCTGTTTTGCCTGTTTTATAATCTGAGCAATATGTACAATTCATAACTTCAGTTTAACTGTGTAGTCTGTCGACAATTCCCACAATAATATCACTTTGCTGCTCTTGTCTTTCATTCTCACCCACCACTCTCCAGTGAGCTCCACTTGTAGATATTTAAATAGTCACCTGAATGCCTTCTTTACTTATATCCTTACTATGCCACTACACTATTCTCTCTCAACTATGACTGATTTATTCATTTATTCAGTTATTGAACTTCAATACATTTTTTATTATGGAGTACCATGTGTAAGGCACTAGAGGCACAAAGATACAAAAAAAGTAAAATCTCCTTGTCTTAGATAAGTATATAATCTGATGGGAAGTCAAAGAAACAAGCAAACAATCACAATATTCTAACACTATTGCTTCAGTGAAGGGCTGTGTAAACATCCGTCTGAGCACTGAAGCTTCCCTAATGGGGAGTCAGGAGAAGCTTTGCCACTGAAGTCACATTTCAACTGACTTTAAAAAAAGGAGCCGTTTGCAAGATTGACAGTCAGTCTCCAAACAAAAGAAACAGCATGTTTGAAAACAAGTAGGTCAGATTGTACTAGAAGCCCAAATGGGAGCAAGGGAGGATAGAGGAGAAGGAAACATTAGGAAAGAAGGAAGAGGCCAGTTCATAAAAGCATATCTTGTATTTTTTCACCATTCTTTTCTTGTCGTTAATCCCACCCCATCCCACTAGTGGCCTGGGCAACCAGAATATGTTACTTTAAAGCTGTTCCAGCCCAGCACAGAAGAAATGAGACATGGCAGTTAAGAGTCGGTTGCCATAAGTTTCTTGATCAGTGACAGGCTTGGACATCTTACTCCTGCCGACTCACCCACCTGATGTATAAGAAGCATGCCATGACACTATTTCCAAAATGCCATCCTTTGCAGTGTGCCATCTAAAAAAAAAAACAATTGTTTCCTCCACTTTTACTCTGTTCTCTAGTCCTGGAATATGTTTTTTTAAGCCCACTGATTCCATAACCTAGTAATTTTTAAAGCACCAATTAAACCAATGAAATCTCGATTCCTTATTCTTAGCTAACTTATTATTTATTACTAATAGAATAACTTACACGGCATCTCTGAACTTCGATTTCTTCAACTGCAAAACAGATGCGACAGGCTGGGCATAGTGGCTTGCGCCTATTATCCCAGCAACCCAGGAGGCCAAGGGAACAGGATCACTTGCGGCCAGTTTGAGGTTACAGTGAACTATGACTGTGCCATTGCACTCAACAGAATGAGATCCTGTCTCAAAACAACAACAACAAACAAAATAAAACAAAACAAAGAACCAAGCTGCACAAACAGGATCACATCCCAGAGGAAAATAAAGATTTTTTAATAGATAATAATAGTATTTACAATGGGGAATTATAGATAGAGGCAATGAGTACAGCCTAAGTTCTGAATAAAAGCTGTAGCTATAATTATTATAGTTATTACTACTATTGGTATTATGATTAAAATTCAGTGCCCTCTTCATAAACACTAACCCTCACAAGTTATGACACTGGAAATACTGAAAAATCATGCTAACCTGTTTTTGTTTTAAAATTTTGGTTCATTTCTTACCCACAATCCACATAAGTCACCTTCCCAAACCCTATTTGTTCCACACACCTGAGATTTATTGAGTTGACGCTGCTACCTCACATTGTGCTCTGTGGGTATGATTTTCTAACTGAGAATTTCTTCATATCACATTGTTCTCTGTGAGTATAATTTGGTATCTTAGAATTTCTTCTCCATCTCAGGATTTGGTTTAAAATGTTCTAGATTAACCATTTTGCCAAATATATGAATCATCTACAAATTTCAGATTTATACCGGTACTCTCTCAAAAAACACAGAAAATCTGGGGTTATGTAGTTCAAACAACCAAACTAAATTAAACCAGACAATGCAAATGCTGAAGGTAATCTTTCTCTATATCAAATATTAATATCTGGTCTTATCAAAGAAATGGAATAAGTTAATTGGATGTCATCTGGTCACTTATTACTGCTACCAGTTTTTCAGTCTATGAGAACAATTCGACAATCTCTTGGGAAATTTAAAACCACGTTAAGTTGTCTCTTGAATTTAAATTGTGCCAAGACTTTATCTATACAGGTGATACTTTCAAGCAATTTAAACATACTCATGTTCAAAGCTCTTCTCTAAATTTGATGAGTCACCCACAAATACTTATGTCCCAGATCAGTGGATAGTGACAGAGAGCCAGATCATTACAAAAAGTGAGTCTCCTTATACCTGTTCTGTTGCAGTTGACGAACACTTCACTACCATGCTCAGCAACCAGATGTCAAAACACAACATCTAATAGAGTTTTCTGTACTGAGCAGATTACACTCTTGGTTATTGAACCAAAACTATTTGAGCATAAATAGCTAGTTAAAATTTACATAATTACTCCTTCAGTGTTTAGTCACTAGCAAAGGTAAAGAACAAATGAAATAGCTTTGGAATAACAAATTCTTCATCAATTTTTTGACCAAACTCAATATAAACTATCTAGTTGGAATGACTTTCCAGAGACTATATAAATTGCAGGCCACCTGCAAGTAGATAACTTCACTTAGCCACCGGTTGTAACTAATGTATGGGAGGGAGGTGGTAATAATATTTTTATTTATAACTGAAATGAAGGAATGAATATTTAACAATCAAGATTTTCATAATCTGTGAAACTTGTTTTCTAGAATGTAGGAAACCTGGTCTTGCAACTCTCTATGTTCCTTTCTAGCAAATCACATGGGAGGAATCCCTTAGAAAAGGCCACTGTGCAAACATATTTGAATAAATAAGCATTAATAAGGCTTTAGTTAGCACTAAAGATGTACAAAGAATCAAAATATAAAGAACTACAAATTGTTCTGTTCTGTTCAAAGGGGAGTAGGAGATGAGGTGGAAGGTATAATCTCTTTAGGAAGTGCCTTAGATGGACCTGCTTTATAACCTAAGGTATTTTTCAATTCATATTTGGGTGCTATATCCAGCCATACTTAAGCCATGCCTGTGTGTTGAAAACTCAGTCCTATGGTTTTCCTATGACTGGTACCTACCTCATGGGTACCAATCAGAGGACTCTTTTTTTTTTTTTTTTTTTTTGTCAGAGTCTTGCTCTGTCACCCAGGCTGGAGTGCAGTGGTACAATCTTGGCTCACTGCAACCTCCACCTCCCAGGTTCAAGAGATTCTCCTGCCTTAGCCTCCTGAGTAGCTGGGACTACAGGTGCACTCCCTGCTAAGTTTTGTATTTTTAGTAGAGACGGGGTTTTACCATGTTAGCCAGGATGGTCTCTATCTCTATCTCCTGACCTCGTGATTCGCCAGCCTCAGCCTCCCAAAATGCTGGGATTACAGGCGTGAGCCACCGTGCCCAGTCAGAGGACTTTTTTCTAATCATCTATCCTGCCCAGGAAACTTTCTGTCTTGCTTTGGGCCACTATCCAGAGCAAGTTGAGGCTTCCCTCTGAGAGTTTAAGGTCCTTATAATTCTGTTCCAGTCTCTGACTAGCCTCATAGTTCACCCTGCTAAGAGCAGCAGCTGCCAGAATTTCAGGCAAAATGTTTCCAAATAAAATAACCAGAATTTAGGAAGCAGTCCTTGAAAATTCAATGTATTTCAATGACAGCAAATGCTACAGCCTGTTTACCTCTTGGTGGAAAAAGAACGAGATAGCTTGATAAATAGTCAGCTCTTATATTTACATCAATTGTATCTTTCCAAATCATACTGCACTGTAGATGCCTAGGATAGGATTTATGTTGGAAATTCAATTTACAGGCTGGAGTGAGGCAAGTATTTACAATGTTTCGCTGAAAACCTCCTTCTCCACCCCTCCCCCATGATCAGGTCTATGCAAGCTCGTAAGCATGGAAGAGGCCAGGTATAAACCTTACTCATTCAATGATGGCCAACCGCAGGCTATCCTGTGTACAATAAACTGGGTTTGAGCAGTTGAACAACAGTCGTTCATTTGTTCATTCATTCATTGCTCATTCATTCAATATTTATGAAATGCCTACTATATGAAAGTGATTTCAAACAAATATTTAGAAGAAAAGCTAAAATAATCCTTTACATTTGTTTAGACCATAAGATCTCATTTAATTCCCTGCCACACATTGTATTTACTGTTTGATCAACTCAGCCAAAAAGTTGGAAAATTATCTGTGATCAAATAAACCACCTGTGAAACTCCGTATTTTTTTACTACAACTGCCTGAAATAACCTCATTAAGTATTAAACTAGTGGGCCTTATGCATTATTCTAGGAGAAGATGTTTATTCTGACACATGCAGATCTACCCCACTGGTATATGTGAATATGTTCACCCTTGTGTGAATTTATTAAAGGCAAAGTGGTTCCTGGATCTCAATATAAAGATAGAGACCATTGAGGACTCCATTTCCAACAGTGTAAAACCCCATCTCTACTAAAAATACAAAAATTAGCCGGGAGTGCACCTGTAGTCCCAGCTACTCAAGAGGCTAAGGCAGGAGAATCTCTTGAACCCGGGAGGTGGAGGTTGCAGTGAGCCAAGATCGTACCACTGCACTCCAGCCTGGGTGACACAGCAAGACTTCGACAAAAAAAAAAAAAAAAAGAGTCCTCTGATTGGTACTCATAAGGTAGGTACCAGTCATAGGAAAAACCCTTAATTGTTTTTTCTCTAAAAACAATTAAGAGGCTAGTTAAATTACTGAAAGCTTATTTTAAGATATATCAAATGGATAACAAAAATGATAAGAAATATCCAGAAGCCAAAAATTAAGTGGAAACAGGAATTCAGAGAGATGAGCAACTCACTAGAGCCAGATTTTGTCCTGAGGCATGTCAACACTGGTGAACCTGAGCTTCATTTGTCACGGCCTCTGGGGACTGGGGGCAGAAGATAAAGCCAGAGCCCTTCAAGGGCAAGGAATCCCACAGAAGACCCCACCACATGAAGCTGACTATCCAACAGCTACAGCCCTCAGGGAAAGGGTGAATTTGAAACAAACCTACATACCTCCTCACTCCAAACACACACAAAAAAAACCAGCGCCTGCTGAATTTCAGTGCTGCCTGGTAAGGAAAAAATTTGCCCCTAAAAGTCCTTAACTACAAGCCAGCCTTCACAGAATTTTATAACCCAAATTCACACTTCCCTAATGGCCTATAAACCCTCACCAAAGAATTTTATGTAAAGTAGTATTTGGTTGGTAGTTTCCAGAAGTGCCCAGAGAAAGGCAAATAATTGCCTTAGATAAAGTACCCAAAAAATTGAGTCCATAGTCAAAAACAATAAAACATATAAGGAAATAACAAATAGAAAATTAGACCCAAGTAGATCAGATGTTGGAATTAACAAAGACATATAAAATACTAGCTAAATTTATTATATAGTATGAAATAAAAAACATGGAGACAAGTGAAAAGGTAAAGTTATTTCTAAATGATCAAGAATATTTGTTAAAGAACCAAATAAAACTTGTATCTACTTTTGGCAATGATAAATGTAGAAGGAATGACATAATAGTTAAAATATAATTGATCAGAAACCATAGTAAAAATAGTTGATTTCGGCAAGAATCATCAATGGATGTTAAAATTATTGCATAAAATTTTGATAAATTACAAAATATTTACATAGTCTACATATTTCTTTCCAATGATTATTAATTGTGTAGGAAAAAATGAAAAACTTTACAGTGGAGAAAACTGTTTGACACCATCTTAACCAGGTTAACAAAAGTAGTAGCCTCAATAACAAGAGAAACTGACATTTTGATATTATGCACTGAGAAAGGAATGATGTAACTTACCTAATATTCTGATTAAAAATGCAACTGGGCCGGGCGCGGTGGCTCACGCCTGTAATCCCAGCACTTTGGGAGGCCAAGGTGGGCGGATCGCGAGGTCAGGAGATCAAGACCATCCTGGCCAACATGGTGAAACCCTGTCTCTACTAAAAATACAAAAAGTAGCTGGGTGTGGTGGCGCATGCCTCTAGTCCCAGCTACTCAGGAGGCTGAGGCAGGAGAATTGCTTGAACCCGGGAGGCAGAGGTTGTAGTGAGCCGATCGCACCACTGCACTCCAGCCTGGTGACAAAGCGAGACTGTGTCTCCAAACAAAAAAAAAAAAAAAAAAAGGCAACTGTATCGACATTGAAGGGCATTTCACAGAAACAACTGCCCTGTAGTTTCTGAGATGTCCCTATTATGAAAGACAAGGCCAGGTGCAGTGGCTCATGCCTGTAATCCCAGCACTTTGGGAGGCCGAGGTGGGTGGATCATGAGATCAAGAGATCAAGACCATCCTGCCCAACATAGTGAAACCCCATCTCTACTAAAAATACAAAAAATTAGCAGGGTGTGGTGGCAGGTGCCTGTAGCCCCAGCTACTTGGGAGGCTGAGACAGGAGAATCACTTAAACCCGGGAGGCGGAGGTTGCAGTGAGCCAAGATTGCCTCACTGCACTGCAGCCTAGGCGACAGAGTGAGACTCTGTCTCAAAAAAAAAAAAAGACAAAAAAACTGAGGAAGTGTTCCAGATTAAAGGAAACTAATGAGATGTGGCAACTAAATGTAGTGTGTGACCCAAGATTGGATCTGGAAACAGGGAAAGAATGTTGCTATAAAAGACATTATTAGAACAACTGTTGAAATTTGAAAATAGAATATACAGTAAATAATAGTGTTCTATTAATACAAAATTTCATTACTGTGATAATTACATACCCTGGGATCTTCTTGGGTAACATGTCACAATACCTGCAACTTACTTTCAAATGGCCCAAAATAGAATAGATACGTTGAAGAAGAAAATAAAATGAGAAATGCCATAGCAGATAACAAAAAGTATTTTGAATCTATAGCAGTAAATACAGTATGCTCCTGGCAGAACGGAAAACAGACAAAAGGTACAGAATAAAGAGCACTCCAAAAAAGGTCCTCACTCACATAGATGTAATCTAGATGTTTGACAAATATGGCACTACCAGTCAGTGTGGAAAGGGTGCTTTTTATAAAAAATATAAAAAATGATCCTACAATAGTTGTTACTCATATTGAGGAGGAAGGACGGAACTCTCACATAATGCAAAGTCAATTCCAAAGAAACTGATGTGAAATGTATGGGGGAAATGTAAAATAAAGCAAAACTATAAAACCTATATAAAAAGAATAGGTCACATTCTTTATATGTGACCATTGGAATCAAAAAGAATTTCTAATGCAAGAAGTTCAAACAATAAAGGAAATACGGATAAGTTTAAGAACATTATAATCATGATCTTTCATTCAACAAAAGACTCTTACAGAAGAAAGTGAACAGGCAAGTTATGAAAAGGTGCAGATTAATTCAATATATGAAGAAATACTAAAAATAAAAGAGAGAAAAAATCCAATGGAAAATGGCCCAAAGATTTGAACAGAAACTTGAAAGGGTAATAACTAAAAAGATACTCAACTTTATTAGTGATCCATGAATACAAAATAAAGCACGACAAATCACCATTGTAAGTTTACCAGGCTCAAAATAATTTACATCTGGCTATCAAGAGTTGAAACGACATGCAGCAACTGGGATCCTTTTTTGGTGCCATCTCAGCTCACCGCAACCTCCACCTCTCAGATTCAAGCAATTCTCCTGCCTCAGCCTCCTGAGTAGCTGGGATTACAGAAGTGCCCCACCATTCCCGGCTAAGTTTTTTGGTACTTTTAGTAGAGAAGGGGTTCCACCATATTGGTCAGGCTGATCTCGAACTCCTGACCTTGTGATCTGCCCGCCTCAGCCTCCCAAAGTGCTGCAATTACAAGCATGAGTCAATGCGCCTGGCCACAACTGGGATTCTTCTACACTGCTGCTGGTAGTAAAACCACCTCACAAAATAATTTGGAATTTATCTATTGAGATGCATATCTATGACCCTTCAATTCCACTCAATCCAGGAAACATGGATAAGAATATACCTATCACTGTTCAGTAACTATAAACACACACACACCCCATCAACAGTAGAATGAATCCACAAATGGTGGCGTATTCACATAATGGAATACTACACAAATACAAATGAATGAAGGCCAGGCATAGTGGCTCATGCCTGTAATCCCAGCACTTTGGGAGGCCAAGGCAGGCAGATCACGAGGTCAGGAAATCGAGACATCCTGGCTAATACAGTGAAACCCCGTCTCCACTAAAAATACAAAAAATTAGCCAGGTGTGGTGGCGGGCACCTGTAGTCCCAGCTATTCGGGAGGCTGAGGCAGGAGAATGACATGAACCCAGGAGGCGGAGCTTGCAGTGAACCAAGATTGGGCCACTGCACTCCAGCCTGGGCCATAGATAGATAAATAAATAAATAAATAAATAAATAAGAATGGAATACAGTTATGTGTAAGAGCAAGGATAAATCTCAATAATATAATGTTAAGCAAAACTTAAAAGCATATTGGAAGAAAATTAAAAGCTCAGTTTGGTTCCTTTCATATAAGGTTCAAAAACATGGAAAACTAACGTATGTAAGAAGGAAGGGAAAGGTACAGAATTAGTAAAGATAAATAAAAAGCCTTCAAAATTTCTAACAACTTTTCAATCTATCAAACTAGGTGGTAAATACACTGTATTCACTGTTAGGCTATTCACATATTTTTTAATCATTGTTCTGTCAACTTAATTAAAAAACAGAGAAGAAAAAAGGACTTGTGTTTCTAATAAATAATTCAAGTCAGAGAGAGTAGGTTATGTTTCCTATACTGAGATTCTTAACCAGAATATTTGTACTATTCCAGAGCACCACATTTCTGCATTTTTCTTCTTAATTTTTCCCTAGCAGATCCTCAAATCCCCGTACCCACCTTCCCAAAAAAGGAAGGTTTAAATGCAAGTTACCACATATGCTTTTATAATGTCAGGATAGAATTTTATTTAAACTATTAAAAGAATAAGACCTGGCCAGGCATGGTGGCTCATGCCTATAGCCCTAGCACTTTGGGAAGCCGAGGCTGGCAAATCATCTGAAGTAAGCAGTTTGAGACAAGCCTGGCCAACATCGCGAAACCCTGTCTGTACTAAAAATACAAAAATTAGCCAGTCGTGGTGGCACATACCTGTACCCAGCTACTCTAGAAGCTGAGGCGTGAGAATTGCTTGAACCCAGGAGACAGAGGTTGCAGTGAGCCAAGATCATACCACTGCATTCCAGTGTGGGCAACAGAGTGAGACTCTGTCTCAAAAAAAGAAGGAAGGAAAGAAGGAAGGAGGGAGGGAGGGAGGGAGGGAAGGAAAGAAGGAAGGAAAGAAGGAAGATAAAATGCACGACCCTGAGTGAGACACTTAGATTTGGCACTCATCTGGAAAGTCTGATTGGACCTGGAGACAAACGGGTGGGTAAATGTAAGATGCCACATTGTTTAGGATTGTTGGTTATAAAGATGTGCATGACATCTTCAGAACTATAGTATATTTAAGGTGAGTGTCTTGACATTGCAATGAGAATCCCAATGGAGTGTTGACTTTTTAAAAAGTGTCATCATCTAGTAAGACTTATATTCTTTCTTATCTTGTGTCTTTTTTTTTTTTTTTTTTTGAGATGGAGTCTCGTTCTGTCACCCAGGCTGGAGTGCAGTGGCATGATCTCGGCTCACTGCAAGCTCCGCCTCCCGGGTTCACACCATTCTCCTGCCTCAGCCTCCCAAGTAACTGGGACAACAGGCACCCACCACCACACCTGGCTAATTTTTTTGTTTTTTTTTTTGTTTTTTTTTTTGGTAGAGATGGGGTTTCACCGTGTTAGCCAGGATGGTCTCGAACTCCTGACCTCATGATCTGCCCCCCCTCGGCCTCCCAAAGTGCTGGGATGACAGGGGTGAGCCACCGCGCCCGGCCCACTTATCTTGTATCTTGTCTGTGTTACTTTTCACTTACGATCATCTCTCTTCCTAAAGATTATGATCATCCTTAACCATCCTTTTCATGGAAAATTTCTGCACCCAAGATTGCCAAACTCATGTCTTTTATCCTTTTAAAAGCTTCTGAAGTCTCGGCTTTTCCAACCTTTTTACCCAAGTAATACGAAAACAGCTGGTTTTCACCCACTGACTCTCCTCTAATAAATATGTCACAGTCTTTTTTCATAGTCCCTGGTACTGTATTCAAAACATTTTTAATACAATCATTCTAATGCAATAAAAGTGATTTAATTTATATATTTTTTCAGGTCTGAAATTTCCAGTCTCTGTAATGCATAATGATTTTATCAAAGTCTTCACAGTCTCTTGTAACACTGAAGACGAGATTAAACAATGTGGATTCAAAGTTAAGTGTTGCTTGTTGATTAATATGATACCTTAACCTATCATTTTTTACTTGAAGACTGTGACCATCCTGAGGACAGTAAGTAACCACACTTATTTATCATGATACCTTGAAATCCCGGACACTCAATAAATTTCATTGAATGAATGATCAATTTTAAAATCTTCATGTTAGGTACATTTTGCTTTTGCTGACAAACACTCCTTTCTCCATCTTCTGGTAGGACATCCTAGTGATGAGGGGAAACCATTCCTTCCATATTTTTGTGCACGTGGTTTGGACTTTGGCTGCCTCAAAGCTCCCACCCCACTCCTGATATAGGCATGCGGTTGCTTATCTGGGTTTCATCCTTCTAGCCATGATAATTTATTCAGGAATGGATACATGGCACACCCAGGCCAATAACACTCAAATCCGAAGCATCAGGTAGAAATGTTGAGAAGGAGAAGCACTCTCTATACTGAGAATCCTAACTCTATGGACACCACCAATCTGGAGCTGCCAGAGGCCACCCCATAGACAGAGCCAGCTAATAGAGCCAGCACATAATAAAGAAGAATTAAAACACAAGGAGGGAGTCACAGCCAAAGTTCTGCTCATATTTGTTGAGCCCCAGAGCTAGCAATGACAGACAATGATCTACATTTGGAATTTTCAGTAACATGAACTATATATTCTTTTTTAAAGCTAGTTTGAGTTGTGTTGACGTCATTAAACTTTTAACCTGTGATTTAGTCTTTAAAAAATAAAGTTTTATAAAGGTTTTAGAAGTTAACTTATACTGATTTACATAAATCCCGATTAAGAATTTCATAAACCCCCTGACAAGCAGCAGTATAGTTAAATAGCCTGGCCTTACTGAACCCATAACCAGGAGTCCAAGCCAAAATGAAAGGCCTGGTGTTGGGTGATAAGGACAGGGTTGTGTGTATACAGGGAGAAGTGCTTAGACGTAGTGCCCGGAAGAAAATAAATCAGGAAATGACAGTGAGTGGAATAAGTTTTGTAGTAGAAGATGAGAAAATTAGTCTAAGGTGGGGAAAATGGGAAGCAAGGAGAGTACATAATACAATTTCTTTTGAAGGGCTTTGCATGTGGTTGATATATGGCCTTTTGTTCCTTCTCTAGATTTATCTCCTATCACTGCTCCTCTTGCGCTTCCTAATTCAAGCTGCTTCCAACCACCAGTGGTTGCCTAAGTAGGCCTTGTAGATTCTTTCCTCAGTGCCTTTGCATATACTTTGTCCTGTGCCAGGAATGCCCTTCCCATCCCTCACTCAGCCTTCAACAGTCAGCCTCAGCCTCCCTTTGAGAAGCCTCAAGGGACCCCCTTTCTGCCTTGTGATCCACCTCCATGGGAAGGCCTGATCTCTGCACCTCTGGAGAAAACATCTTCCTCATTTTCTTATTTTTCACTCATCTATAACACAAACCCCCTCAGCAAGGAGACCTTGTCTAATTCACTTTAACATCCCCAGTGCCCAGTACAATGTATAGCCCATAATACATACTTCAAAAATATGAATTGATAAAATACATTGAATTTCATGAAGAAAGATTTAAGATGACCAATAACAAAATAGTAGGTTCTGTACGTTCATCAACCCCAGACAAAAGACTAAAGCAAAATATCACCCTACTAAAAGATCAAATAAATATGTTGAGCATTTACTATGGAATAGCACTAGAAAGAAAATTTCTCTCCATTCTCATCCAACACACGGTCCAACCTTAAATGTAAAGCAGATCCTCCTCCAGCTCCCTGTTGCCCTCCAGCCCACTTAGAGTCATCTTTCTGCCAGAACAGGCCTTTCCTGTGAGTCTAACTGATCTTACAAATGCAGCATGAGCTCAGCTATCAGAATGCTTCTATATTTTGTCAGCCCCATATTTTGCTCTATATTTAAGCAAACACAGAATAATGACCAAGTATCTGTGTGTAATTGTCATTTTATTCTAAAGCACTACATGTAGCTGAGTTTTATTGAAGGGTTTTAGTGATTATGATCTGACCTAAGGAAATGACAATTCCCCTAGGTTCTCAAATAGGTTTTCCTAAACAAAATAGGTTTTCTAGTAGGTTTTCCTAAATAAAAAGGCAAATTTTATTTTAGACTGAATACTGCTTAGGGCAGATTCTTTACAAATCTTCTAGGGGAACTAAGGAGTTTATTTCAAGTATTTTAAGTACTAATAATGTAGTAGAAGAATTAAACTTAGAGTGGTTTCAAAGTATAAAACAACAATGAATGGAGATAAGTTAGCAGAAGACAGACTTTAGCTTAAAGTAAGGGAAGATTTGTCCTATAATTAAAGCTGTCTAGCAACGGAAGGGGCTGAATTCCAAAGCAGAAAATTTACCAAGAGTCATAAAAATAAATATTCCCATAAATTTTATGTCTTCCAGATATTACTTCATTAATGATTATGGCATTTTGAAATATGTAACAAAGCCATAGGTCTCCTTTTTGTAGATGAACAAATCGACAGGCTTAAATCATTTGCCCAGGGTCACATATTGACTGATGCATGCCTGATGTTCTCTTTCTTGTATAATATTTCTTTATTGTCTTAGGAAATAATAAGCTTCCTGCAATTGCAGGTGATGTTACTTGTTGCTATTCAATTCTTGATCTTCAAGGCAAAACTCAAGTTTTCTATTATCTGAGAGTTGGCCTCGTTGGAACCTTTTAATAGATAAAGCTTTTATAGTTCTGCAAATTCTTAGCATAGCACTTTAATTAGTTTTAACCAATTTTGCATTGAAAAAGTTAGATGATAATGATTAGCCTGCAAATTAGTAGATCATCTGTAACAAGTGTTAAAACATTAAATGTCAATATGTTATTACAAATACAGTAGCAGCTAGGGAAATAAATGTCAAAGTTTTCATTATTTTTTTTGGTAGTTTCAGTAGTATCAACCAATGGTATCTGCAGTTAATAGCTCAATCTTTTTATTAAGAAAAAAGTACTAGCATTGAACCATAGTGCAAAATGAGATATAAATTTCCCTCAGCTCCTTGAAGTTAACAGGGCAACTCTTTCTTCCACAGAAGGGTCACAATTCCAAATTAAGTTGGCATTACAAATGTATGGAGATGGGGAAACTAAGATCCTTAAAGAGGAAAAAGGGGGAAAACAGTCAATTTACAGAATAAAATTATAAATAATCGGCCAGGCGCGGTGGCTGGTGCCTGTAATCCCAGGACTCTGGGAGGCCAAGGCAGGTCGATCATGAAGTCAGGAGACTGAGACCATCCTGGCTCACACAGTGAAACCCCATCTCTACTAAAAATACAAAAAAATTAGCCGGGCATGGTGGCCGGCACCTGCAGTCCCAGCTACTCGGGAGGCTGACGCAGGAGAATGGCGTGAACTTGGGAGGTGGAGCTTGCAGTGAGCCAAGATCAGGCCAGTACACTCCAGCCTGGGCAACACAGCAAGACTCCATCTCAAAAAATATATATAATAATTAAAAATAATCAATAAATAATAAATTGTCTTTTCTTCCTTAGTAGTAAAAGAAATAGAAAATGAAATTACAGTAAAATACAATGATTTTTACATATCAAGCTGAAAGGTTTTAACAACACAAACACTCCATGCTGGTGACAATGCAATGAAACTAGAGCTCCGTGGTAGGTGGCCTCTCAGATTGTCCCCAGTGATTCCTGCCTCCTTGAATTCATGCCTTGTGTAATCCACTACCCTCACGAGTGAGCTGGACTTAGTAACTTGCTACTAACTAACAAAATAGAGCAAAAGTGGGAGATGTCACTTCCAAAGTTACCTACAAAAAAAAAAAAAAGTGACTTTCATGTTGCTTCCTCTCTCCTACTGTCTCTCCTGCTCCCTCTGAGAGAAGCAGCTGCCATGTTCTAAGCCGACCTACAAAGAAACCAATGTGGCAAGGAACAGGTATCTCCAGCCAAGAACCAGTGAGGACCTGAGGTATGCCAACAGTGACCTGAAAGAGCTCAGAAGCAAATCCTGCCTCAGTGGAGCCTTGAGATAATTCACCACGGGCAGACACCTTGATTGTAGTCCTATGAGGGACCCTGAACCAGAGGAATTGAGTTAAGCCATGGCCAGATACCTGACCCATAGAAACTGGGATTAATAAATGCTTATTATTTTAAGCTCAATTTGGGAGTAATTTTTTTACACAGCAAAAGACAACTAATACATATTGTTAGTATGTATTCTAGTTTTCTGGAAAGTTAGTGTGACAGTATGCATCAAGAGGCTTTTAGAAAGTTAATTATTTTTACCCAATAATTCCACATCTAAGATTCTTTTATAAAGAAATAAAGCAGAATGCAATGAAAGATTATTTGCAAAAAACCCAAAATTATCTTGATGGTAAATCTTAAAACTATTGCTTGTAATGGTTAAAACTTGGAAATAAACCAACTTGGAAATAAACCAATGTCTCAAAATTCTGGGACTACATAAAAATACCAACAAGAGTTTTTTTAAAGAAGACAATTCTGAAAAAGAAAAGTAATGAGGGATCACCAATCCTACCAGATACTAAAGCATATTTAAAAGTTACAATAACTGAAACAGGAGGTATTGGCACATGAATAGATGAATAAATGGGTCAGGACACTCCAAAGATAGACACAAAAATATACATAAATTTGAGGTGATAAATATCCTGAAAACAAGGAAGAAAAGATGGACTTTTTAATGTATATGTATACTATAGTCAAACAAGTTGCCATTTGAGAAAAATACTTTCACCAATGCTTCCAATTTTAGGCAAATTAGAGTTAAAATAGAGAATGAAAAATAGAAGACAAATGAAAGTTTTTCTAGATAATTTTGGAAGGAAGAAGGTATTTCCACAGAAAACAAAATCCAAACTCCACGCAAGAAAATGCTGATAAATTTGATGACATAAAAACTTTTAAAATACCTGCATGGGGCCGGGCGCGGTGGCTCACGCCTGTAATCCCAGTACTTTCAGAGGCCGAGATAGGCGGATCATGAGGTCAGGAGATCAAGACCATCCTGGCTAACACAGTGAAATCCCATCTCTACTAAAATTACAAAAAGATTTGCCGGGTGCTGTGGCAGGCACCTGTAGTCCCAGCTACTCAGGAGGCTGAGGCAGGAGAATGGCGTGAACCTGGGAGGCGGAGCTTGCAGTGAGCCGAGATCCGGCCACTGCACTCCAGCCTGGGTGACAGGGTGAGACTCCATCTCAAAAAAAAAAAAAAAAAAAAAACAGCGTGCATAGCAGGCCAGGTGAGGCTGGGGAAGAACATCATTAATATTAAAAACACTCTTTACAAAATGGCAAGGAAAAAGAATCTGCAAGAACATTAGAGTCAAAGGGCTATGTTCTTTACTCTTTAAAGGGTGCCTAAAAATAAATGTTAAAAATATGACAGAAAATGTAGAAAAATGGCTGTGATTGAAGAGTGAATATAGAGAAAATGAAATTAAAAGTTTTTAAACATAGGAAGAGATGTTCAAACTCTTTCATAATGAGAAACACAAATTAAATGATATAACAAGTTATCACCTACTGGAATGACAAGGTCCAAAGTGTTTGATAGTATGAGTGTGTGGGAAAGAGACACTTTGAAACTTTGCTGATGGAAGTATTCATTGCTACAACCTTTTTTTTTTTGAGATGGAGTCTCGCTCTGTCGCCCAGGCTGGAGTGCAGTGGCACGATCTCGGCTCACTGCAAGCTCCGCCTCCCAGGTTCACGCCATTCTCCTGCCTCAGCCTCCCGAGTAGCTGGGACTACAGGTGCCCGCCACCACACCCGGCTAATTTTTTGTATCTTTAGTAGAGACAGGGTTTCACTGTGTTAGACAGGATGGTCTTGAACTCCTGACCTCGTGATCCACGCGCCTCAGCCTCTCAAAGTGCTAGGATTACAGACATGAGCCACCGCGCCCGGCCCCCTGTTTGTTTTTTAAAAGTTCTCATGGCTGAGCATTTTCTTCATGTCCTTATAAAAAATGAACAATATACTGACTTTCACAAATGTCATAGAAAATTGATAAGGACAGAGAAATGGAAGAAAAGGTATAATCAATCTTCCAGGTGTAACAGTTTGCTTTTCTGTTAAGTGTCTTTTCCAAAAGCAATTACTAAGGATGGAGTGAAACCTGCACCAAAAGAAAAACAAACAAGTCAACATAAACCTTCCTATGCCTTCCTAAGTTAAAATATGTTAGACTGGGCAGGTAATTGTCTCTCCCTTTGGAAACAGAGTGCACGACATGAACTGTGTATTTTGTGGTTTGTGATTTGAGGAAGGTCCATGCTAAAGGCAAAAATATTTACTCACTTATTTCAATCTGCCAACAATGCAAAAAAAATCTACTGGTCAATGTAGAAAATGAAATGGCATACTATTCCTCAGATTTATAAAGGTATTGAAATACATGTATTTATAGATACACCTCTCAATTTGGCATCATCCATTGATAGATGATCTTTATCTGCAGGATCCTTTTTTTTTTTTTTTTTTTTTGAGATGGAGTTTTGCTCTTGTTGCCCAGGCTGGAGTGCAATGGCACAATCTCAGCTCACCACAACCTCCGCCTCCTGGGTTCAAGTGATTCTCCTGCCTCAGCCTCCCAAGTAGCTGCGATTACAGGCACCCGCCACCATGCCCAGTTAATTTTTTGTATTTTTAGTAGAGACGGGGTTTCAGCATGTTGACCAGGCTGGTCTTGAACTCCTGACCTCAGGTGATCCACCTGCCTCGGCCTCCCAAAGTGCTGGGATTACTGGCATGAGCCACCGCGCACGGCCCCAGGATCCTATCTTAAGGTTAGAGTAGTAGGGGGTTTCAGGAAGGCAAGTGCCACAGGCAGGAAGGTCTGTGTTTTGTGATAGTGACAGGATTTTACTGATGCATGGGGAGAAGAGAAAGAATGTCTGGACAACCTGGGTGTAAAATGCATAGGGTTTGGCACAGCAAAGGAGGGATACTAGATGAACTGAAATGAATTGAAGGGTGTGGGCAGGGATTGCCCCAAATCATGTTTGGGACTCTGATAAATGATTGCTTCCCAGGATAATCCCAACCCATTTGCACATACACTGGTCCAAGAAGAGAGTGCTCAGCTTTTCTCAGGCAGGTAGAAGGCCAGAGCCCAGCTTCTTCTGAGTTAGAAAAGGATTCCAATGTCATATCCCAAATTTCCAAAGTAGAGTCTAGCAGTCCATATTTTTGGAAAGTTTCCTATCTGATTCTGAGTTATGAGAACTGTCATCCACTATTTAAGAATGCCTTCTCGGCCAGGCATCGTGGCTCATGCCTGTAATCCTAGCACGCTGGGAGGCTGAAGCGAGTGGATTACCTGAGGTCAGGAGTTCAGGACCAGCCTGGCCAACATGGTGAAACACCGTGTCTACTGAAAATATAAAAAAATTAGCTGGGTGCAGTGGCTACAGACTTCGTCTCAAAAAAAAAAAAAAAAAAAAAAAAAAAAATCTCTACCATATCTTAATCGGAATGACTCTTGTACTGTGCACCTCATTCTTTTCTTAGGCTTTGAGGGTGTTATGTTTCAGACCAATGTATTGCTCTGATAGCCTAAAACATGGAGAACCATCTGAAATTTTTCACTGGCCAGTACTGTATAAATAGTTGCTAAAGAATTAAATCGTCATTATCAAAAGACAAATTTCAGTAATATATCACTCGTTTAAACCTAAACAAAAGGTAGGATGGATGAGCAATCAATATTTGTGCTCCTTTTTTCTATCGACTACAGTTTCCTAGTAGGAAAATCAGTATATAATTTTATTCTGAGTCACCAAGAGAGTAGAATAACAAATTCTCATAAATGAAAGGGAACCTAAAAGTCATTCAGTTGAACATCCCTTCTAATTCCTAAGTCTCTACTACAGCTCCACTCATAGGTGTATTCTGGCCTAGTACATTCCAGAAAACAGGAATGTATTAGTTAATGCAGAAAGTAGAAAACATAAGCCTGCAGATTAAAAACAAAATTATAAACACTTACATAAAAGCAATTTCAGTCACCCACAAAAGTACAAGGCTGAAGATTTGCTCATGTTTTCCTGATGTTAATTTGACATGTGATTTTAGGGTTTGCCTACACATAAGCACTAAGACTATCCACACAGAATGGGGCTTCCTTGAAATCTTGCCCTCACATTTAGGCAGAAATAGCATAATCACTATGAACTTCACAGATTAGAAACAGTTCTAAAGGTGGCAGCTCTTAGATAAAAACTCACATTCTTATTGCACTACATGTCTCTTGAAAAAGAGAGAGAAATGGGCAAAGGGTGGGTCTATGCTGCCCATGACAACAATTTAGTAGATTAAACTAAGCCAGATCCTTGCAGCAATAAAGGTGGCTATGGCGCTCCCTGATAACCCCAGTGTTTGGGCCAAGGTAAAGCAGGTGAACCTGTACTAGAAGAAATATCCTTAGTAGATATTAAATTTTATGCTTCCTAAACTACAAATATCTCAAAGGCCAAGAGAACAGTTAACCCAAGGTAGAGGCTGTTAGTTGTACATCTCTGCCACTTACACACTTTCTACACAATCTAGTAAAGATGCACAAAGAAAAAATCAGTCCTAAAGTCATGATTTCATAGACAGTCCTCGACTTGCAAATTTTCAACTTAATGATGGAGTAAAAGTGATATACTTTTTCTTTTCTTTTTTTTGAGATAGAGTCTTGCTCTATCACTCAGGCTGGAGCGCACTGGCAGGATCTCAGCTTACTGCAAGCTCCGCTTTCCAGGTTCACACCATTCTCCTCCCTCAGCTTCCCAAGTAGCTGAGACTACAGATGCCCCCCACCATGCCTGGCTAATCTTTTTTGTACTTTTAGTAGAGACAGGGTTTCACCGTGTTAGCCAGGATGGTCTCGATCTCCTGATCTCATGGTCTACCCGCCTCATTCTCCCAAAGTACTAGGATTATAGGTGTGAGTAACCACACCTGGCCCAAAAGTGATACACTTTCAATATATTATTCAACATATTACATGAGATATTCAACACTTTGTTACAAAATAGGCTTTGCATTAAATGATTTTGCACAACTGTAGGCTAATGTAAGTGTTCTGAGCACACTTAAAGCAGGCTAAGCTAGGCTGTGAAGTTCAGTAGGTTACGTGTATTAAATGCATTTTCAAATTATGATCTTTTCAACTTAACGGCAGGTAATTCAGGACAGACTCCCGTCATAAGTCAAGGAACATCTGTATAACTCTTAGTTGCTTGAAGTTGACTGTATCCACATGGCCTTTCTTCTGTCTCAATAAGACAAGTCTGGTGCTAGGCAAATTATTTAACCTCTCTCTCTGTCCTCAGGTTTCTCCCATGGAAATGATGATCTTCTAAAAATATGACGCAGTGTTTCTACCCCATGGTAACTTTTTTTTTTTTTTTTTTTTGAGATGGAATCTTGCTAATTTTTTGTATCTTTAGTAGAGACGGGGTTTCACCGTGTTAGCCAGGATGGTCTTGATCTCCTGACCTCATGATCCGCCCTCCTCGGCCTCCCAAAGTGCTGGGATTACAAGCATGAGCCACTGCGCCCGGCCCCCATGGTGAAAAATTTTAATGTCTCCACATTGACCCCCCCCCAAAAAAAAAAAACACACACACACACAGAGATAACAGAGTTCAAAACTAGTTTTCCCTTCCATTCATTCCCAATTTACTCTTCTACCTGGGACTACTTAGTCCCTGACAATGTCTTGAGCTTTTATACCTTCAGCCACCTGAAAATTTTTTTTTTTTTTTTTGAGACAGAGTCTCACTGTGTCACCTAGGCTGGAGTGCAGTGACATAATCTCAGTTCACTGCAGCCTCCACCTCCTGGATTTAAGCAATTCTCCTGCCTCAGCCTCCTGAGTAGCCAGGATTACAGTTGTGCTCCACCATGCCTGGCTAATCTTGTATTTTTAATGGAGACGGATTTCACCATGTTGGCCAGGCTGGTCTCGAACTCCTGACCTCAGGTGATCATCCCGCCTTAGCCTCCCAAAGTGCTGGGATTACAGGCACAAGACACCACGCCTGGCTAGTCACCTGAAATTCAATCCCTTCCCCGTGCACACTTTTTTTCTTTTTAGAGAGATGGGGCCCTGCTATGTTGCCCAGGCTGGTCTCAAAACTCCTGGCCTCAAGTGATCTTCCTGTCTCAGCCTCCCAAAATTACAGGTGTAAGCCACCACTCCCATGCACACTTTAACTCTGCCTATTGATTCTTTGAACATAGCTGAATTTTTCTTTCTTTCTTTCTTCTTTTTTTCTTTTTTTTTTTTTTTTTTAGACATTGTTTTGCTCATTGCCCAGGCTAGAGTGCAATGGCGCAATCTCGGCTTACTGCAACCTCCATCCCCAGGGTTCAAGTGATTCTCCTGCCTCGGCCTCCCAAGTAGCTGGGATTGCAGATGCCCGCCACCATGCCTGGCTAATTTTTTGTATTTTCAGTAGAGATGGGGTTTCACCATGTTAGCCAGGCTGGTCTTGCAGTCCCGACCTCATGATCCACCTGCCTTGGCCTCCCAAAGTGCTGGGATTACAGGCATGAGCCACAGCGCCTGGCCAAAGTTTTCTATTTCTGAGCTCATTGTTCTATGGCATTTTCCTGGCCCTTGTGATGAGCTGCCGAGTACCAATATAGGCTGCACAGGTGACTCCATCCTCCCAATGAGGCTATTTACTACTTGAGTTAAGGCATGTTCCTTAGGGTCTAGGGTTGCCAAATAAAATTCAACTAGTTGTCCAGTTAAATGTGAATTTCAGATAAACAACAATTTTTTAGCATAAGTTTGTCCTGTGCAATATTTCAATTTCAAGTCCATTCAGGGTAGAGGTTGTCAGCTGAGTTGTCCATTTCGCACCCACAGTTTCTATACAATCTAAAAAAAGTTTTCATGCAGTTATTTAGAACACACACTAAGAAGTTGTTTCTCTAAAATTCACATAAACTGGGTCACCTGTGCTTTTATTTGCTAAATCCACTAACTCTACTGGGGACACCTGTATCACTTTAAATGCTCAGAACAGAACTTCACGATACTGAGTGCTCAAAGTGTGTGTTGATTAGTTTAGCGACTGTAATTTAATCTAGACAAACTTGAAGACGGCTGTTACAGAATACAGTGTTTCCAGCATTCAGCCTTTGGTGCCTCCTTGTTTCAAGGGATCAACCGTCAATTCATCTGATGCCTCTTCTGAGTTAGCAGGATAACCCGGAGTCTGACCTAGGCTGGGTCAGTTATCAAGCAGTTGCAGTGGGGCATGGAAGTTGGAAGGATTGATTCAATGCTGAGACCCAAGGCAACAAGTTCCAGACCCAAGGCAAGGCAGGATTCACAGCACCAAGTGTGGATGAGAAGGGAAGGGTTTATAGCAGAAGGGTGGGCACGACTGAGAGAGTAAGTTCAGGGGTTGCCATGGACAAGGTCCTGATGCAAGAGCATGTGACCGAGATAATCTCACAAAGCAGTTGTAGCCACACGGATAGCACTGAACCCATTTGGGCAAAACCCTTCCTCCATTTTACTAAAGCAATCTTCTACATATTACCTTGACTGTTCTCTGTGTCTTCCTTTGGACTGTTCTGTGTTAGCTTTATCCTGAGAATGAAATAGTTGTGTCTTTCTAAATTTGTGCCACACCAGAGACAGAGGTGGGAAAAGAGATGCATGATCTTTAAAAGAATACCATGCTTCCAAGGTGGTACTGCTCTAAAAAGATTCAAAGTTTCCTATAGCAAACATGGAGAGGCAGGCACAATCGGAAAGTCTGTGGCACACTGTAGGAGAATGGCAGGAGGTCTTGAAGAGAGGTCACAAAGGGAGGAGGTGGCCACACAGGTGCTTTTTAGACCAGCCTTTTTTTTTTTTTTTTTTTTTTTTTTTGAGATGGAGTCTCGCTCTGTTCCCCAGGTTGGAGTGCAGTGGCGTGATCTCAGCTCAGTGCAAGCTCCGCCTCCCGGGTTCATGCCATTCTCTTGCCTCAGCCTCACGAGTAGCTGGGACTACAGGCACCCGCCACCATGCCCCACTAATTTTTTGTATTTTTAGTAGAGACGGGGTTTCACCATGTTAGCCAGGATGGTCTCAATCTCATGACTTCGTGATCTGCCTGCCTCAGCCTACCAAGGCAACCTCCACCTCCTGGATTCATGCAATTCTCCTGCCTCAACCTCTCAAGTAGCTGGGATTACAGGTGCTCACCACCACACCTGGCTAATTTTTGTACTTTTAGTAGAGACAGGGTTTTGCAATGTTGGCCAGGCTGGTCTCAAACTCCCGGCCTCAAGTGATGCACCTGCCTTGGCCTACCAAGTACTGGGATTACAGGCATGAGCCACCACGCCCAGCCTTAAAGTAGCCTTTTAAGTGTCACCTTCCCCATGAGATTCCTGAAACCCTTCTACCAGTACTGTATGGTCACTTCATCCTCAGTGACGTGCTGACTATTTTCCTCACTGGATGTTTTCTCTGGGTTTTCACCAAGTAAACCAAAATCACTTGTAAAGAAACAATGGGCCACAGAACAGTGTTGCTGACTGGCTGACGGATTGGTCCTCCAGAGTCAGTGGTGCAGCAGGTGTTGCCTAGACCTGCAACGAATCCCATCTGGGCCAAGAATAAAAGTACTTAGCCTCTTTGCATCTCACCTTCAAAATCTACAAAACCTAAGTGGGGGTGCTGCCTGTTGAATAAAATTATTTTTTTTTTTAAACCAAGTCTTACTTTGTTGCCCAGGCTGGAGTGCAGTGGTGGGATCTTGGCTCACTGCAACCTCCACCTCCTGGGTTCAAGCTGCCTCAGCCTCCCTAGTAGCTGGGACTGCATGGTGCACACCACCATGCCCAGGTAACTTTTGTATTTTTAGTAGCGACTGGGTTTCACCATGTTGGCCAGGATGGTCTCGATCTCTTGACCTCATGATCCGCCTGCCTCAGCCTCCCAAAGTGCTGGGATTACAGGCATGAGCCACCGTGCCAGGCCCTGAATAAAATAATATTAACATATTAAAACATAGTAAGAACTCCATGAATGTTGCCCTACCCTCCACAACAATTTGACAATTTATGGAGATGGATGGGGGAGCGTCCATCTTTAACACTGAAAGACTGTAAATATGGACAATTAATAAATAGGGATCATCTTATAAAAATAATTTCTTGTGGAAAAGTAAAAGCAAAGGAAGACACAGAAAAATCTAAGGAGCATGCATGAATTAGCAGATCCAGATGACACACAAGGTAAGGCATTAATAAAACTGGCAGATGCATCCACAGGGTCCTTTCTCATTTTGCCTCAAAGACTTCTGTGAAACTGAAATGATGGGTGGAGTACTGAAGTGTTGAATCTTTATATCTTAATAAAGACCTGGGAGATAGAGTGATTAGTAACTTAATGAGATTTCCTGGATGTTTCTGAGAGATGTTGCAAATACTAGTAAGCAAAGGTAAAATAATGCAAGTATATTTATATAAAATAAGCTTGGGAACACAGGTAAGACACAGCTGTATAAAATTCAATGTAAAAATGCTAACTCATTCAACTGAGACATTCACCATGCCCAAGGGACTGGAGGAAATAGGAAACTAACAATGATAAAAAGCACCAAGGGGCAAACAAGAAGAGCAGATTATAAAGAAGTTTATATTACGAGCTAGGCCATGAAGGAAAACAAATGCCACTGTTTGGGTACATGTACAAAATTCTGTTATTCCCCTGAGCAAAGAAATAGTGTGAATCTACTGAGATTTCTCTGAGGATGACACACCAGATTTTGGGCTTCGGAATGTCACAAAGTCATGTCTGAAGTGAAGGGAGTGCGTGACAAGGAGTAGTAAGAGGAACACTAATTCTCAGAGAGAGAAACAAGGGTAGCTAAGTGGCTCATAAGAAATGGGAGGCACATAAAAGTAGTCCATAAGTATTTGCAAATGATGTGTAATGGGGGATTGCATTTTGTCTGAACAGAAATTAAGAAAGAGGAGGGACTTTTAAGGAAGAGGAATAAAGTACAATAACCTTGCAAACCCGTGAAGAGTGAAGCCATGAATCTAAAGCTGCCCAGGGAGCAACAGCAAGTCAATGTCTCTAGGCCTTTAGCACCAGCTGGGATGAGATGCTAGACTGTGCCCTTCCTCCGGTGATACAGCCTGTTGGTGTAATAGACCAAACGACCATAGAGCTGTTTCTGAGGCAGAGTTTATGATAGGAAGAAACATATGTCCTGCTCTCAGAGGGAACATCTCTCAAATAAGAATAAGGCTGAAATCCTGGTTCCCTGCAGTTATTACGGGTCCCAACACCCAGTTTCAGCAGTAACCCAGATTCTAAGGCAATTCAGCTTAATATGTGATGCTTCCATTTAACAAAGAGGACATGTGGCTTCAACACATTTCTTCTAATTAGAAAGTTTCTGACAAAGGTCAAGTGATGTAGGTGAGTTAGTGATGTGTTCCAGGACTCCAGAACAATGAACAGTTGCATTACTAAAAAATGAATTAAGTGCTAACTATTATAATGTCAAAAGTGCCAGAATTATAAAAGTTATAGCTGAGAGTCTTGGGGTATAGGGAGAAAAGGGCAGGGATTGCATTACATTCGAGAAGTGAGAGGCAGGGTCTTTCTGTAGTCAGGCAGGACAGACTGGATGGAGTAAAGGGAACTCAATAAATGAGTGCAAGAAGGAAGGAAAGTAGAAAAGCAAAGCGGAAAAAGGAGGGAAGAATAAAGGACCTGTACTCTGATTCTATGATGCTGGAAGCTCCCAAAGAATGCAGCGAGTAGAGTCTAGGGCCTCACTGGAATTCTGACCTAGAGGATCCAACGGTGCTTGAATTGTCTGCAGAAGAATAGATCATTGTAAGGACCTTACAGTTACCCCCAGTGGGAAAAGTGGCCTCAAGGATTTCATAGTAAAATCATGCACTCTTTGTAATAACTATTCTCATTTCAAGAAACAGCTCTTGACTTGCTATTAAGCCCTGGGAGAGACTGGATGACTTATCATAGGAAATCAGGAGATATGTAAACTAGGTGTTATTTGATTTCTACAATCCATAAATACAGGTGTTCCTAGGAGCACTCCATTTTCAAGTGGACATGGTATTTATGAAATCAGGCTTGAGAATGTCCTGAAGGCATTAAGTCAGTAGTTCACACTCATGGTGTATCCACTGAAGAAGCCTTACTCCTACAGGCTATGTTATGACCTCTCCATCTACAGACTTTTAAAGTTTGCTGAGAACTTTGCTATGACTAGTTGACCAACAGGATATTTTAAGCCTGACTTACAGATACTTCTGTCTAACCTGTTGGCACCAGACGTAGACTGCTGTAGCGGGTGGACCTTTAGGCAGTTCTTCCTCTGGGCCACTTGCTGAGAAGCAGAGAAAACCTAAAATAAGAATTTATATCAATTCACGGGCAATGATTAATAGTTCCACTAGGTTGTCAAGAACTTGAAAGGATCTGGGCACTGGGGCTCAAGCCTGTAATCCCAGTACTTTGGGAGGTCAATCCCAGTATTTTGGGAGGTCAATGCAGGAGGATCACTTGAGGTCGGGAGTTCAAGACTAACCTGGGCAGCATAGTAAGACTACATCTCTAAAATAATTTTTTTAAATTTTATAAAAACCAAAATTAGCCAGGCATGGTGGTGTGGGCCTGCAGTCCTATCTACTTGGGAAACTGAGGCAGGAAGATTGCCTAAACCCAGGAGTTTAAGGCTACAGTGAGTTTGGGCAAGAGTGTGAAACCTTGTCTCTAAAAAAGAGAGAAAGAGAACAAAAACTTGAAAGGATCAAGTTCCTTGGAGGATTTTGGAAAAAGATATTTGAGAAAGAGCTGTATGTACATGGATTCATCACAGTGGACCCACCATGAAGTGATATTTTTTGTTCCATATGAATGATGACCAAAAAGCTCCCACTGGGAAGGAAGCCTTCTATAAACAGTTATTTGTTAGTCTCTTTACCCTTCCAACCCATGGTTGCTAATGAGGTTCATGAACGGGATGACTGTGAAGATAGGAATGGAGGTTATGCAACAGCATAGACTTCCTCTCACCAAGGCTAACACTGTTGTATATCTGTGGGTCCTACTTGCTAGTAACACAGACCAACACTAAGTCCTGTCTATGGTACCCTATCACAGGGAAACAGCCAGATACCTGGCAGCTTTGATTTCCTTGTATTCATTCTATCATGGAGGGGGAAGGTATTTGTGATTACTTTGCCTCGCTTATTTTGGATTTAGATTTATTTACTACCCTTGATCACAATGTCTCTGGTAGCTTCTTTATCCCTGGACTTACCAAATGCTAGAGTCACCATCGTTATATAACACATACATACTATTGCTTCTAATTGAGGAACTCACTTTGCAGTGAAATAAACATGACAGTGGGCCAATGCCCATGATATTTCCCATGAGATTCCTCATGGGCATTGAGGAATTGAGATAGGGTCTCACTCTGTTGTTCAGGCTGGAGTGCAGTGGGGTGATCATAGCTCACTGCAACCTCGAACATCTGGATTCCGGCAATCCTCCAGTTTTACTATGTATGCCACCCCACCCAGAAGAAGCTGACCTCACAAAACAGTGGGATGGCCTATTGAAGACTCAGTTTAGATACCAGTTTGTGAGATTGAGGTGCTCTCCAACAAGATACAAACATACCCTGAACCAGAAACCGATATGCATGGTTGGTTGCTTCTCCGCTAGTCAAAATATATGGATATATTCAAACCAAGAGGTAGAAGGCAGGAACACCTCTATTACTCTTAACAAGTCGTCTCAAAATGTCTGCTTCCCCCTGTCGTCCACATGAGCTCAGAGGATTCAGAGGGAGTGTTCCTCAGGAACCCAACAATAGCACCATTGAATTGGAAGCTGCAAAATCTCATTTGAGGCTCATCAGGAGAAAAGGCAAAAAAAAGAGTATTAGGGTGCTGAGTAGGATGAGTGATCCTGACTATCAAGTGTAAGCAGTGTTATTGTTTCAGTATGGGGACAGTTTCCCTGAGTGACTTTATTATAGTTCCATATTCAGTGGTAAAATCTACTAGAAGACAACAGCAACCCACACAGATAGGTTTTAGAACCCTCAGAGATAGAGATGGAAAATGCTGATAAAGGATGCTGACCAGCTGAGGTGGCTGAAGATAAAGAAAAAGTATCAATTATGGCCTTGGGGTTAGTTCTAGAAATAAGGAATACAGCTTTGTAGGCTTACAGCCTCCGATATTTATTTATGAGACTCTTTTCTCTTATTTCCTCTTCCTTTCTCCTACTCTTTTATATATGGTGCTGTGGTAGAAGTAAGCTTTAGAATTTAGTCCAGAATATCAAAGCATGATATGATGGAACCAGAGATGCTGGTTCTGGGGTTAGATGTAGTAACTGTTGTGCCTTGACCACATACCCACCTGGATGAGGGGTGCTAACATTACTAGACAGGTATGTTTTCTATTGTTTAATGTTAATAAGGAGAAAAGACAATATGTTAACATTGTACAGCCTAGTGGGCTACAGTGAACAACCACTATTCTTTGTGTTCTCCAACATCTGCACACTGTTACTATGGCTGGAGATTTCCCAACCTTGTAAGACTGACCTCACTACTCACGAGTGAAACTCAAAATGCCAGACACTCACTTCCCCAGATTCTCCCTCAGACATTGGGAAGGAGGTTGCGGGTTTGAAGAAGCAGGGATTGCAAAGAAGCTATTCTTGTGACAGTAATAGCAGGCATGGAAGCTGCAATTGGCTTCCAGAGGCAGCAGCAGGTATGAGTCTATCAGTAGCACCCACTGTTCAACATTGGTATGGTAGTATTAGGTTGGTACAAAAGTAATTGCGGTTTTGGCCATTGCTTTCAATGGCCAAAACTGCAAATACTTTTGTACCAACCTAATAACAATATCTTCACAGGCTCTGTTCTGATGCATAATGTGAACATGGTGCTGGCTACAGAATCTCCAAGCCTGGATTTCCAGCCTTATCAGAGATTCTGTGAGTCACCACCATATTTCAGCAAATCCCCTTTCTGCTTCAATTAATAAGAGTCGGTTTCTTTTGCTTGTAACTGAAAACCATGACTGATGCTTTCAGGTTCTGGAGGAAGTAAGATTTTATAATTCTCAAATCTCGTAAGGACTAAACTTTCAACATCTTCAGTCGGAACAACCTTTGTTCATTCTCTTCATTACTTCATTGATTTTGTTCATTCAGTCATTTAGTTTTTCAT
The DNA here is from genome assembly GCF_037993035.2 of Macaca fascicularis. NCBI lineage: Eukaryota > Metazoa > Chordata > Mammalia > Primates > Cercopithecidae > Macaca > Macaca fascicularis. Next base: position 88,417,033 of record NC_088387.1, read on the forward strand.
TCATTCATTCATTCAGCAACACTTACTGAACTTTTACTCTGTGCCAATTGGCAAAAACAGACATGGTCCCTCCTCTCATGCACATGTGGTTTACTAGGCAATAATCACACAAATAAATGTAACAGTGCAACTGTGATAACTGTTCAGGAAAGAACCATATTATAGGGAGAATTAATCATCATCAAATCCAAGGAAGATTTCTTTGAGCAACTGATGACTGAGCCGGAATCTGAAAAAAGAGTGAAAATTAGCTATGTGACAGCGAAGGAGAGAAAGACGTTTCAGACAAAGGAAATAGTATAAGCAAAGGCTCTATAGCAAGTTGAGCAAAGTGCCTTTGAGGAACTGAAAGAAACTTACTATGGCTACAAATAAGAGAGCAGAGGGAAGCAGACTGTGAAGAAGCAGGTGTGTGGAGTCGGTGGAGACCATAACATGGCAAGCTTTGTAGCCCGTATTAAGGATGTTCTCCTTTATCTAAAAGAAGTAATAAATCATGGTAGTATTTTAAGTGGTAGCAGGGGAGGTGCGAGAAATGTAACATGCTCTGGCTGCATGTAAAATGTTTTGGAGAGGAGCAAGAGTAAATACAGGGAGGCCAGTCAGGGGATCCCAGTAGCCCAAGCAAGAGGTAAAGAAGCCTGGACTCAGATGCAACAGTAAGTGGCAGATGAGAGGATGGATGGAAATGGTATTTGGAAGTTAACATTATCAGGATTTGTGGTTGATCAAGTGTGGAAAGTGAAAGAGACAGAATGGATGCAGTCACCATTCACTAAAAGAGGAAAATACCAGAAAAGGACCAAAAAGGAAGAGAACTGTCTTTGGAGAGAATCATGGCTATTTCTTATAATGTACTACACTCCTCAGCCAATCACCTCCAATTAAACAGATTTTATTTTCAGTGATCAAAAGTAGAATCAGGCTCTGACCTCAAAAATTTCTGCCCTCTGCTCACAGATGCCTAGTATTTTTACAGTAATGAAAGGCCAAAGCCTGAGTCAGCATACTCCACAATTACAGATAGTGTTGTATTTAGTTTCCTAGAGCTGACAATGTTGCCACAAACCAGGGAGTTTAAAACAAGAGAAATGTGTTCTTTCACAATTCTGAAGACCAGAAGTCCAAAATCAGAGTGTCAGTAGGGCCATGTCCCCTCCAAAGGCTCTCAGAGAGAATCTCTTTCCACCTCTTCCAGTTTCTGGTGACTCCTGGTGTTCCTTGGCTTCTGGTAGCATAACTCTTATCTGCCTCCTTCTTCATATGGTCTTCTTTCTGTATGTCTCTGTCTCCTCCTTTCTCATCTCATATACGAACAATCATTGAATTTAGGGCCCATCCTGAAGCCAGAGTGATCTCATCTTGAATTTGTTAATCTCATTATGTCTGTAAAACCCTATTTTGAATTGAGGTCATATTCACAAGTACTAGGGGTTATGATGTGGACATATCTTTTGGGGGCCACTGTTCAGCACACTACAGATGTAAAATGTTAACAGGTTGCTTAGATACACGTAGAGGAGTTTTAGCTGAAACAGCATTTCTCAGAGTGTGTAAGACAAATATTAGTTCCTCAAGATGCTAAAAAAAAAAAAAAATTGTTACCATGGTCAAAGTTTGGAAAACACTGAACACTCCATACCCTTCTTATGATTCCTAATTTACATACACACGTTAAAGTTTCTGAGAAGTCCTGCAGTAATGAAACCCATTCAAGTTACTCAACCCAGAACTTTACAATCTTATTTGATGCATAACCTTTTCCTTTTGGTGACAAAGCACCTGCCCACTGACATCTGAAAAACTGTCCAAGGGCCATACTCACAGATATGCTAAGACACCATCAGTTAGCAATCAGTGATAAATAGTTTGGGGTTCCAGATTTTTCTCAGTTTTGGTGAGGAAGAAAAATGAAAGAAGGTCTTAAACATTGAAGGCTGGAGACGGAATGACCACTGGATTCAGGAGGGAGTGAGTGCTGGGGTTGACTGGGCAGAATGCTGGCAAGTAACAGAAAGGTGAGATTGGTGGCACAAAAGAAATTTTGCTCAAAGAATTTTTTATTCACCTCACACTGTGAGGAGACAACACAAGCTGTGAAACAGGTTTTTGGTTGATTGCTTGGATTTTTTATTTGTCGGGTTTTTTTTGAAGTCAAGTAAAAGCACGTACAGGCAACTTTGTGATTTATAGTCGTTTTTCTTTTGTATTTTCTCTAACATGATGATTTCCTTGTAAAAGGGCATGTTTCCCATGGGTTTTATTAATCGAAGTGCCACTGTAACTACATTTCTGTCATCCTGAATTCCCCCTAAAGTTGCTGTGAAAAGCAGTCATCATTTTTCCCTTAGTTTCTCCATTACTGAATAAATATAACAGAGCAATGTCTTGGTCAATGAGAATCCTGATGCTTCATGAGCTATAAACCTATCCATGAGCTATAAACCTATATATGAGCTATAAACCTATATATCCCTGCCTTTCAGCCAATATGAGCAAGCAAGCCCAAGCTATCAGGAGATCTGGTCACTCCCCAAGCAGCCAAGATCAGACTGGGGGCCAAGGTTCCAGAGAAAACGCAATTCTCTTATCCACCATGATTCCTTCCTTGACCCCTTTGATTCTTGCACTTCATGTGGGGCTGTGGCTCTACCTCCTGGCTGTGCATTGTCTGGGCAAAAAGGACACAGAAGATCTCTAAGCCTCTGGTATCATTTCTTCTTTTGCCACACCAAAGCTAGGGCTTAACTTCCTTTTTCTGGGCTTACTGTCAACTATTTGGGAAGAAAAATGTGTGTTCTTCATTCTTCATTTGCTAAGACCTTCTTACTTCTCCTCAGTGGGCCAGCTGACTGAGCCTGCAGTCAGTGGATGGAGGTACAGGCCCCTCCACTATTCTTCATGCACTTCTGGATTTTAGCCAGCACTGCTGTGCATTAAGGTCTGTGTTGGGTCATGCGGGTGGATCCTTCATGAATGGTTTGGTGGTGTTCTCCAAGTCATGAATGAGTCCTTGCTCTTTTAGTTCCCAGGAAAACTCATTGCTAAAAAGAACCTGGCCTCTCCCTCCTCTCTCTCTTGCCTCCTCTCTTGACATGTGCAGATCACTTTTCCTGAGTCCCATGCCAGAGCGGATGCTGGCACTATGCATTTTGCACAGCCTGCAGAACATGAGCCAAATCAACCTGTTTTCTTTCTAAATTATCCAGCTTGGGATATTTCTTTATAGCAACATAAACGGACTAAGACATGTGTGTCCCAGCAAGCTTAAATACACTATGTCAGGGTTTCCCATTGTGGAGGTCCTGTACCATTGCAGAGACACAAGCTAATTGTATTTGATACAAGAATAAACATATTTTATGAGATATAAATTCATCTTATGTGCATTGGGGTGTTGGGGCAGGGGGAGGGAACAACCAGCACACAAAGTCTGTGATTCCATGAATGTGATTGTTTGGAAAAGGCCTTTTTTAAGTAAATTTAAAGTTTGTATTTAATGAAAAACATTAATAATAATGCAGGTGGTACATCTCTGGGGTAGTTTTTCACCTACTGAGATTCAGGAAGGACCACAATGCTGTATACTAGTGGCCACCACAGAATCTTAGCCTGAGAGGCATGTTAGTGGCAGCCCACAGAGCAGGACTCCCTTCTCCAACCTGCCTTGACAAATGGATTCTACCGAGAGTTCAATCTCCGTCAATGTAGGAGAAATGCTGGGGGAGAGACTTTTCCATCACAGACAAATCCTTATTGAAGGATTGACAATGCTTTTTTTAAGAAAAAAAAAATTAAAAATAAGCCAAATTACCCTAAAGCAGGAGCCAAGTTTGACAAATATCAGGTCCTAGGGAAAAACAGCAAAAGATTTCATTTCGGAAGTTGTAACTTCAAAGAGTAACAATAACAATCCAATGATTCAAATTCATAGAATGTTTGCTTCAGAACACTTCTGAGCAACTTAGAAAGAATATCCACAGTGCCCAATTGTCCATGAATAGAATAGCCCTTGCCTCTTCCTTTAAACATCTCTACTTTGTTTTTTCCTGAACGTATCCCCCAGCACACATACACACACACACACACACACACACACACACGTTTTGCATATGTGCCATACGTGCTGTCGCTGAGGGGCTCTGAGGACAGCAAGAACAATGGGCTCTTTCCTGTTTATCCCCAGCAGGCCCCATAGTCACGAGGCTCTCCCCACCTGTATATTTTTCCACACTGCTGTCAGTGTGAGCCTCCTTTAAAACACTTTCAGGGGATCATAAGGTCAAGAGATTGAGACCATCCTGGCCAACATGGTGAAACCCCGTCTCTACCAAAAATACAAACATTAGCTGGACGTGGTGGCACGTGCCTGTAGTCCCAGCTACTTGGGAAGCTGAGGCAGGAGAATCGCTCGAACCCAGGAGGCAGAAGTTGCAGTGAGCCGAGATCCCACCACTGCACTCCAGCCTGGCAACAGAGCAAGACTCCATCTCAAAAAAAAAAAAAATTACTCATGTATGCCCACAAGGAAACTTTTGATGGATTTTTGTTACTCAAAGGGCAAAGTTACTCATCTAGTCACTGAACATTTATTAAATGTGTAGCATTTGCCAGACAATGCTAAGTAGCCTCCTCACTGCTTACACCTACTTGGTAAAGGGTAAGTATCAGTGTAGAAGTGACTAGGAGTTGAGTAGAGCTTGATGCCTAAGAGGCTACTGGGCACTTGTTGAGAATATTCTTCTTGTTCTTACCTTCCTGGAAAATTTCTATGCAACTTTTCAAGAACAATCCATCTGTCCTATGATATCTTTTTGAATTCATCAGATTATGTGTTTTTATCTTTCCCAACAATATATTAACCACTCAAAACTAAGAACTTTGCATTCTCATCTATATATTCCAGTACCTAGAATATAGTAAGCATGAACTTATTTCCTGAATATGTAAAGTGCTAAAAGAATATAATGCAATCCAAAACTCAACAAATACTTTAGTAACTAAACATTGTGTGGGGTTAGTCCTTCCTGTCATATAATCACACCAATTTTTGAAGTAATCATATTTGCCCAGGTAAAATTCAAAAATGAGGTCAGGGGTTGAGCTCAGGATAGACATAAAAATGGGATCAAAGGAAGAGCCATGAGTTTGGAAAAAGCAAACACACTCAATCAGAAGGGATGTGTTAAACACTTACACAAGGGACTGTACTGAAGTACATCTTCTGAGGATGTAGCAGTTCAGTCATTCGGACATTCATTCAAACATTAAATGATGCTTTATGAAATGTTCACTAATTATAATTACTTCAATATTGTGTTCAATAGACTATTAGGAAACTTCCAATTCATTTGTTCCATTAAAAGAAAAACTGTAGACAAATTAAATTTACAGAGTTTAATAGAGCAAAAAACAATTCGTGAATCAGGCAGCCACTAGAACCAGAAGTTCAGAGCAACTACAGGGCTACCACATGATCCAATAACATTAAGGGACAGACAAAAGAAGGTGACCTATGGGAAACGGAAGCAAGGTACAGAAATACCCAGATTATTTATAGCCCGATGTTTGCCTTATTTGAAACTGGTGCGAACAGTTGGCTGCCTGTAATTGGCTGAAACTTGGCTACTTGTTACAGAAGAGGAGCTTACAGTCTGTTTACACATCAAGTTAGGTTACAGCTCACTATGTATGCAAAAACCATTAAGCCAAATTTAAAATACAAAGGAAGGTAGCTTTGAACCAAACTTAACGTACTTAACTTAACCAAACTTAACACTTTATTAATTCATTCATTTAATGTTTGATCACGTACCTACTTTGAGTTTTGATCTAGATGCTGGAAATAGAGGTGACACAGACAGATGAGGTCCCTACTATTAATACCTTGGAGTTCACATAATCTTACGAGTAGCTGTGAACAGAAATCTAAACAAGACCAGTATCTAAAACCAGACAGAAGGTATGGTGGAGTGGAGAAGGGAAGAAAGAAGAAGGGAAGGGAAATACTCGATGACCATAAGCACTATGCACAGAATTGAAATAGAGAAAGCGAAAGGGAGTGACTGGTAGCTATTTTTCATGGATCATCAAGGAGGGGCTCGCTAAGGTCTGAGTGACAATAAGGAGCAGCCAAGGGTGATCCTAAGCATTCCAGGGAATACCAAGCACAGGACTGTAATTCCTAAAATAAAAATAAAAAGCACAATTTAACAACAAAACATACACAAAGAGAAAAACATCAAGTTGCTTCCATTTCTAATGACCAGCCAAGCTTGGTGGCTCAGGTCTGTAATCCTACCACTTTGGGAGACCAAGGCAGGCAGATCACTTGAGGTCAGGAGTTCAAGACCAGCCTGGCCAACATGGCAAAACCCCTGTCTGTACTAAAAATACAAAAATTAACTGGGCATGGTGGTGCATGCCTATAATCCCAGCTACTCAGGAAGCTGAGGCAGGAGAATCCCTGGAACTCAAGAGGCGGAGGTTGCAGTGAGCCAAAATCACACCACTGCACTCCAGCCTGGGTGACGGAGTGAGACTCTGTCAAAAAAAAATTCTTTTTGGTGACTATAATTTCAGACTTCATTTGAAATTCCGAATTAAAACTATCACTGCTTAGTGATGTAAAAATTTTAATTGAAAAAAAAATCTACAAAGAGCATTGTAAAACAATGAAAAAAAAAGGGTAAAGAATATTTTATGTTACTTAAAGTAACCTAGTCTGGCCAAAATATGCTACCTTGAAAGGAAACCATAACTTAAACCTTGAAATGTTTATTTCCCTACCATTCTCTCAATCTGCAAAAAGTTGAAACTTCCTTTTGGACTGATTACCAGCAGGCTACTGAAATCCTGATCCAAGACTAAAGTGAACAATTACAAATCCTAGCCAAGTATGTAGAACCCCAGGCTTTCTTCATAGATGAGGACATCTGGTGAGCTTACATTGTCTCATCAATCATCACAACATCTATTAGGCTACAAAAATCATGATAAAGTTTCCAATTCCATAAACAGATAATCAGAAGCACTGAATAGCCAAGTTAATGGTTGACTTATGATCACTGATTAAGGCATTGGCAAATCCTTGAAGAAAATCCAGGCACTGAGCCACAACCCTCTATTTCACCCTATATATTCCACAGCTTTGCTCTGAATACAAATAAGACTGCATTAGACGTAACTCCAGTGTGCTCCACTCCTTGCTTTGTTCTAAGCAAGATGTTGTACAAATGGGATAGTGAGGGTTACAGAGAGTCGTGTCTATGTTGTTCTTTCACCATTCTGGACATTTTGGTGCAATAAAATCGATTAAACTGAAATGCCAGAGGATCTCTGTAGCTCAGTTTCATCTGTTTTTAACAACCTCCATTCATATAAGTCATTTTCTTTCAAATGTAGGAAAACAAGATTGGGTTAACTTCAAAGGAACTTAAAGTAGTAAATGCAGAGTGCTGAATTTCTTATTACAAACAAGCTATAAAGCTAGACCATGAGTGATGGTGGACTTGGGAATACAAAGCTGGAAACTGGAGGGTGAGAAATTAAAAGCAAGATCAGTAACAACTTGGAAATTAGTTAAACTCAAGATGTTCAGAAACTTGGGTAGAAAGGCTGAGAGTACAATCATGGGTCCACAGAAACATGGGTCCCAAAAGTCGAAAGAACATGAGTCAAACCCTGTGGATTAGTCATAAGTTGAGGACATCATGAATTCCGGAGCGTCAGAAATCCAAACAGCACACCCTAGTACTAGCAACAAGGAGTCTTGGAAATGGAGGTGAAAGCTATCTCAAACAGTTTCATAAATATGTTCCATAGGAACAGTTGTCTCATTGTTTATATTTTGTCTTAAAATAAGAACTTGAGACTTTTTGCTAAAAGGTGACAAAATGAATGCACATTTACTTAGTTCCTCTGCCAGAAACTCACTGAAATGAGTAACAACCACCAAAAACAGAGCCAGATAATCATCACCCATGGTGAAACTAGAGAATGGTGAAAATGACATAAAAGACACCATAATGAATATCTATTCATGCCAAAATTCAGGCCCAGTTAAAGAAAGATGCGTGGAAACCAACATCTGACTCCATGCCCCGTAGGAAGAATGTAAATTTCCCTTACAAAAAGCAAGAGTCCTAAAATGCCCACACCAAAATTCTATGGATGTGAAAATGGCAGCAGGAGTTGTGAACAGTCAGTAGGACGAGCTACAAGGATCAACTCATCAAATATTTATTGAACAACTGTACATGCTAAGAGGAGTAACTGCAAGACAGGGAAATGAAATCATGCTTATTTTATTCTGTCTCACTATTCATCAAAAATCCTTGAGATGAGGAGAGACAATAAGTGGAAGCCTATACATCTGCTTGGCTAAATTAAATGAACTCTAATCAGCAAACAAAAGGTCTTGAATGTGAGTCCCAGGGTTCTCACTCACCCAGACTCCTGCCAGAGTGAACCACAGACCTAAAGTGGGAAATGCACAGAAGCTGAGGGATGATGGGTGATGGGCCATCATATGTAATTAGAAAGAATGTGAAGACACTACACCTACAATAAGACTCCTTATTTTGTCCCTCTGTCCCTCAAACTCATGAAGGACTAAACAGAGTGTAACTTTCCACCTTAGAGTCTGGTAGCACAATTTTAAAGTTTGCAAATCTATATGGAGAGGAATACGTTCAAGGGAAAGACAATTCCACTCTCCACTTCTTGAGTAAATAATAGGCCAGACAGAAGAGAAGTGCCTGCGTTCAAACACACAGAATTAATAAGAGGAAGTTTCAAACACGGCACCTGTGCACAGTTCATACCAAAACAAAAACATAAAGAAAAAAAAAGAGGAGGAGGTGGAAGAGAAAAAAAAAAAAAAGACGCCACTAAACAAATAGGAGATAAAGACTATATATTGGAAGAACAGTTATTCCAAGAACAATGGCTCGTAATACATAACTCGTTTATAGATTAGAACTTCTCAAAGTATTGGAAAAATCAGAGAGGATACAGACTTTACAAAAATTGACATAGAAGAAGAGATTCAGATTCATGAGATCAATTAAGAGGTAAGACAATAGAAGAAAAGAAAAAAATAAGATTAATAAAACCATTACATTGTGAAAACCACAATGGTAGCAATAAGAAGTCAAAATTAGCAAAAATAGTGATATGAAGGACTGGGTAGAGGAAAAACAGAATGCAAAAGGAAAAGTAAAATGTATAAAACTGATTAGAGATAAAGATGATAGGCTTGAAATAAAGATAATGGACATCTAATATCTGAATTGCAGTCCTAGAGAAAAAAGTAGTGTCCGTGAAAAGGAAAAAAAAATCTAAAGTGATAACAGAAAACCATTTTTCTGAAATAAAAGAAGATAGGAATGCACAGATTGAAAGGGCTCACACTATAGAAGTAAAACTATTAGCAAACCATTGAAGTAGAAACATAGTCAAGCTATTGAATGTCAAAGAAGTCTATAAGTAATTAAACAGAAGAAACAATCTACAAAAGAAGAAAAAATCAAGCTAAACTCATACTTTTCAGCAATATTAAATGCCAGAAGACAATGGAATAATGTCTATGGATTGAGGCAAAAAAATACAATATTAACTTTGAGAATTGTAGTGTTCAGCTTTTGTGGTCTATCCTGTAATCAATCTTTGTAAATATTCCATGAACTCTTTTAAAAAGACAAAAAGTGCTCTCTAAAGTGGAACATTTAGAATGAGTGAGTATTATAATACATAGTAAAGGAAATATTAATATAATTTTTAATAGAAATAGCACAAAACAAATTTTCTGATTATAATCAGTGCAATAAAATTAGAAATCCAAAACAGAGGTAGGAATTAAAAACCCAGATCCTTGGAAATTTTTGAGACAGATTCCTCTATACAACTTGTGGGTCAAAGTGGGAATCAAAGTGCAACAGCACAGGAATTAGAAACCATTAGCATGAAGGAAACACTTACTAAAACCTAAGTGGAAAACTAACAGAGCAGGCAAAGAAAATCTATGGCCTGAAACACTTACATGTTACTAAACAGATATGAATAAAACAACCGGGACATCTGAGTTAGAAAAATTAAAAAGTATGCATAAAAACAGAATTTAAATCAATTTTAAATGAATGGACACACTCAATAATATGAATGAATTAAAAAATATTTGTTGGGCCAGGTGCAGTGGCTCATCTCTGTTATCCTGGCACTTTGGGAGGCCTTGGTGGGTGGATCGCCTGAGCTCAGAAGTTTGAGACCAGCCTGGGCAACATGGTGAAACCACATCTCTACTAAAATACAAAAAAAAATTAGCCAGGCATGGTAGCACACCCCTGTAGGCCCAGTTACTCAGGAGGCTGAGGCAGGAGAATTGCTTGAACCCAGGAGGTGGAGGTTGCAATGAAACAAGATCGCACCACTGCACTCCAACCTCAGTAACTGAGACTCGGTCTCAAAAAAAAAAAAAAAGTTGAGCAAAAGAAGCCAGACACCCCCACCCACATTATAATATAACGTAATTCCACTTATTAGAAGCTTAAGAACGGTCCATGCTAATTTATGGCCATAGAAATCAGCAGAGGGATTATCTTTTAGGGTGGGGTTCAATGGTATTAATAGGAAAAAGGCACAAAGGAACTTTCTGGAAGTAATGAAGAGCTCTATAACTTGACCTAGGTGATTATTGTAAGGGTAAACGTGAAGGTAAAAATTCATTAGGCTCCACACTTAAGCAGTGTGCATGTTACGTTGCTAAATGATACTGCAACTTGAGGAAACACTTTTAATTAAAAAAATAGTAATTAATGAATTGGAAAACAAAAAAGACGTGATTGATAAATACAAGGTGGGGGTGGGATGGGGGGATAAATAAACTAAATATACCACTGCACTACTAAAGATCCGTAAAAAAAGATAAAACACATACACAAATTTAAGAAAGAGAAAGGTAAATGATAACTGATAGAAGGAAAAGTAAGATAATTTTAAAGTACGTATATTTTCTCTCTAAAGATGTCAAAACCCTCAAAACATTTAAAATAAATAAATAAATAAAACAAAAACATGAAATTCCAAACAAGAATTTCCGTGTATGTGTTTGAATAAACACATACACAAACAAGTCAAACAAGCAAGAACTCAAATTTCCGCCATAAACTTCCAGAAGAGGCAAAATGGTGGTACGGTGTGGCATGATGCAGTAGGACCTTTAGTCCATATCACAAGAGGTGCGAGGGAGTCAGATGCAAGATAGGTTGAGAAGTCACACTAATAGCCCCAATTCACAGAGAAGCGAACTGAATGACTGAGAAGAAGACATTCCCTGGAAAGACTTGAACAAACTAATTCTGAGGGGAAGAAGCCCTGGCCAACTTTCTCTAGGCTCCCAGTGAGGTGGGAGGAAGGCAGCTACCGTCTCCACAAGCCAGGTGAAGCACAGAGAAAGAACGTATATTTATTACTTCCACCTAGACTTAATTATCCCCAGCAAGGAACAAGGACTCAGCAGTGTTGAAAACAGATGAGAAAATTAATGAAATGAGATCGTCTGAGAAAACAGTAAGCCAGGGGAGAGAGGGAACATTGCAAGGCCCCAGGCAAGTTCGCTTCACCCACTCACACCCCACCAAAGGCCAGAAAACAAGTAGTACCTAAGGTTGCCAGATTTTGCTAATAAAATCACAAGATGTCCAGTTCCATTTGGGCACACTTATACTAAAACAGGATTCATTGTTTTTCTGAAATTCAATTTTAACTCACACTAATAGCCTCAATTCACAGAGAAGTGGACTGAGTGACTGCAAGACGACAGTATCATGACAGGGTATCTGTCTACCCTAATAAGACCAGAAGCAGAAAGATAGCCTTATTGTTTCCCGTTTGTGATCACAGAGAGTGGGAAAGGCTTTGGGGAATAGAGGGCTGGGTAAAAATGTGGATACAGGGGGTCCTCCTCTCTTACAGAACCTCTAAAATATCGTTAGAAAATAATAAAATGAGATAAACTTTAAAACGGGATGGCCTAATAATAAAATAAAATAAAACTTAAAAACAGGATGGCCTTAGACCACTCCACAGAAATATTCACTACCAGAAGATATTAACAATATATGCAAAGTTCTGAGGGAATGTGAAAATCAAGAACCTATCCAGAAAGAGGCGGATTAATTATAATGTTCTCAACATAAAAGAACTCAGGGAGTTCAGCACCCACAAGACTTTCTTGCAAATTCCCCTGAACAGGGCAAACAAGGCAACTGAGATGAATAAAGAAGACTTGTTAAAAGGATGACGGGTAAGTATTGAAAATATTAAATTATGGTAATACAGCTAAAGCAAACTGGAAATTATGAGTAAATAATAGAAATTGGCCAGGCGTGGTGGCTCAAGCCTGTAATCCCAGCACTTTGGGAGGCCGAGAGGGGCGGATCACGAGGTCAGGAGATCGAGACCATCCTGGCTAACACGGTGAAACCCCGTCTCTATTAAAAAATACAAAAAACTAGCCGGGCGTGATGGCGGGCGTCTGTAGTCCCAGCTACTTGGGAAGCTGAGGCAGGAGAATGGCGTAAACCCGGGAGGCAGAGCTTGCAGTGAGCTGAGATCCAGCCACTGCACTCCAGCCTGGGCGACAGAGCGAGACTCCGTCTCAAAAAAAAAAAAAAAAGAATAGAAATTAAACAAAATAAATATAACTTAAAACAACATAAAGCTAATTTTAAAAATGAGGTAAAAAGAAATTATTTAAATGTTATAATTCCAGCTATAAGTTGAGTAAAAAGTAAGTAAAAGTAAATGTAATAAATCAAACCCTCCTTTCATCATGCCCTTGTTTTTCTTGAACAATATAGGGATCTTTCAGAAATTAATACTTTACACAAACAAAACTTCACCTAAATTTCTAAATTGCCACAATTTCAGTTATTTCAGTTATTTATTTTCATTTTGGTAAAATTAATTTTGTTACTTTTTATTTAAAATAAATATTAACAAAATTTAAAAATAAAAATAGAATTTAGTTTGACTCCATGTTTGCAAAATTCATTCCATCTAATGTTCTACTTGTTCAATCAACAAATGTCATTACTTGAGCACTTACTATGTTCCAGGAACAGTTTTTCATACACACACACACAGAAAAACAATACACACACATCAAAAAATATCTGGTATGTCCATCTAATAGTAATGACAGTTATTTTTGAATGATAGAATTTAGAATGTTTCTCTTTTCTTTTTCTTTCAAACTTGAATTACTTATAAGAAACAGTAATCATTTTTATAAAAACAATACCTTATCAAAGAAAATGGAGAAAAAAACACTTAATTTTTAAAAGCCAGCAAATCATATATCAAAACCTGAAAAGAAATGCACCAAAAAGAAATACCATGCAAATTTCATTTATAAATATTAGAAAAAAACACAATGAAAATATAAACTAAGAATGTTAGAGAGTATAGTGAAAGAATTACACACTACAACAAAATAGCTTCATTCCAAGAATGACAAAATAGTCAATACATATTAACAGATTCATCACAGTAAGCATGAAGAAGATAAAATCATATAGTCTTCCTGTGAGATACTAAAAGACATTTTACAAAATGCATTATCTTTTATGGCCTAATCACCGCTCAAAGATCTCAGTACCATCACCTTGAGGTTTAAGTTCCAACATATGAATTTTGGAGGTATACACGCATTCAAACCATAGATCGTTAGAAGTGAGAAAGATCAAGTACAAGAAAGTCGGGATGATGGCTTTCCCTTTCCGTTTCACTCGATGCAAACTGCAATGTCCCAGTGTCCCTATTGTGATCTACAAGGCCCTATATGCCCTGCGCTTCCATCCCCATTAACACTGTGACTTGTCTCCTGCTACCCTTCCTTCCATTTCTCTGTGAGTCAGAATCACCTCCTTGCTCCTCCTTAAACCTGTCAGGGACATTTGTATCTCACATTCCTTTTGCTTGCTACCTTGGCCCAGAATTTCCTTCCCAAGTCACCATCGCATTACAGATGTCACTACCATATCTAAAGTTGTCCCACTACACCCCAACACTACCTATCCCCCTTCTTTGCTTTACTCCATTACATTTATCACAATCTAATGTATACATCTTACTTAAACATATACAGCTGTTTTCTTGCTTATTCTTTATCTCTCCCAGTAGCACATAAGTTCCTGAGAGCCATGATTTTTGTTTCTTTTGTTTAGTGCTATAATCCCAGTAACTACAACAGTGCTTTGCACATAGTAGGTGATCAACAAATATTTGCTGAGTGAATGGAGGAGAGAGAGATGAGTAAGGGAGAGTGAACAAAGAAATACACAGAGCCCCAAAGGCTTTGCTGAAACTGGGGAAGACCTAGCTTAATTTCAAAATAAGATAATATCCTTTTAATGAAATGTATACTTTCACACAAAAGTTTAGCATCCTTCAAAATATCCTATTTTTGAAAAATATGTCCATTAAAAATGAAGAAATTTCTATATGACATTTAAAAACCTCCCCAGGAATGTTTAATTTTAGCTATTTCACTCTCAGTCCTCATCCACCTCTCTGAGCCATGCTTTAAAAATACTTTTCCCAAGAGCCTCATGTAGTTTTAAATGAAATATACAAGTTCCAATAAGAATTAGAACTGCAAGCAAAATCTAAACTTAGAGTGTAGAAGTTTTTATTTTAGTTGTTAAAGTATACATCCAATATCATTTTTTTTAAATACAGGTTTGCCTAATCCATCCAGTCTAACATGAGGAGATATCCAAAGAATGTTCAAATATAGATTTATAAGATTAAATAACCTAATGAATTTGTTTTAAAATTCAAGGCTGTTCCCAAGCAAGAGAAAAAATGTGGTAGATTCACATATGGAAAATATGCAAAAGAGACCACAGTTTAAAGTTTAATGATAGTTATCTTCCAGTGTTCTCATAACTGCATGTACGTTAAAAGCTGATCCACATGTTTAAGAGAAACACAGAAATAACCTACCTTTTCCTCATTAGAAGAATGGATAAACTGTGGGCTTTTCATGCAATGGAATAATATGCACCAGCTAAAAATGAAAGAACTGAAAAGCTAAAACACAATTTTCCTCTTCTCATTCCCTTCTTTTCCTCTCCTCCACTCCTCTTCACTCCCTTCATTTTCTTCTCTAATCCCCACCCTTCTCCTGCTTTTCCCTCCCTTCATTTCCCTTCCAACCCCTTCCCTACTTTTGGATCGCATCCCTTCATTCCCTTCTTGGACTATTCAGTGTAAAAGTCATCAAGTGACACAAAGCAGAATGCCCATCTACCCCTCACACTAGTGATAGGAGTCCACACTGTTAGGCATAGGGTGTCAGATCCTGAGCAGGGCAAGGAGCGCTTCAGCCCAGTAGATTCCTATTGATCTTCAAATTCCAATCCAGAAGTCACCTCCTCCGGTAAGTCTTCCTTCATGAACCAAACACAAGAAGAATGAATATTCCCTGAACTCCCAAGACATTCTGCACTTGCCTCTAATCATGCACTTTTATTAAAGTGAGTTAAGCTGGTTCTTTCTGCTGCTGAATGGTGAATGCTTCAAGAATAGTTAACATACAGAATACATTTATATCTTCAGATCCTATAATGTTTTTAATTTGTGAAATGGAGTTGAATAAGAGAGGAGTTGTGGGGGAAGCATGGTATATGCTTACCACATGGTTTATGTGAAATTTTTCCAACTTGTAACTCATGTAATTATATAATATTCAATATACTTTCTCAAATTACTTGTATCTCCAGGCAATTATTTGCCCCACTGGACCTTGTGCCCTCAGTAGAGAATCACAGTACAAGAGAGCCTTAGTAACAGGGTGTGGGCTTGGAGGGCTGTCACCTGAACCCATTCCACCCCAGTCACCTCGGAAACCAGCAGATTCTCTGGAAAGACAGAAGTTATCATTATAACAAAAAAAGAGCATCTCATTAAGTCTTCTAACTCCTTAAAAACTGAGCAATCTGCCACAACTAACCCTAAGTGATCAGGGAAGTAACCATTCCTTTTCAGTATCAGTAACAGTTCCCTGGTTTTAAGCAATCCAAACTAACTCTGGATATTTCAGCCATAGAAGAAAAGCTAATCCATTAAACCCAGGAAGGACAGAAATCAGAGTGGCCCAACGGATCACTGTTAAAAACACACAGACAATCTTCTTGAGGCAATTCCATTGGAATAACAACTTCCTTCCAACAATGTGTCCCTCCCATCAAGGTGCAAATTTCCTAGAGACTGAGTCAGCTAGCCCTAGTTTGGGGCATGAGGGACACCCACAGGCCATGTATGTAAGACACTGCTATTGACAATCCCACTAGACCACATGGAAGAGGGAGGCATAGCTCCCCACAGGGAAAAAAAACAATGAGATGAAGAAAATGAGAACTGGATGAGCAAAAACAGTTGTCTACTGCAACCCTTCTGTTCTGAGCAGACTGCTACAATGATGCAGCGGTATGAGGACTAAGAGAATTTGTGACTAGAGCCTCCTAGGGAATCGACACCAGAGGAAGGGATTTCCAAGCAGCACACTGGCCCCAGGAGACTATCAGCCTAGATAAACAGAGTTCCAGAGCAAAGCAGCAATGTCTCCTCACATGGAAGGCATTTGGCAGCAACTGCGTGGCATGGAGTAGCCCAGGAGCAGAAAGGAGCAAAAGGGCTTATCTGTGAGAACACGGAAGACTTCTTCTGAGAACTCTAAGAAATACATAAAAAGCAGAAAGCTTTAAAAGTGGGCTGAGGTCCACCTGTGAGTCAGGCAAGAGCCAATGAGCTCATGAAATTCAGGAACTACTGTTGAGGCATGTTTGACCAGGAAGACGTCAAGTATCTCTCAGTTTTTTTTGTTTTCTTGTTTTTTTTCTGTTCAAGAACAGAGAGGAAAGGGAACTTGATTCCAATGTCACACTTATTTATCCATGGCTGTCATAATAGGGCATTGTATCTAATAAGTCAAGTAGTTCTCCATATCCAAAAGATTTAGATATTTAAGCACAACTGACTCCGTGAAGAGAGCTGCCTCATTCCACGTCTCTCCCTCCTAAAGTATGAAGAAATAAAAATCAGATAATTCTCAAATTGAGAATCTTTCCTCACCCATACCGCCTATGAATACAATTTTTCAAAGACATGCTATGTTCGTAAGTCAACTCAAAAGGATAAATAAATGGGTGGACACTGCTATGAATCACCCACTAACCTCACATTCTTATCTTTCTTCAGCTGAAACTAGGCCTCATAAAACTAAGAAACTAGGCCTCATATAGAAAAAAAAAAAATTAACACCAGGTGGCTCTGGATAGGGTCCCACCCTGCCTCGGTAGGGTCCCACCCTGATAGGGTCCCACCCTGCCAATTGCGGGAAACAACCTCATGGGGTCCCACCCTGCCAATTCCGGGGGTCCCACCCTGCCTCGAAGTTCCCGGAATCAGCAACTCCAAGAAAAAAAACCTCATAAGGTCCTGCTCTAACCAATTAGAACAAGACACCTTGCTCAGGCCATAGCTAGACCCAATTACCACGCGCCTAAAGCTTTGTTTGAATTTCGTGCCTTAAGCTGTGTTTGAACTTGTGTTTGCCTATATAAACAACCTGAAACAAGCACTCGGGGTCCCAGGGCCAACTTAGAGCTTGGGACCCTAGCGCGCTAGTAATAAATAACTCTCTGCTGTGAATCTCGTGTCGGTGATCCTTCGCAGCGACCCCTGCCCAGGAAGGAATCGACAGTTCGATTCCAACACAGCCATGCCCCTGTGTGTCCGGAATTGGTGGGTTCTTCCTCTCACTGACTTCAAGAATGAAGCCGCGGACCCTCACGGTGAGTGTTACAGTTCCTAAAGATGGTGTGTCTGGAGTTTGTTCCTTCAGATGTTCGGACGTGTTCGGAGTTTCTTCCTTCTAGAGGGTTCGTGGTCTCGCTGGCTTCAGCAGTGAAGCTGCAGACCTTCGGGGGAGTGTTACAGCTCTTAAGGCTGAGCGTCTGGAGCTGCATTCCTCCTGGTGGGTTTGTGGTTTTGCAGGCCGGGCGGGGCCGGGGGGAACGCTTTGGCATGGGGGCGAGGGGGGCGCACCAGTATGGCGGGCTGCAGGTCCCAAGCCCTGCCCCACAGGGAGGCGGTTGAGGCCCAGTGAGAATTTGAGCGCAGCGTGGGTGGGCTGGCAGTGCTGGGGGACCTGGAACACCCTCTGCAGCTGCTGGCCTGGTGCTAAGGACCTCACTGCTCGGGGCTGCTCCGAGTGCCCGGCCCGCCCAGCCCGCGCCCACCCGGAACTCACGCTGGCCCCGAGCGCGCCAGGCGCAGCCCCGGTTCCCGCCCACACCTCTCCCTCTACACCTCCAGGCAAGCAGGGGAAGCCGGCGCCAGCCTCTGCTAGCCAAGAGAGGGGCTCCCACAGTGCAGTGGCGGGCTGGAGGGCTCCTCAAGCACGCCAGAGTGGACACCAAGGGCAAGGAGGCGCTGAGAGCAAGGGCTGCTAGCACGTTGTCACCTCTCACATACACACATTTTCCTATCTGCAAAACTTAGGATGATTATCTACAGTAGGATGAAGACAGAAAAAACATTTAAAATATAAAAACTGCAAACAGGAAATGAATGAAAAGCAAGAGGTCACCACACGTGCATACATACACATAAACTCGGTTTGCCAAAATCATGGAGGTGTTGGTCACTGGGTTAGAGGATAATGGAATAAACAACCTCAGGTCTTTTCTGAACATCGGTTAATTTAGCTTCCTTTTTCTTGTCACCTGGGACCTTCCTGAATCTCCATGTGGCTGATCCCTAGCAAAACAGCCCCTACTGGGCAAGCTATCTAGGGCAGTACTGCCAAAGAAGGCTTCCCTCCACTGCTTTATTATTCAAGTCCTATCTTATTTTAAGAATGCATAGTAAATAACATTCTCAAATTGCAGAGGAGAGGTTGTTCCAAATGAGCCATTGGCAAAGGAATGATCCATTGTTTCTTACTTCCGCCCCAGAACATTTAGGTAGACCAGTTAGAGAATGTGCTTAACATGGCTGTTTCTATAATTAGTCATCTCATATACCAACAACCCGTCAAACGTAACAGAATGTGAACGTTTCTGAGCACTGTTTAATACTAGCTCCATGTTACTGAGAGGATCACATTAACTTCTAAAAATATTCTTCTATTTGATCCTGACTTTACTTAATTAGGAATCTTTTGTTCTGGTGAAGACCTTAAACTCCATTTCAACTCTATATTTAGGTTTCACTGTTTACACAAACTTAGATTCTATGTTTGGGGCAGCTAAATATTTGCCATAAGATTATCTCTGCAGATCAGAATCTCATTTTTCCAGGCTTTAAAAAGATCACAGCTTCCAACATGAATACTTAAGGAAGTTCAGTTCTCAAGCCTTCTAGATATCACCCTGTGGAACCCTTGAGAACCAAGAAAAGCCAATTTAAAAAATGAAACTTGGAATGCAAATCACATAGAAACCTAAGGGTTTCCTCATTCAGAGTTAAAAACAAAACAAAACAAATAGCAAGTCACTGTGTTCATAAGTTCTGGGAGAAAATAATGAAAGATATTCTACATGTTTTATATTGTTTCGTATCTTTTTTATTGCTATAGCTTTGACTACTAAGCAACTTATCTTCAATAAAAGTACATTTAGCCCATGAAAGCACTAATAGTATATGTATTTAAAAAGCAACATTTCATAAGAAACATGCAGTTCCATTAGATGCAGCACATTCTTTGGGACCTTTATGCTTTCCAGCAGGATTTTGAAATAATTGTGGGCCCGTTAGTGCTTGTAGTTTCACCAAATAAGGCTTTCCTGTCTCATAATTATTACTCAGGAGGTTTGATGGACTTATATAGAATTTGTTGTATTCTAACACACACATAAGGATCTCATTTTAAATCGTCAATAAATACAAATACAAAATTTTGCATTGTACAATACAAAAAACAAAAAACCTTCTTACAAAGGAATACAAAAGAGACAAGGGTTGCTAGGCAACTGCCTAGCACAGACCTTAGCATTTAAAGTAACAAACTACACTGCTGCCACCACCTGAAGGGTCTTGCTTTCAGCAACAAAAGAACACTGACAGGAAGGAGTTGAAATACAGCTCAGAACCACCACCATTCTCCCAAAATTGTGTGTGAGCATATTTTACCAATTATAATATGTTGATTTACCAAATAAGCAAAATAAACCTCATTTGGAATGCATCCAACTTTTCAAATTCACCTGGATTTATCTTCTGTGTTCTCAAAAAGGTGGACTACGCACAAGCTTTTCTTTTCTTTTTTTTTTTTGAGACGGAGTCTCACTTTGACTCCCAGGCTGGAGTGCAGCGGTGCCACCTCAGCTCACTGTAAGCTCCACTTCCCAGGTTCATGCCATTCTCCTGCCTCAGCCTCCCTGGTAGCTGGCACTACAGGCGCATGCCGCCACGCCCACCTAATTTTTTTGTATTTTTAGTAGAGACGGGGTTTCACCGTGTTAGCCAGAATGGTCTTGATCTCCTGACATTGTGATCCGCCCGCCTCGGCCTCCCAGAGTGCTGGGATTACAGGCGTGAGCCACTGCGCCCAGCCAAGCTTTTCCTTAAATAGAGGCAATGGTGGGGAAAATGCCTCCAAGGTGAATTTGTTTCTGGTGGCCTTCAACTTTGTCACCTCTCTTCAGTGTGCCCTAGACTCCCAGACATCCAATATTTGAGGGTGGTTTTATAGAATTAAATTGTTTCAACAATACAATAACATCTTGGTGAGAATTAATTCAAGTGTCTGGTGTCCTATAAAATTTCTGCCCCTTAAAAGAGGACAGCTGAGAGAAGAACATGAAGAGGAAACTTCAAAGGTTCAATTTCAGACAGAACAGCCCCTGGATGAGGAGAACAGAGCTTGCCATACCACCACCCATGACCCCATCAAAAGCCCAGCACTGCTGACATAAGGATTACAATCCTTTAGATCTACGATGCAGAGGAGTGTATAGTTAAGCACACAGTCTTGAGTTAAGCTGCCTAGTTGAAGTGCTGGTTCTACCACTTACTAACCTTGTAACCTTTAGTGAGATGCTTAAATCGCCTAAGCTTCACTTTCCTCATTTATAAAAAGGGGATTTAGAAAAAAAAAAAAAAAAACTTCCCTACCATAATGGTGTTGACATGTTCATTGGAATAACATATGTATTTTGTTTTTGTTTAGGCCTTTGCTTAGTGTTTGGCATGTAATAGATACACAATAATGTTTATATTCTTCATACTGTTATGAAGGTCAATAACAAATAATGCTGCATCTCATTTATTTAACTAAATACTCTCAGGGTATTTATTAACTAAGTATCTGTTGTAGGAATTTTTTGTTCAAGCATACAATGTAAACGTATGCACAATTTAGGAATGAGTGCCACAGAGCAAGAACATAGAAACGGAGTTGGATCAATGTGATAAAAGGCCATTGAATACAGACCTAAACTTTTTATCATCCTGCATTGCCTGGGGCCATGTTATTACAACAACAGAGAGACAGATAAATGGCCCAAAAAACAGTATGGCCTGTGTATCTTGATCCTGAGTTCCTTGTATTCTCGCATGGGATTATGTACACGTAAGTCAACCACAGAATTTCAGATATTTAACCTACCATCTGAAGGAAGAATATATGTAGAACCATAAAGAAAATATCATCTATATAAAATAAACACACTGGAGCTTGAGGTATCTCTAAGGGCTCAGCCACAAGATCTCATACACCCTAATTCCAGCTATGTCATTGGAGTGCTTGGTGACACACCTCTGCTCTTGTGCATTAAACCAGCTTCCTGCTTCAAGCAGCTTCCTTGTGTACTCACAGCTTCTGTTTCATGACATGAACTCTGTATGCCTCATGATGGCCTTGATGGCCCCTTCTTCACGTGACTTTTACTCTCTTCCAAGGACAATGACAATGCACACTTTATTACCTACTTTAAATCCCAAAACAGAGATTCAAACTATAGCCAAAAGATGAAAAGAGCTGCAGCAGGCACTGAGCTGTGCCACCCAGATCCCTTTCAGAAATGAAGAGATTTCTGCGCTAGCCCCTGGGAGTGCTGCTGGCAGATAGCCCCCAGCTGTCAGCCCCCTACAGAGAGGTTGCCTCAGCTGAAGAGAGCTGTCTCATCCAAGGTCATATCCCCTTCCAGGGCAGCTGGAACTGACTGAGAAAGAAGATAAAGGCCCAGTCCTTTTGTCCCAACTCAGGACACCTCTGAAGGGTCATCTCAGCTGTAGGACCCACTGTGGTATCTGCTTAGCCCTGAATTGAGACTACATCACCATTCAATTTCTCCCTCTGCCCACTCCTGCTCCTATCCCTTCCTGCCACTCTCTTGCCCTCCTTTCCCTCCTCTCTTCTTGCATAGATGTTGATCTCAACAGCACTCCTGATAAACTTCCTATACACTGATCTCCCTCAGAGTCAGCTTCCCTAGAGCCCAATCAGGGACAGGAGCATGCCCCAGAGGTTTATGCATCATATCATTAAGCCAAGCCATATAGGTGGTCACCAACCAGATGAAATAGTGGCTGCCCTAGATAAAGATGCTGACTCCTAATCCAGTAAGCTATGGCCAGGAAGATATGTTGCGTGCTGGAAAACACCATTTCAGGCAGTACAGGCTGTGTGTGGCTCTGAGGGGATGGTATTTTGATATGTCTGGTACATTCTTTTATCAATCCCAGACAGATAACCCACAGGTTTGTCTCTTTCTTTCCATAATCTGGAAAGCAATCTGGATCTTTTTCTCTTCAAAACTATCACCACCTCCTCTGCTTCTTGGAGATCCTGGCCCATGCAAGAACTTGGAGTGAAAATACATCCTTAATTTTGCTATCTAAAAATATTCACTCTTGAATATGAGAGGTTTACTGCTAACCATGACAGGAAAACAGAAAAGAGATATGTAAAATAGCAAACATAATTATTACATTAAAAAGAGTTGCTAAAGAGATTGTTTTAGAATCTCAAGCTTTTGCATTAATTAAAGATATTCCATAATACTTATAATATTTTTAAAAAATCTCTGCCTCCTCACATTAGTAATGACTGTAGCTTTGTTAAGAACAAAGCTTTTATCATTTTGTTAAAAATGATGTGTGCTCATTATAAAAATTAAAGTGACATACATAGAAAAGTCTAACAAAGGAAAAAAAAGTTATCTAAAATCCTACTTCCCAAAAATAGCCAGAATCAACATTATGTGAATATTATTCTAGTTAACTGTCTATTCATACATTCAGAAAGGTAGATCAACTTTCATTAACACTGAATCATTATATACATGCTATTTTAACTTAAGAAATTCTTTAATTTTATTTAACTACACAAAAAACTGAAGCAAAATTGAAGCGATTCCTAAATATTAAAGGAATATTTCTCCACTGTAAGTATTTCCTAAAATATCACTCTTAGGTCAAAAGGTGATCATGAAAAGCTATAAGTTGAAATTATTTTAACTACATTTCAACTTAAGATGCTTCCAGCGCACTGGCTACCTGCTAGAAAAACATGAGGAAAGAAGCAGATCACATCACCTCCCCCCACCCTCCCCACTCTTTGACTCAGGTTATTTCATTATTTTTACATTATCAAGTATGGCAGAAACTGCTTGGTCTTCGTCAATCTCTATTTTCTCCTTTTTCCAGTTATAATACAAGTTTTGGCTGAGCATAAGACTCCCCTGATAAAGATTACATTTCCCTGCCTCCTTTGTCATTTGGTGTAGCCATCTGACCAAATCTGGGCAAGGAAATGTTGGAGAAGGAATTGATGCAATTTCTGGATTGTGCCTTTAAAGAGAAGGACTGTACCCTTGCCTCTGTCCCCATCCCACCTTTCTCCAGGCTAAAACACAGACACAACAGTGGCAGCTAAAACATCCGTGTGGGTACATAAGATGAAAGCCACATGCTGACGATGGCAGGACAGCAAAGTCATAGACATCTGGGTCCCCAGTACCCTTAGCATCCAAACAAGTCCTGGATTATCTATGCAGACTGTGATGTAGGAATGAAATACATTTCTACTTCATTCGTGCCAATTTACTTTTAGGTTTCTTTTTATAGAATCCTAACTGCACCTTGACTAATATCTCAACTAATATATCAACAGACTATATAATTATTGTTGACACTGAAATAATTCCTAGAGTTAACTTGTCTGAATTTAACATTTAAAAGCATTCAGTGTTCCCCGCCAATACCTTTTACCAGGGTGTCCCTATTCCTGAATTCTGGGTGATTTCTGTCTTTTGTTTTTCTTTGGTTGGTTGGCTTGGTGGCATATTAGTTTCCTATTGCTACTATAACAAATTACCCCAAACTTAGTGCTTAAAACAACACAAATTTGTTATCTTATGGTTCTGTATGTCATAATTGCAAAGTAGATTTTACTGAGCTAAAATCAAGTTGTTGGCAGGGTCACATTCCTTCAGAGGGCTCTGGAAGATAATCCATTTCCTTGCCTTTTCCAGCTTGTGAGATAGGAGGTGGACTCAGACACCAGACCAGATTGAGGACTAGCTAAAACGGGGGCGGGGGGGGGGGGGCAGAAGCTTTCCAATCATACACACCCACAGGTGTGCCATGTCAATTTACTGTTGCCATGGCAGCAACCAAAGTTACTGCCCCTTTCCATAGCAATGACCCAATGACCCAAAAGTTACTACCCCTTCCCTAGAAAGTTCTGCACAAACCACTCCTTAATCTACATGTAATTAAAAGTGGGTATAAATATGACTGCAAAACTCCCTGAGCTGCTACTCTCTGCCTACAGGGCAGCCCTGCTCTGCAGGAACAGTCACCGAGCTGTAACACTGCCTCTTCACTAAAGCTGTTTTCTTCTATTTATGGCTTGCCCTTCAATTCTTCCCTGAGCAAAGCCAAGAACCCTTGTGGGCTAAGTTCCACTTTGGAGCTCGCCTGCCCTGCATCACTCCTACAGGCTGCCTGCATTCCTTTGTTCATGGCCCCTTCCTCCATCCTCAAAGCCAGCAGTGTAGTATCTTCAAGTATCTCTCTGATTCTGACCCTCCTGTCTCCTACTTTTGCTGATAAGGACGCTTGTAACTACACTGGGACCACCAGGATAATCCATAGTAGTCTCCTCATCTCAAGATCCTTAGTTGCATCTGCAAAGTCCCCTCTGCCATATAAGGTAATATATTCACTGGTTCTCAGGATTAGAATGTGGATATCTTTACAGAGGGGAGGGGATGAACAGTATCCTTCCTACCACAGGAGGGTTGATTTTGTTGTATTTCTCTAATTTCATCAATTTTGTTTTGTTGTTTTTGGAAAAGGGTTCATGAGCGCTTCATTGCCTGAAGTATTTGAAACAATATTGAGAATGCATGTTTCCTTTATACTTGAAAAACGACTCATCTGAATATTATAATATGAAATCACTTTGTTTCCAGTATGTTACTGTTACACTGAAAAACCTTGAGGGCAACACGTTAAGTTTTTCCTTTTTCTGCCTCCATGCCTAAAGAAGTCTCTCTTTATCCCTCAAATTCAACCTAATCAGCATATGGCTTGATGTCAACTGCTTTTTACTTTCGCCTAAGATGCAGTAGCCTTTTCCAATATACTTATTCACTTCTTTGTTTCAGGGAGTTTTCTTCTATTATATCTACCTCTGAATACTTTTTCAATTCCATCTGTTGGATTATGTATTTCAAGGCCATCAGTTATCTTTACATTGGATTGTCTTTGTCTATTCACCATTGTCTATTACTTTATATTCAATTACTTCAGTATCATATTTTTGACCTGCATTAATTATGTTTCTCTAAAGCCTTTTTTGTATATTAGCATGTTTATTTTCACCTATGCTATCTGTTCCCTGATTTTCAAATCACCTTGTTGGTTCTGTCATGTGTTAGTCTGATCCTTAATGTGTCTTATTTACTCTGCAGCATCCTCATTACTATCTGTCATCTCTTCCCTGAGACACCATGTGATTGTCACCTTTATGAAGTTGCTAAATAACACAGAGCACTTGCGAGGAATTTTCTTTTGTTCTGGGTCATTTTCATGGTGGCTCCCAGACTGGATTACTGTTACTTTTTATTTTTGTTCATACTTGTGTTTATTGCAGCTGGAGTATGTTTTCATCTTTGTGTTGCCATTTCTCCTCGTGATACTATGCTCAGATTGAGCTGCTCTATCCCAATAATTTTTCTCTGATATAGTGGGATTACCTCCCTTCTACCACTGTGCCTAATACTTGTTTGTTTTCTCTTCTCAGCTACAATTAGAGAGTTGGACATCTCATGTTCAGTCATAGACTGAGTCACAGCAGGATGGAGTGAGTATAAGAAAAGAAGGTCAGCTGATGCTACGTATGGGCTCTGGAAAAACACGTGGGCTCTGCTTTTCTTCTGAGAGTATTTGCTCCATCCATGTGGGAAAGGTAGTGAGGGTAAGGTGGCACATCCCATAGGATCAAGAATAGATCTGGGCTCACACCTGTAATCCCAGCACTTTGGGAAGCTGAGGCAGGTGGATTACTTGAGGCCAGGAGTTCGAGACCAACCTGGCCAATATGGTGAAACCCCATCTCTACTAAAAATACAAAAAAAAAAAAAAAAAAATTAGCTGGGCTTGGTGGCATGCACCTGTAATCCCAGCTACTCAGGAGGCTGAGGCAGGAAAACTGCTTGAACCCAGGAGGCGGAGTTTGCAGTGAGCCAAGATCACGCCATTGTACTCCAGCCTGGGTACAATGACTCTATCTCAAAAAGAAAAAGAAAAAAAAAAAGTCCAGGCACAGTGGCTCACACCTGTAATCCCAGCACTTTGGGAGGCCAAGGTGGGCAGATCACGAGGTCAGGAGATCGAGACCATCCTGGCTAACACGGTGAAAACCGGTCTCTACTAAAAATACAAAAAATTAGCCGGGCATGGTGGTGGGCACCTATAGTCCCAGCTACTCGGGAGGCTGTGGCAGGAGAATGGCATGCACCCAGGATGCAGAGCTTGCAGTGAGCCGAGATCGCACCACTGCACTCCAGCCTGGGCAACAGAGCAAGACTCTGTTAAAAAAAAAAAAAAAAAAAAAAAAAAAGATCTGGATTTTATGAGACCCATAATTTATATAATTTGCTGGGTTTTCTGTAAGAAAAGGAATACAAAGTTATGGTCCAAATTCTACATACATTTTTATTCAGAATGAAAAAGGAAAACAAAACATTATGAGCATTAAAAGGATAGCAAAACCCACAAAATTGTATTCCAGAAGAATAGTTAGCTAACTGCCTACACATTTCTATAATACTTTTTTCCTATATTTATGGACACAATCTTTCATTTACTCCTTAACATGACAATTTTTGTAAAATCATTTTTAGTGGGAAGACTAGAGATAATTTAGTGTCTAGTAGCATATTTACCAAAAGATGCTTACATTGTCAATAGTTGTATTGCTGAGAATTTCTTCTTCTTTTTTTTTTTGTTTTTTTGAGATAGAGTCTCACTCTGTTGCCCAGGTTGGAGTGCAGTGGTGTGATCTCGGCTCACTGCAATTTCCACCTCCCAGGTTCAAGTGATCCTTCTACCACAGCCTCCTAAGTAGCTGGGACTACAGGCGCTCACCACCACACCTGGCTAATTTTTGTGTTTTTAGTAGAGACCGGGTTTCACCGTCTTGGCCAGGCTGGTTTCGAACTCCTGACCTCGGGATCTGCCTAAGGGCCTTGGCTCCCCAAAGTGCTGGGATTACAGGAGTGAGCCACCACACCCAGCTGAATTTCTTTAATCATCACAATGTTTTCTTGGTGCGGTCATATACGGTTTGGAAATTATCACATTTGGGGTTCTCTGCCATTTTTCTTTTTTTTTTTTTTTTTTTTTGAAACGGAGTCTCGCTTGCCCAGGCTGGAGTGCAGTGGCGCAATCTCCGTGCACAGCAAGCTCCGCCTCCTGGGTTCACGCCATTCTCCTGCCTCAGCCTCCCAAGTAGCTGGGACTACAGGCACCCACCACAACGCCCAGCTAACTTTTTGTATTTTCAGTAGAGACGGGGTTTCACCGTGTTAGCCAGGATGGTCTCAATCTCCTGACCTCGTGATCCGCCTGCCTTGGCCTCCCAGAGTGCTGGGATTACAGGCGTGAGCCACCACGCCGGGCAGCCATTTTTCTTTCATATGTAAACTATCATATTTGAATCTTTTTCCATGTTCTAACTTCTGGTTCCAAACTTTTCAAACCTTGTTTCTGCTCTAGCACCCACAGATTTCCACTGCCAGGTACAACAGGACACTTTCATATCATTATACAGCCTCTGGCTCTGCAATTGCTTAAAATGACTCCAGTTGACCTTGCAAGCAGAAAGTAATGTTCTTGGAGGCAATTTCTACACTGGGAGGGCTAATAACAATTTCAATATTCGTGGATGGAATTGTGAGCCACTTCAATATATCCTACTAAATCGAATCTAACTATATCTGCAGCTCAACATTCCCTTAGCTAGTTCCCAAAAACTATTGTTGGCCACTCTATTGCCAGCACAAGGGGAAGCCAGAATGAAAAAAAGCAGCTCTTTTAACTGATCGAAGTGAAAATAGTTTCCTTTTGCAAATTTTACAAAAACACATGATGATGTGCAAACATTGTGCTAAGGCCTCTCTCACAGCATTAGAAAGGGCCTGGGCAAGTCATAGTCTCTGAAGCTTAAGCTTTTTATCTTTACTGTGAATCTGCCTCTGCATGAATGGGCATCCTCAGGTCTTACAGTGTCTCTGCAATACATGTGAACCTCCTGGGCCATTCCCTTCCTTGTATTCATCCTCATTCTAATACCTCGAGTCAGAGGAGGGAAAAGATAAATCCACTTATTTGGTTTCTTTCCAGATTTGGAGGTAACAGACATTGCTGCTATAATGTAGGTATGTTTTTCTGATAAACTTTATTTTCTGCAAAATTATACATTAAGAATTAGAGAGTTTATGGGCGAAAAAAAGTTGGAACAGATCACTCAGAACCTGCACAACTTTGTAACCACAGCATTAACACAAACAATCCCAATCCAAATAAAAATACTAGCACAGTTAAACATCCACTGGCATTTATTGGGAGATAATTCTCCCTGGATTCCTTACTTTCTACATGGTCCAGACTTTCTGAGCAAAGGGCACAGACAAGTTTTGTTCAAGGATAATTGAATAGCAACCCTAAAATAGAGAACATCTCCTTCTCCAAAGGCATTCCAGAATAGTAAAGTTTGCTTCCTTCCCAGAGGATAGTTACTTAGTTCCAGGGTTATAAGGAATAGCTCTCCAGAGGGAAGAATGGGCAGATCACCAGCAACCCTAATAAAAGCTAGAGTCTCCTAAGTTCAGGGTTTGTCTTCTATAATGAAAACCCAAAGCATGCACAGGCAGAATCTGGCCCTCATTCACATCTCCCTGGGGGAAATTAAAATGTGGGGAACTGACGCAAGATGCTACTCTGACTACTATGCTATGAATAATAAACCATTTGTGTCTCTGGCTCAAGTGCCTTATGAGATATAGAGACAGAGATAGAGAGAGATAGATAGATATAGCTCCTATGTATGGCAGACTAACTTGTTAGCTTACAAGTAGGGTAAAATCTCTGACTATTCACCATTTCTGACTTAATACTAGTTTAATATCATGGCATCCAACATCATGGTTATTCACACTCTTGGATCTTGGGAATTTCTCTTTGCCCTTGAGATCTGGGTCCTTAAGAGACTAATTGCATCAAAATTTAAAATGTAATCCAGTGTACAGCCTTTTTCAATAAGCAACTTTAACACAGAAGGTAATATCTTTACACCTTCTTCATCTCACTCACAGCTTTACCAAAAGCTTCATGTTTTAGGAAACACAGTAATTCCTAAAGCCACTAAACTAGCTATTATTTGCACTCAAAGACACATTTATGAGCCAGGTACAGTGGCTCACACCTGTAATCCCAGCACTTTGGGAGGCTGAGGCGGGCAGATCACCTGAGGTCAGGAGTTCGAGACCAGCCTGACCAACATGGAGAAACCCCGTCTCTACTAAAAATAGAAAAACTAGCTGGTGTGGTGGCACATGCCTGTAATCCCAGCTACTCAGGAGGCTGAAGCAGGAGAATCACTTGAACCTGGGAGGTGGAGGTTGCTGTGAGCCAAGATCGTACCCACTGCACTCCAGCCTGGGTGACAGAGCTAGATTCCATCTCAAAAAAAAAAAAAAAAAAGACACATTTACAAGACTTGAAACTCTTTTCTTATGGTTTTTATGTAATGCCTCGATTTTCTCTTTAATTGTGAAAAAATATGCCCCAGTCACTTCAAAATATTAACAAGTTGAGGAAAATCACACATGAACTTAAAAAAATTATATCATTCTGTATTAACAGATACATATTTGAAAAACTAGTCTTCTAGGCTGGGCACAGTGGCTTATGCCTGTAATCCCAGCACTTTGGGAGGCCGAGGCAGGTGGATCATGAGGTCAGGAGTTCAAGCCCAGCCTGGCCAAGATGGTGAAACCCCATCTCTACTAAAAACTACCAAAATATTAGCTGGGCACAGTGGCAAGGCATCTGTAATCCCAGCTACTCAGGAGGCTGAGGCAGGAGAATCGCTTGAAACTGGCAGCAGTGGTTGCAGTGAGCCAAGATGGTGCCACTGCACTCCAGCTTGGGTGACAGAGTGAGACTCCATCTCAAAAAAAAAAAAGAAAAGAAAGAAAAGAAAAACTAGTCTTATAACAAAGAACATTGTGTTAGGAATTAGTCTCCGGTTTTTTGATAGGCTCTTTTTTGGGGGTATGGAGGTAGAATTATCATGATGGAGTTCTCATGTTTCAAAAATAATTTTTCAGTAGTTAGTCATGATGTAATATAGTACAACATGAATAACAACAGGCTAAAAATTAGGACACCCTGCCTTTATTCTATTAATAGTTTTTGCCAAGTATTAAGTGGGTAGTTGAAAGATCCCAATTAATGTCCATGGGCCTCAGAAGTCCATCTGTAATATCTCTGAAGTTCTGTTATGAATTGAATATTTGTTTTTCCCCCAAATTCTTATACTGACTTCCTAAGCACAAACATGATGGTATTTGGAAATGAGGGCATTAGTGGGTAATTTGGACTAGATGAGGCCATGAGAGAAGGAACCTCATGATGAGATTGGTGCCTTTGTAAGAAGAAACCCCAGAGAGCTTGTTCTCATTCTCTCTTCACTATGTGAAGACACAGCTAAAAGACAGCCATCTGCAAGCCAAGAAGAGAGGCCTCAACAGAACATGAGCATGTTGTCATCCTGATCTTGGGCTCCAAAGTCGTGAGAAAATAAATTTCTGTTATTTAAGCTACCCAACCTATGGTATTTTGTTATGGTAGCCCAAGTTGACTAATAAGTTCTTCCCAGTTTGAAAAGTCTATGATCCAAGGAAAGACAGAACAAACATATTTTCCCCTCATCCTCCCGCTAAGTACAACTAAAGATCCTGGGTGTCATAAAACAAACATGAGGACCTGAAAGATGGAGAGAAGCAGGTAGACAAGATAGAGACCTCATACCTGAGGAATGACTCGGTGGTGAGTTTCCTGAGTTTTCTTCTTGCCTCATACATACCTAGATTGGGTACTGAGAAGCTAGCAACCCAGAAATGCCAATGGGCACAGACAAATGTGTCAGCTCCCCACAGACAAAAAAAAAATCACACCAAGAAAAGCCTGCTGTCTCTCTCTAGCCAAAAGATCAGGAAAGAGGCAGCCTAGCAATACAGAAAATAAAACTTTTAGATAGTAAGTGTTCTACTGCTCAACAGCAGAATCAAGAGGATAGAGAAAAGAATCAGTGAACTTGAAGATAGACAATAGAAATTATCAAATCTGAACAATAGAGATAATATAGGAAAACAAAATAAAGGAACAGAGGCTCCAGGAACTATTAAACTAAAAAAAAAATGAAACTGAAACTAATGATGAAAATTTCCCAAATTTGGCCAAGAATATAAACCTACATATTTAAGAAACGGTATTAACTGCAAACAGGATACATCTAAACACATATACATCATAGTCAAACTTCTGAAAACTAAAAACAAAGAGAAGTTTTGAAAACAGTGAGAGAGAAATAACACTTTACTTAATAGGGGTAAAACACTTCAAATGACAGCAGAAATCTCATTATGGAGACCAAAAGGAAATACACAACATTTTTCAAATGCTGAAAAAAAAAATTGTCAATTCCTAATCTTATATCCAGCAAAAATATCCATCGGGGTGAAGGAAAAATCAAAGAATTCTCAGATTAAGAAAAACTAAGAATTTGTTGGAAGCAGGTCTATCTTAACAGAATATTTAAAGGTTTTTAAACAGAAAGAAAACAATAAAAAAGGAACCTTGAAACATCAGTAAAGAAGAAAACATGGTAAGCAAAAATATGGGTTAAAACAACAGATTTTTTTTCTCCTTTGGGGTTTTCTAAATTACGTCTGATAAATAAAGCAATAATTATAACACTGATGTGATTCTCAATGTATATAGAGAAAATATTTCAATTATATTATAAGTGGAGGAGAGTATAGAAACATAAAGAGAGCTAAGATTTCCATGAATTACTCAAACTGGTAAAACACTGACAGTAGTAATCCATGATAAATTATGTCAATGCAAATTAACACCTGCAGACTACTTAAAAAGTAATACAAATAAATACACTCAAAAACACTAAAGATAAACCAAAATATAATTTTTTAAAAAGTTCAGGTAACCCACAAGAATGCAGGAAAAAGAAAACCAAAAAAAAGAGAGAAATAAAACAAAAAATAAAATTTTAGACTTAAACCCCAACATACAAATATTATACTTAATGTAAATTATCTAAATACACCAACTAAAAGACACAGATTGGCAGAGTAGATTAAAAATATGACCCAACTATATGCTCTCCACAAAAAAAAAAAAACTCACATCAAATGCAATCATCTAGGCAGGTTGAAAGTAAAAGTATGGAAAAAGAGATATTAGGCAAAACAATCAAAAGAAAACAGAAGTGGCTATATTAATATCAGAAAATGTAGACCTCCGGACAAAGAAAATTAACAGACACAGACAGACATTATTATGTAATGATAAATAGATCAATACTCCAAGAAGACATCAAACCACAGAGCTGCAAAATAATTGAGGTAAAGCAGACAGAAGTAAAAGGAGAACAGACAAATCTACATTTGTAGTTAGAGAATACAACAACCATCTCTCAAAAATGGATAGAACAGGGGCCAGGCACAGTGGTTTACACCTGTAATCCCATCACTTTGGGAAGCTGAGGCAGGCAGATCACGAGGTCAGGAGATCGAGACCATACTGGCTAACACAGTGAAACCCCGTCTCTTCTAAAAAAATACAAAAAATTAGCCGGGCGTGGTGTAGTCCCAGCTACTCGGTGGGACTGTAGTCCCAGCTACTTGGGAGGCTGAGGCAGGAGAATGGCGTGAACTCGGGAGGCAGAGGTTGCAGTGACATGAGATCGCGCCACTGCACTCCAGCCTGGGCGACAGAGAGAGACTCTGTCTCAAAAAAAATAAATAGATAAATAAAAGTAGATAGAACAACCATGTAAAAACCATCAAAGATACAGAAGAACTCAACAACACAATCAGCCAACAGGATCTAAATGGCATTTGTAGAACATTTTACTGACAACTGAATACACATCCTCTTCAAGGACCCACACAACATATGTCAAGACAGCCAAACTTCTGGATCATAATCCCATGTCTCAAGTCAATGTCCTCTCCCTTGACTCACAGATAGACAATCAAAGAATGTATGCAACACACGTTTTCAAGCAACCTCTCTTCATTCAAAGTTAGACAGGGATGTCATATATATTGAGGATTTAAAACATTCTAGTCACCAGATCCCATACAGTAGAAGAAAAGAAAAGGTAGAGAAGACTCAAACCTCCTCAAAAGATAAAACAACAGCTCTATTCACTCTAAAATTCCACAACTTGCTCAGGAAAGCAGTGGGATTAAACAAAATCTTAAATCCAAACTTTGTAAATGGCACTGACCAGAGCTATTGGGATCTTGCAGCCCCCATAGAGGACTTACTCCTATGTGTTGAGGACCAGGACTGATCAAACATGAAAATTCAAGTGACTGTTGCTTGCTTTAATTAGATTAACCAATGAATTTTATTGTAAAGAATGAGCCTGAACCGGCTGGGCACAGTGGCTCACGCCTGTAATCCCATCACTTTGGGAGGCTGAGGTGGGTGGATCATGAGGTCAGGAGATTGAGACCATCCTGGCTAACACGGTGAAACCCCATCTCTACTAAAAATACAAAAAACTAGCCAGGCGTGGTCGCGGGTGCCTGTAGTCCCAGCTACTCGGGAGGCTGAGGCAGAAGAATGGCGTGAACCCAGGAGGTGGAGCTTGCAGTGAGATGAGATCGTGCCACTGTATTCCAGTGGCAACACAGCCAGACTCCGTCTCAGAAAAAAAAAAAAAGAATGAGCCTGAACCTAAACCTACCACTAAGAAAGGGGTAAATTACTCTCTTTCAAACATGCATTAATTCTAGGATAGCATTTAGTAAATTACCTCATCCAAGGTACAATGTACTAAATGACACCCAAATTGCCCAGAAGTTATTATATTTCCCCAAAGTGAACTATGTATTCTTTTCTAACTAGTTGTATCAAGTCCAATTAGAAGGAGAGTATAACTTCTGAAATATTTAAAATAGGTCAGTGTGATAAAAGCCAGCTGCACAATTTATAGGCATTTTGTAAAATACTGGTAATATTCCATCAAGATAAGTTAAACTGCCATTTGGAGAGTAATTTTCATTATATAAAGATATAATCTGTACCTTTTTTTCTTCACTGACTCTCCCCAAAAAGGCTTTGTGCATGTGTGTTACTGTCTGAATTGGACAGAAACATATCAGTCATATCCAAAGTGTTTTGTTGAATTATTCTTTGTCATCTTTTTTTCTTTCAATGTCTGTTTTCTCCATATTATTCATATGTTATGACATTGTAGAGCAAGTATCAGCACTCTTTTCCTCTTATGTAAATTACCAAGTAATGAAAATACCAACAGTGCTCTCAGGAGACAAATCTAGATCATAAATCAAGCTTTCTCCCTGATTTTACCTAAAGTGCAATATGAATTCATAACAAATGCATTCCACTGGGAGTTAAGCAACAAGAATGCAAACTCAGTTTATCTGAGGCCTCAGTTTCCCATTGCAGAATGTGAGTCTAGAGATCATTCTTTTTTCTGTCTCATCAGGAATCTGTGCAGTTTAAATAGACTCATGTACATGAAGTACTCTGGGTCCCATGCATTGGGAGGATAATGTAGAAATTTGTAGTCAAATTATTTATGATCATAATTTTATTATCTTTCATCGAATAAGGTCTTTATATACCTTAATTCGTTCCCTGAAGCCCCTGTGGATAAGTTGCTTCTTGTTCATTTCATAAGTTAAATTCAGACACTGGGAACTTGAGTGGTTTGCCCCAATTGTGTAACCCCCCAGAATTAGAGCAAAGCATTCCTGGTACCCATTGCTATGAGGAAGGAAGCAACATCAGAGCATCTGTGGGCCTTTTGAGCAGTCTCACTGTGTAGGAGTCTTAATGTGTGGTTGGGCTATGTGCCTCTGCTACACGGAGGCAGAAAGGTTCTTTTTTTTTTTTTTTTTTTTTAATATACTTTAAGTTCTGGGATACATGTACAGAACATGCAGGGTTTTTTCTTTGTTTGGTTTTGGTTTTGGTTTTTTTTTTTTTTTTGAGATGGAGTTTCACTCTTGTTGCCCAGGCTGGCATGCAATGGTATGACCTCGGCTCACTGCAACATCCACCTCCCTGGTTCAAGGGATTCTCCTGCCTCAGGCTCCCAAGTAGCTGGGATTACAGGCACCTGCCACCACGCCCGGCTAATTTTTTGTATTTTTAGTAGAGACGGGGTTTCACCATTTTGGTCAGGCTGGTCTCAAACTCCTGACCTCAGGTGATCCACCCACCTTAGCCTCCCACAGTGCTGAGATCACAGGCGTGAGCCACTGTGCCTGGCCAGAACGTGCAGGTTTGTGACATAGGTATACAAGTGCCACAGTGGTTTGCTGCAC
This sequence comes from Macaca fascicularis, assembly GCF_037993035.2. Taxonomy (NCBI): domain Eukaryota; kingdom Metazoa; phylum Chordata; class Mammalia; order Primates; family Cercopithecidae; genus Macaca; species Macaca fascicularis. Next base: position 88,453,233 of record NC_088387.1, read on the forward strand.
CATCAACCCGTCATCTACATTAGGTATATCTCCTAATTCTATCCCTCCCCTAGCCCCCAACCCCACCGACAGGCCCCAGTGTCTGATATTCCCCTCCCTGTATCCTTGTGTTCTCATTGTTCAACTCCCACTTATGAGTGAGAACATGCACTGTGTCAGACGGTTTTCTGTTCCTGTGTTAGTTTGCTGAGAATGTTGGTTTCCTGCTTCATCCATGTCCCTGCAAAGGACATGAACTCATCCTTTTCATGGCTGCATATAATTCCATGATGTATATGTGCCACATTGTCTTTATCCAGTCTATCATTGATGGGCATTGGATTGGTTCCAAGTCTTTGCTATAGTGAACAGTGCTGCCATAAACATGCATGTGCATGTGTCTTTATAGTAGAATAATTTATAATCCTTTGGGTATATACCCAGCAATGGGATTGCTGGGTCAAATCCTTGACCTGGTTCTGGTAATAGATCTTGAGTAATTGCCACACTGTCTTCCACAATGGTTGAACTAATTTACACCCCCACCAACAGTGTAAAAGCATTCCTATTTCTCCACATCTTCCCCAGCATCTGGTTGTTTCCTGACATTTTTTTTTTTAAACGGAATCTCGCTCTGTCGCCCAGGCTGGAGTGCCATGGGGCAATCTCAGCTCACTGCAACCTCCACCTCCTGGGTTCAAGCAATTCCCTGCCTCAGCCTCCCGAGTAGATGGGATTACTGGCGCCCGCCACCATGCCCAGCTAATTTTTGTATTTTTAGTAGAGACAGTGTTTCACCATCGTAGTCAGGGTGGTCTTGAACTCCAGACCTCCTGATCCACCTGCCTCGGCCTCCCAAAGTCCTGGGATTATAGACATGAGACATCGCACCCGGCCCCTGACTTTTTAATGATCGCCATTCTGACTGGCGTGAGGTAGTATCTCATTGTGGTTTTGATTTGCATTTCTCTAATGACCAGTGATGATGAGCTTTTTTTCATGTTTTTTGGCCACATAAATGTCTTCTTTTGAGAAGTGTCTGATCATATCCTTCCCCCACTTTTTGATGGGGTTGTTTTTATCTTTTAAATTTAAGTTCTTTGTAGATTCTGGATATTAACCCTTTGTCAGATGGATAGATTGCAAAAATTTTCTTCCACTCTGTAGGTTGCCTGTTGACTCTGATGATAGTTTCTTTTGCTGTGCAGAAGCTCTTTAGTTTAATTAGATCCCATTTGTCGATTTTGCTTTTGTTGCCATTGCTTTTGGTTTTTTAGTCATGAAGTCTTTGCCCATGCTTATGTCCTGAATGGTATTGCCTAGGTTTTTCTTCTAGGGTTTTTATGGTTCCAGGTCTTACGTGTAAGTCTGTAATCCATCTTGTGTTTTTTGTCTGCTTGTATGTTTTTAAGACGGAGTCTCACTCTGTCTCCCAGGCTGGAATGCAGTGGCAGGGTCTTGGCTCACTACAACCTCCGCCTCCCGGGTTCATGCCATTATCCTGCCTCAGCCTCCTATGTAACTGAGACTACAGGCGCCTGCCACCACACCCGGCTAATTTTTTGTATTTTTAGTTGAGACGGGGTTTCACCATGTTAGCCAGGGTGGTCTCGATCTCCTGACCTCGTGATCCACCCGCCTCCTCGGCCTCCCAAAGTGCTGGGATTACAGGCGTGAGCCACTGCCCAGCCTCTTGTGTTAATTTTTTTAATAAAGTGTAAATTAAGGGGTCCAGTTTTAGATTTCTGCATATGGCTATCCAGTTTTCCTAACACCATTTATTAAATAGGGAATCTTTTCCCCATTGCTTGTTTTTGTCAGGTTTGTCAAAGATCAGATGGTTGTAGATGTGTGTCATTATTTCTGAGGCCTCAGACTGGGAATTTTTCAATTGTTAAAAGGAGACAGAGAAAGAACACTGAACAGCAGGATCAAAATCATAATCTCGGTTTTTAATGGGAAAGTGAACTTAAGATTTTTACCTTCTCTTGCCCCTGTTTGAAATCGTGCCCTGGGGAAAGTGCCTCCTTCTGACTAGCTGGCACATGTGCTTTGTTTTAACAGCTCGACTCAAACATTCTCCCCTTTCCACACTCCCTCTAACAAAGCACTGTGTGAAAGAAGCTACTACTGGAATGAGTCATGCATGTATGATTCTTAGCTGAATGGTTAAATATTGACTAACTGGATCTGTAAGAAGAAAAAAGGTACTATTTCTTCCCTGCATTTTGGGATTCTCATTTACAGTGGGAGGAATTCTAGTGAGTTGCTACTAAGGAGTGAAATGGGATGCTCTTTTTGGTTTATTTGCTGTTCTCTGTGCTGCCTATAGCATGCATGAGTTGCGGGTCCTGCACAGTTGGGTCGTGTATAAAGAGTGAAATCAACACAAGCAGTAAAACAACAGTAGCCCTCAAACTATTTCCCTCTTGCTTTATGTTTTTTGTGTATGTGTTTATTTTCTTGCTTTTATATTCTGTTCTTTGGCAACACAAGAAACAGGAAGACTGATAGGAAGTATTAAACTTTGTAAAGCTTCAAAAGAAGCTACAATTTCTTTTATATGTAACTTGCTATTTTTTCTGTAACCCAGGCACTGAGAAGTAGAGGATTTGGAAATGAGACAGAGAACAGGGAAAGCTAGAGGGATCTCCCTACCTTCATCCTTTTTTGGGCTACATATTAGGCCATTCTCATATAGCTATAAAGAAATACCTAAGATCAAGTATTGGTTCACAGTTCTTCCGGCTGTACAGGAAGCATAGCAGCATCTGCTCCTGGGGAAGTCTCAGGGAGCTTTTGCTCATGGTGGAAGGCAAAGCCAGAGAAGGCATCTCCACATTGCTGGAGCAGGAGGAAAAGAAGAGGAAGGAAGTGCTACACAGATCTTTTGTTTTTTGTTTTTGAGATAGTGTCTCATTTTATTGCCCAGGCTGGAGCGCATTTGCACAATCTCAGCTCACTGCAAACTCTGCCTACTGGTTCAAGCGATTCTCCTGCCTCAGCCTCTCAAGTAGCTAGGACTACAGGCGCCCGCCATGACGCCTGGCTAATCACGCCTGGCTAATTTTTGTTATTTTTTTAGTAGAGATGGGGTTTCACCATATTGGCCAGGTTGGTCAAACTCCTGACCTCAGGTAATCTGCCTACTTCAGCCTCCAAAAGTGCTGAGATTACAGGCGTAAGCCACCACGCCAGTTTGTTTTTTGTTTTTTGAGACAGAGTCTTGCTCTGTCTCCCAGGCTGGAATGCAGTGCCGCCATCTTGGCAAGCTCCACCTTCCAGGTTCACGCCATTGTCTTGCCTTAGCCTCCCAAGTAGCTGGGACTACAGGCGCATGCCACCACACCTGGCTAATTTTTTGTATTTTTAGTAGACTCAGGGTTTCACCACATTAGCCAGATGGTCTCGATCTCCTGACCTCGTGATCTGCCCGCCTCAGCCTCCCAAAATGCTGGGATCACAGGCGTGAGCCACCATGCCCAGCCACCGTGCCACAGTTTTAAACAGCCAAATCTCATGAGAACTCACTCACTATTGTGAGAATAGTACCAAGAGGGAAATCCACCCCCATTCATCCAATCACCTTCCACCAGGCCCCAACTCCGACACTGGGGACTACATTTCAATATGAGATTTAGGTTGGGACAACATCCAAACTATATCACTCCACACCAGCTCATCCCAAATTCCATGTCCTTTTCACATTGCAAAATACATTCATGCCTTCCCAATAATCCCTGAAGTTTTAACTCATTCCAGCATTTACTCAAAAGTTCAAAGACTCATTTGAGACAACAAGTTCCTTCCACCTATGAGCCTGTAAAATAAAAAGCATGTTAGTTATGTCCAAGATCCAATGAAGGTACAGGCATTGGGTAGTTATTTCTGTTCCACCGGGGACAAATCAGCCAAAAGAAAGAGGCTACAGACCCTCACAAGTCCAAAACCCAGCAAGGTAGTGACTAAATCTTAAAGCTCCAAAATAATCTCCTGACTCTATGCTCCACATGCAGGGTACACCGATACAAGGGGTGGGCTCCCAAGGCCTTGAACAACTCTATGTCACCTAGTGGTCTTTTTCTACCTACCCTGGTTTCTGAAGACAAAGGACAAAATCTCTTCGGAGCTCTATGGCCCTGCCCACTGCCTGTGAAACCTGAATACATAACCAGGAGACCCTAAGGCAAGTTTGCTTCCTCTCTATAGTACCACAGCTGATGTGCTCTTGAAAGTTCCACCTCCTGGCTGGAGGCCAACCAACACAAAACCAGTGCACTAAACAAAAGTACAACCAGCCAGCAGTGGCTCACGCCTGTAATCTCAGCACTTTGGGAGGCCGAGGCAGATGGATCACGAGGTCAGGAGATCGAGACCATCCTGGCTAACACAGTGAAACTCAGTCTCTACTAAAAATACCAAAAATTAGCCAGGTGTGGTGGTGGGCGCCTGTAGTCCCAGCTACTCGGGAGGCTGAGGCAGGAGAATGGCGTGAACCTGGGAGGCAGAGCTTGCAGTGAGCCGAGATCACGCAAGTGCACTCCAGCCTAGGTGACAGAGTGAGACTCCGTCTCAAAAAAAAAAAAGAAGTACAAACAAGGACCCTCACAGAGTCCACTTCACTCCCCTGCTACCTTCGCAGGAGCAGGTGCTGTTATCCACGGCCAAAAGGCCTGAGGACAAATCAGATCACAGGATTCTTCGCTCACACTCCCCAGTACCAGCCCAGAGCCTGATAGCTCTGCTGAATGGCTAGACCCAGAAGAGCAAAAACAATCACTACAGTTTGGCTCTCAGGAAGCCCCATTCCTAGGAAAAGCAGAATACTACATAAAGAAAGCACCTTGTTGGACAAAGAATCTGAACAGCAGCCCTTGAGTCCCAGATCTTCCCTCGGACGTAGTCTATCCAAATGAGAAGGAACCAGAAAAACAATTCTGGTAATGTGAAAAAACAAAGTTCTTTAACACCCCCATGAGATCACACAAGCTTACCAGCAATGGATGCAAACCAAGAATAAATCTCTGAATTGCCAGAAAAAGAATTCAGAAGGTCAATTACTAAGCATATCAAGGAGGCACCAAGAAAGGTGAAATCCAACTTAAAAAAATGAAAAACATGATACAGGATATGAAAGGAAAACTCCTCAGTGAAATAGATAGCATGACAAAAAACAATCACAATTTCTGGAAATCAAGGACACAGAGAAATGCAAAATGCTCAGGAAAGTCTCAGCAATACAATCAAGTAAGCAGAAGAAAGGACTTCAGAGCTCAAAGACAAGGCTTTTGAATTAACACAACCCATCAAAGACAAAGAAAAAGGGATTTTAAAAAATGAACAAAGGCTCCAAGAAGTTTGGGACTATGTTAAGCATCCAAACCTATGAATAATTGGTGTTCCCAAGGAAGAAGAGAAATCTAAAATCCAGAAAACATGTTTGAGGGAATAATTGAGGAAAACCTCCCTGGCATTCCTAGAGAGCTAGACATCCAAATACAAGAAGCTCAAAGAACACCTGGGAAATTTATGGCAAAAAGATCATAGCCAAGGCACACAGTCATCACGTTATCTAAAGTCAAGATAAAGAGGAAAGAATCTTAAGAGCTGTGAGGCAAAGGCATCAAGTAGCCTATAAGGGAAAACCTATCAGAGTAACAGCATATTTGTCAGCAGAAAACCTACAAGCTAGAAGGGATTGGGGTCCTATTTTTAGCCTCCTTAAACAAACAATTATCAGCCAAGAATTTTGTATCTAGCAAAACTAAGCTTCATAAATGAATGATACAGTCTTTTCCAGACAAACAAATGCTGAGAAAATTTGCCATTACCAGGCCAGCACTACCAGAACTGCTAAAAGGAATTCTAAATCTTGGCCAGGCGTGGTAGCTCACACCTGTAATCTCAGCACTGTGGGAGGCCAAAGTGGGCAGATCACGAGGTTGGGAGATTGAGACCATGGTGAAACCCCATCTCTACTAAAAATACAAAAAATTAGCCGGGCTCAGTGGCGGGTGCCTGTAGTCCCAGCTACTGAGGAGGCTGAGGCAGGAGAATGGCATGAACCCGTGAGACAGAGCTTGCAGTGAGCCAAGATTGCGCCACTGCACTCCAGCCTGGGTGACAGAGTGAGACTCCGTCTCCAAAAAAAAAACAGAGCTCTAAATCTTGAAGCAAATTCTTGAAATACACCATAAAGTATAAATCTCACAGGTACTATACAACAATAACACAATTTTTTAAAAAAGGTATTAAGGCAATAAATAGAATAGTACATCACATCTCAATATTAACATTGAATGTAAATGGAATAAATGCTCCACCTAAAAGATACAGAATGGTAGAATGGATAAGAATTCACCAACCAAGTTTCTGCTGTCTTCAGGAGACTTATGTAACATATAGGGACTCACATAAACTTAAAGTAAAGGGGTGGAAAAAGATATTCCAAGCAAATGAGCACCAAAAGTGAGCAGGAGTAGCTATTCTTATATCAGACAAAACAAACTTTAAAGCAACCGCAGTTAAAAAAAGACAAAGAGGAACACTATACAATGATAAAAGGACTAGTCCAACAGGAAAATATCACAATCCTAAATACATATGCACCTAACACTGGAGTTCCCAAGTTTATAAAACAATTACTAATAGACCTAAGAAATGAGATAGATGGCAACACAATAATAGCGGGGGACTTTAATACTCCACTGACAGCACTAGTCAGGTCATCAAGACAGGAAGTCAACAACAACAACAACAACAAAAACAGTGGACTTAAACTATGCCCTAGAACAAATGGACTTAACAGATATTTACAGAACATTCCACCCAACAACTGCAGAATATACATTCTGTTCATCAGCACATGAAACATTCTCCAAGATAGATCATATGATATGCCACAAAACAAGTCTCAGTAAATTTAAGAAAACTGAAATTATTTCAAGTATTCTCTCAGACCACAGTGGAATAAAATTGCAAATAATTCCAAAATGAACTCTAAAAACCATGCAAATACATGGAAATGAAATAAACTGCTCCTGAATAATCACTGGGTCAACAATGAAATCAAGATGGAAATTTAGGCTGGGCTCAGTGGCTCATGCCTATAATCCCAGTACTTTGGGAGGCTAAGGCAGGCAGATCACGAGGTCAGGAGATCGAGATCATCCTGGCTAACATTTTGAAACCCTGTCTCTACTAAAAATACAAATAATTAGCCAGGTATGGTGGTGGGCACCTGTAGTCCCAGCTACTCAGGAGGCTGAGGCAGGAGAATGGTGTGAACCTGGGAGGGAGAGCTTGCGGTGAGCCAAGATCACACCACTGCACTCCAGCCTGGGTGACAAAGCATGACTCTGTCTCAAAAAAAAAATAAAAGGTGGAAATTTAAAAATTATTTGAGCTGAACAATAATAGTGACAAAACTATCAAAATCTCTGGGATACAGCAAAAGTGGTGCTAAGAGGAAAGTTCATAGCATTAAATGCCTACATCAAAAAGTGTGAAAGAGCACAGACAGACAATCTAAGGTCACACCTCATGGGACTGCAGAAACAAGAACAATCCAAACCCAAACCCAGCAGAAGAAAGAAAATAACAAAGATCAGAGCAGAACTAAATGAAATTGAAATAAAAAAAAAATACAAAACACAAATGAAGCAAAAAGTTGGTTCCTTGAAAAGATAAATAAAATTGATTAGTGAGATTAACCCAGAAAAGAAAAGATTCAAAAAAGCTCAATTAGAAATGAAACGGGAGCTATCACTACTGACACCACAGAAATACAAGATTATTCAAGGCTACCATGAACACCTTTATGCACATAAACTAGAAAACCTAGAGGAGATGGATAAATTGGAAATATACAACGCCCCTAGATTAAACCAGGAAGATATAGAAACGCTGAACAGATCAATAACAAGCAGCAAGACTGAAATAGTAATTTTTAAACTGCCAACAACAACAACAACAAATCCAGGGCCAGATGGATTCACAGCTGAATTCCATCAGACATTCGAAGAAGGAATGATACCAATCCTACTTACACTATTCCACAGGAGAGAGAAAAAGAGAATCCTTACTAAATCATTCTGTGAAGCCAGTATTACCCTAATACCAAAACCAGGGATGGATATAACAAAAAAAAAGAAAACTACAGACCAATATCTCTTGATGAACATAGATGCAAAAATCCTCAATAAAATACTAGCTAACCAAATCCACCAGCATATCAAAAAGAATATCCACCATGATCAAGTGGGTTTCCACAGATGCAGGGATGGTGTAATGTAAGTAAGTCAATAAATGTGATATACCACATAAACAGAATTTAAAACAAAAATCACATGATTATCTCAATAGCTGCAGAAAAAAACATTTGAAAAAATCCAGCATCCCTTTATGATTAAAACCCTCACCAAAATCAGCATAGAAGGGACAACCTTAAGGTAATAAAAGACATCTAGGACAAATTTACAGCCAACATACTAAATGGGGGAAAATTGAAAGCATTCCCCATGAGAACTGGAACAAGACAAAGATGCTCACTTTCACCACTTCTATTCAACATAGTACTGGAAGTTCTAGCCAGAGAAATCAGACAAGAGAAAGGAATCATGGGCATCCAAATTGGTAAACAGGAAGTCAAACTGTTACTGTTTGCTGATGATATGATCATATGCCTATAAAACCCTAAAGTCTCATCTGAAATGCTCCTAGAACTGGTAAATGAATTTAGTAAAGTTTCACGATACAAAATTAATGTACACAAATCAATAGCTCTGCTATACACCAACGGCGACTAAGCTGAGAGTCAAATCAAGAACTCAACCACTTTTACAACAGCTGTTTAAAAAAAAAAAAAAAACCTTAGGAATATACCTAACCAATGAGGTGAAACATCTCTACACTGCTGAAAGAAATCATAGACAACACAAATGGAAACACATCCCATGCTTATGCATGGGTAGAATCAATATTGTGAAAATGACCATACTGCCAAAAGCAATCTACAAATTCAATGCAATTCCCATCAAAATACCACCATCATTCTTCACAGAACTAGAAAAAGCAATCCTAAAATCCATATGGAACCAAAAAAGAGCCCACATAGCCAAAGCAAGACTAAGCAAAAAGATTAAACATGGAGGCATCACATTACCTGACTTCAAACCATACCATAAGGCCATAGTCACCAAAACAGCATGGTACTGGTATAAAAATAGGCACACAGACCAATGGAACAGCATAGAGAACCCAGAAATAAAGTCAAATACTTACAGCCAACTGATCTTCAACAAATCAAACAAAAACATAAAGTGGGGAAAGTATACCCTATTCAACAAATAGTGCTGGGATAATTGACAAGCCACATGTAGAAGAATGAAACTGGATCCTCATCTTTCACCTTATACAAAAATCAACTCAAGATGGATCAAAGACTTAAACCTAAGACCTGAAACCATAACAATTCTAGAAGATAACATTGGAAAAACCCTTCTAGACATTGGCTTAGGCAAGGCTTCATGACATAGAACCCAAAAGCAAATGCAACAGAAACAAAGGTAAATAGATGGGACTTAATTAAACTAAAAAGCATCTGCACTGCAAAAGAAACAGCAGAATCAACAGACAACCCACAAAGTGGGAGAAAAATCTTCACGATGTATACATCAGAAAAAGGACTAACATCCAGAATCTACAAAGAACTCAAAGAAATCAGCAAGAAAAAAATCAAACAATCCCATCAAGAAGTGGGCTAAGGACATGAATAGACAATTCTCAAAAGAAGACACACAAATGGACAACAAGCATATGAAAAAATGCTCAACATCACTAATTATCAGGGAAATGCAAATCAAAACCGCAATGTGATACCACCTCACTCCTGCAAGAATGGCCATATTCAAAAAAATCAAAAACTAATAGATGTTGGTATGGATGTGGTAAAAAGGGAACATTTTTGCACTGTGGGTGCAAATGTAAACTAGTACAAACGCTATGGAAAACAGGGTAGATATTCCTTAAAGAACTAAAGTAGATCTTCCATTTGATCCAGCAACCCCACCATTAGGTATCAACCTAAAGGAAAAGAAGCCATTATACAAAAAAGATACTTGCACACACACATTTATAGCAGCACAATTCACAATTGCAAAAATATGGAACTAGCCCAAATGCCTACCAATCAACAAGTGGATAAAGAAAATGTGAGAGAGAGAGAGAGAGAGATCATATATAACATATATAAAACATATATAACATCATATATAAAACATATATAGCATATCTCATATATATATAGAGAGAGAGAGAGAGAGAGAACTATATCCTAAGTGAAGTAACACAGGAATGGAAAACCAAACATCATGTGTTCTCTCTCACAATCGGGAGCTAAGCTATGAGGATGCAATGTCTTATTTAAGAAATAAGTCCATACAATGGACTTTGGGGACTAGGGGTAAAGGGTGGAAGTGGGGTAAGGGATAAAAGACTACACATTAGGTACAGCGTACACTGCTTCGGTTACGGATGCACCAAAATTTCAGAAATTACCACTAAAGAACTTATTTATGTAACCACCACCACCTGCTTCCCAAAAACCTATTGAAAGAAAAATTTTTAATACACTGAAAAAAATTTTAAAAAGGCAATGACAGATGAGAATCAACTTCTGGTTTTGTTATTGTACTATAATTACTACAATAAGATATCAGCACTATTGGAAGCAGGATGAAGGGTATACAAGGCCTTATATTTATCCCCTTTTCTTGTCATCTTGTGAATCTATAATTAGTTGAAAATAAACTGTTTTGAAAAAGTCAATAGTAGTCTCTATATCTCTCTAATGCTATGCTAGTAGCCAGTAGATATATTGGCTATCGAGCATTTGAGATGTCTTTTAAGTGCGAAATATATACATACTTAGTAAGACAAAAGAATGAAAAATATATCAATAATTTTTGTATTGAAATTATAATGTTTTGGGTATATTTTGTTAAATTATATTATTAAAATTTAAAAAATAAAAATATATCATGGGAATGGTTGCATAACCTTGTGAATATACCAAAAATCACTGAATTATATACTTTAAAAAGGTGAATTTTTATGGTATTATATTACAATTTTGCAGTAGGGACCCTTTTATCATCTTTTAAGATAGGTTAATATTAGTTTTTCTCTCATAATATTGTTGTGATAATAAAATAAAATTATTCAAGCAAAGCACATTAACACAGTTACCAGCACATAGTACAGGCATATTTCTAAGGTTATGAAGGTTCCATTCATGGTGGCTCACATCTGTAATCCCAGCACTTTGGGAGGCCAAGGCAGGTGGATCACCTGAGGTCAGGGGTTTGAGACCAGCTTGATAACATGGCAAAACCCTGTCTCTACTAAAAATACAAAAATTAGCCAGGCGTGGTGGCAGGCATCTGGAATCCCAACTACTCAGGAGGCTGAGGCAAGAGAATTGCTTGAACCTGGGAGGTGGAGGCTGCAGTGAGCCAAGATCACACCACTGCACTCCAGCCTGGGTGACAGAGCAAGAATCCATCTCAAAGAAAAAAAAAAAAAAAAAAAGCTAAAGATAAATGACATTCTCAATTGTGTCTTGAATCCATCAGTGTTGCAGTGAACACATGCCACTTAATGGTATGTTGATCATGAAACAAAGATCTGTCATGATGAAGTGAAAATGGAAGGAACTGTGAATATTCAATGAGCTGGTTGCAGGCATTTAAGAAAAAACACAGCAAAATTTTTTTCAATTTGTAGTGATTAAGCATCTGCCGATTACAAAGCAGCAGAAAAATTTATTGATGACTTTGCCAAGGCTGTTGCTGATGAAAATCTGACACCAAAACAAGTCTGTAATGCTGATGAAACATCATTTTGGCATTATTGCCCCAGAAAGACACTTGACTACACTTGAGGAGATAGTCAATATAAGAATTAAGGATGCCAACAATAGGATAACTGTGCTGGGATGTGCTAATGCGGCAGGCACACATAAGTGCAAACTTGCTGTTAGGCAACAGCTTGCATTCTCATTGTTTTTGAAGAGTAAATTTCTCACCAGTCCATTTTTACACTAGCAAAAAAGCATGGATCACCAGGGACATCTTTTCTGATTGGTTTTACAAACATTTTGCTGGTGCTCACTACAGGGAAGCTGGAATAAATGACAACTATGAGATTTTGCTATTCCTTGACAACTGCTCTGCTCATCCTCCAGCTGAAATTCGCATCAAAAAATAATGTGTATGCCATGTACTTTTCCCCAAATGTGACTTCACTCATTCAGTCATGTGACCAGGGTATCCTTAAATCAATAAAGAGTAAATATAAAAACACTTTCTTGAACAGCATGCTAGCAGTGAACAGAGGCATGAATGTGAAAGGTTTTCAAAAGGAGTTTAGCATGAAGGATGCCATGTATGCTATTGCCAACTGTTGGAACACAGTTCTAACTAAAGACACAGTTGTGCATGCCTGGCACAACCTCTGGCCTGCAACTATGTTCAGTGATGATGATGAACAAGGTGGTGATTTTGAAGGATCCTATATGTCAAGTGAGATAGAATAATGTCTATCCTCCTTACATATGCAAAAAATAGACCCTCAGAGTGTGTCAGTGAGCTAGAGGACATGGAGAACAAAGAAGGTTATTTGTGTTTGTTTTTGTTTTAGTTTTTTTTAAGATGGAGTTTCACTCTTGTTGCCCAGGCTGGAGTGCAATGGCATGAACTTGGCTCACTGCAACCTCCACCTCCCACGTTCAAGCAATTCCCCTGCCTCAGCCTCCCAAGTAGCCGGGATTACAGGCACGTGCTACCATGCCCGGCTAATTTTTTGTATTTTAGTAGAGATGGGGTTTCACCATGTTGGCCAAGATGGTCTCAATCTCCTGATCTCATGATCCGCTCAGCCTCCAAAAGTGCTGGGATTATAGGCATGAGCCACCACGCCCAGCCAATCAAAGAAGTTTTTAACATCAATAATGAGGCCCCACTTGTTCATTCACTGATGGTAAAATTAAATTAATATTTTGCGATTTTTTATTGTTTTTTGGGGGGGGTCTTTTGGGGTTTTTCTGGAAACAGAGTCTCACTCTCACCCAGGCTAGAGTGTAGTGGTGTGATCTTGGCTCACTGCAAACTCCACCTCCTGGGTTCAAGTGATTCTCCTGCCTCAGCCTCCTGAGTAGCTGGAATTACAGGCGGCCATCACCACACCCGGCTAATTTTTGTATTTTTAGTAGAGTTGAGGTTTTGCAATGTTGGCCAGGCTGGTCTTGAACTCCTGACCTCAGGTGATCCACCCGCCTCAGCCTTCCAAAGTGCTGGGATTACAGGCATGAGTCACCACACCCGGCCTGAAAGTTTTGAATCAATTGATCATAATAGTGATGATCAAGATTACATTACCACTGCTGGAAAAGTGCCTATAGACAACATGGTGAAAATGTGTGATGGGCTTACTGAAGGACTACAGCAGTGTTCATTCATAACAGAACAAGAAATAATGTCAGTTCATAAAATCAAAGGAGACTTTCAAGACAAAAATGTTGTTAATGAGGCAGATGACTTTGGAGGAACATTTTTAAAAAGACATCCAGCAGAATGCCTTCTCATCCCTAGAGGACTCACTTCCTTGTCCTTCCACTGCTTCTGATGTTTCCTCTTATATAGAAAACAAAAAAAAACAGTGGATAGTAGCCATTTAATCAAAACATAGCATCATAGGTGGAGACTTAAAGCCTGTCACTTGTTATTGCTGATTTTTAATAATAGATTCCAGGTATTCTAGTGATGCTACTGTGCTGCTTACCTACCCTGAACACATTGTTTTTTCACTGTATTAATGGTATTGTAGCAGGAAGAGCCACAGACAAAACTCTTCAGACACTGAGTTAAAGAAGGAAGGGGTTTATTCAGCCGGGAGCATCGGCAAGACTCCTGTCTCAAGAGCCAAGCTCCCCGAGTGAGCAATTCCTGCCTGTCCCTTCTAAGGGCTCACAACTCTAAAGGGGTCCATGAGAGGGTCATGATTGATTGAGCAACCAGGGGATACATGACTGGGGGCTGCATGCACCAGTAATCAGAACAGAACAGAAAAGGACAGGGAATTTTACAGTGCTTTTCCATACAATGTCTGGAATCTATAGATAACACAGCAGGTTAAGTCAGGAGTTGATCTTTAACTACCAGGCCCAGGATGCAGCACCAGGCTGTCTGCCTGTGGATTTCATTCCTGCCTTTTAGTTTTTACTTCTTCTTTCTTTGGAGGCAGAAATTGGGCATAAGACAATATGAAGGGTGGTCTCCTCCCTTATTCCCCTCCTTTGAGACGCTCATTTTATTAGTGGGAGTTCTCCCCTTCATCCTCACTACCTATGTCTTCTAGCACGACAGATCGAAAGTGATTCATGTAGTACACCTGTGCTGAAGCATTCTGGTGAACTAGAGTAGCAATGGAACCTTCCACCATTTGAATGAGTACACGTAGTAAACAAGAGATCAGTAAGCAGGTTCCTATTACTACTATAATTTAAAGAGTTTTAAATCCTTCTATCGCTGGGAACCATTTTCAAACATGGCCTCAGGGTCAAATCCGTGCCACACTTGTATAGGCACATGTGCCAGTGTCGTCATGTCTTTAACTATATCTTCGATTACTTGCTCTTGATCATCTATGTGCAGGCAGCAATTGGTAAGGTTAAATTTTCTACAGACTTCTCCTTCAGCTGCTAGCAAGTAGTCGAGAGTTAATCTATTTTGATAGATAGGATTGCTCATCATAGTTTCTTGCTGGGCCGGAACAGTCAAGGCTTTACCGGTTTTATTAGTGATGATCTCCAAGACAGCTTGCAACCGTATGATTCGGTTGAGCATGTAAATGGTGGTCCGGTATCCCCATGAGCCATCTTGTGCCTAAGTAGCAGGCCCATGGTACTGTATAATTTTTTCAGGAGGCTATTCATCATGTTTTTAATTACCTATGGCTATGTTTCACATTTCACGTGAAGCACAGACAGGGAAGCCCAGGAGTTCACCTGATTTTATGGGCAGTAGGAAGACAGATGGTTTAATAGTGCCAATAACATAACTACCTGTCCACTGGTCAGGCAGCTTAGACTAAGCTCTACGTCCACATATCCAGTATAGCCCAGTGGGGGCCGCCCAGTCCCAGTGGGATTCTGGATGGGCCCAAATGGTCTGCAACTTTGGAAATTTACTGAATGGATTTTTCTTAGTGTGGTTTGAAGTCCACTAGGTGGCTGTTTCTGTGGTACTATTACACAGTTTCTGTCCCAGACAACTAAGTTGTCCTACAGGATGAGAGAATGTTTTTCTTTAGCTATGCAATATTGTCCAATAATTGAGATTTTTAGAACTCAGAAATTATCAGGGTGATTCTTTTGGGCTGGGAATTCATCAGGCACTGGGCCTATAGGCACTAATTCTCAGGCTTCCTATGGCCACTAATCTCCCATTACAGTTCCTCCACAAACATAACATGAAGTGACATTTAGAGACTGGGCTACATACCTTGGATAGAATAGCATTATATAAACAAGTTTCTTTTAAAGTCCTGGTACATGTATAATAACTATAAAATAATAGGACTGTGGCAATCTTTTGTCCTACCTCAGTGACTTGATGTATGTACTGGGAACAGTTCCCAGTCTGAGGAAGGTCAGTTGAAGTCCTTACTGTACAAGTCCAAATTTTAAGGAAAATGAGTCTCATGATCAGTTTCCTCATGCTTCAGCCATGCGTGGACCAGTCAGCTTCCATGTGTGACTGGAGTAGGGCTTGTCATCTTCTTCAGAGTCACTTTGCAGGAGTTGGAGAAGCTGCTCTCATCCATGTACAGCTCCCAGTCTACTGATGTTTAAGGATAGTCTCAGAGGTTGGGCCCACTAGAATAAACTGAGTCCAATACCTCTACACAGTTATGTTCAACTGGGCTCTCTGATACCGGGAGCAAGGTGGTGGCGTTTAGGGTGTTATAAACTGTAATGGTTATGTGGGGATTTTCACAGAGCAAGCTTTGGTATCTAGTTAGTCTAGCATTCATTAGCTAATGATGTCCTTTGGTATTTATTAAAGTCGCCACAGCATGGGGGACTTTATGTTTAGGTTTTGCCCAAGAGTTAGCTTATCTGCTTCTTGTGCTAACAGGGCCATTGCGGCCAGGGCCCTTAGACATGGGGGCCAGCCTTTGGAAACCCCATCTAGTTGTGTTGAGAAATAGGCCACTGGCCTTGGCCAGGGTCCCACAGTCTGGGTTAAAACTCCAACTGCCTTTTGTTTTTCTTTTTGACACATACAGTGTAAAAGTTTTGTCAGGTTAGGTAGCCCCAGGGCTGGGGCCGACCTGAGTTTTTAACTCATGAAAAGTTCATTGCTATTGGTTGTAATAGATGTAGTTTATCCAATCTACATTTTTATTAATTGTCACCCACTAAAATATTGACTTAAATCCTGTAGCTATTTGATTTCAAGCTTTAAATTGATCTGGTATTCCTTGCAGGGCTCCAACTGCATCTAAATAGATGTGAGAGTCAAAAGACCCATAAGGGGCTTCTCTCGCTTTACAATGTCTTATTTTTTTCTCCCTCTGGTTGATTAAATGCCAGAGTGAAAGGGATAGCCAAATGGACTAAAGTACAAGTGCCACTCCAGTTATTCAGCAGAGTGCTCAGTAAAGGTCCACCACAATACCACCCCACATCCACTTGGGGATGAACAAGGGCTGACTGATAAGTTCTTTGAAATTCTTAAGCTCATCGCATTCCTTCAGGTCTCCAAGGAATGCTAAGTTTCCTCCCTGTTGTGAGAGACATGAAGTGAACTTAGTGTCAGGAGACGGAAGCTGGATGGCCCTTGGGGGCTGACCCACAAGGTGCCGGACTTCGGGATATAGCAGAGAGAGCTTGGCATGACTTATTACTCCAGGCTGTAGAATCTTGGAAAACAGCTACCATGCAGCCTACTCCTGGTCAACTGGCAAACCACCTTAGTGGAAGGGGGACAATCTGGGTCTCTGGCCTGCCATGTGCACAAGCATAACAACTGCTTTTGTTTAACGTGCAGATGAAATATTTGATCCATTTTAACCATGCATTTGCATCTTGGTATCCTGTCTTAAATGCTAAAGTTTAAGTCTTTAACTTCTATGATCCTCTAGTAAAATGAACATATGGTTTTAGGAAATTACAGAAACTGGTTGGGGCAGTCCATCCTTGGTCTTTAGTGGTCCACAGACCATTTGACCAACTATGGCATGAAAGCTCTACATCGGGGGGCAAGATTCCTGGTTGGCACTGGGGTCTTTATCGAAATCTCCCCAGATTAAATGGTCCTAGTTTACTAATGCCCAGTCTGAGGAGATTTAAGAGCGACAGAAGTACTTTTCTGAAGTAAAAAGCTGTCTTTGATTTGGCAAGTCTCTACAGGGTATAACAAGGCAGCATTAAATGCAATAGTTTGAGGAGAGATTGACTTGGTTATGTTAATAACTAGACAGTCGGTAATAGAATGAGGAAAGAAGAAAGGGTAATAGAATAGATGAACAGAGTTAAATTTTTCTTAGCTTTAGTTTGGTAGGGTTTTCCCCATGGGACTATGGCCCATGACTCTGGAGGGGGTGGCACTTTCTTGACATGGGTGGGATGAGTTCATCCTTTTTTGCTGTATGAGCAGAAGTCTTGGTGGTTAGCAGCACAAGGTAGGGTCTTTCCCAGGCTGGCTCGAGTTTTTCTTCTTTCCACCCTTTGATGAGAATATGATCTTCAGGCTGGTGCTGGTTTACTGGAAATTCTAGGGGTGGTACATGTGCTAAAAGACTTTTAGTTTTGAGGGAAAGGAAAGTAGAAGATACACTAAGTATATAATTTCTAAGAAACTGACCTTTTGTTTTAAATGTGGGGACATCAACAGTGGACTTTATAGTCTTTGGTGCCTTCTTACTGAGAAATTTCCTTTAGCACCTATTTTTATCAGTTTCTAGACCAAAGAAATCCAAACACCATTTTATATTTAATAATGCTTTTAGTATGATTTTTATACCTGATAAGCTAAATTTTACCTTTACATTAGTGTATTATTGTTAAACCTAATTTTAATAAAACCTTGTAGACATATTTATCTAATTTTTAATGTTTGACCATAAAGTAAGATTTTACAGACTCTTTTTAACCTTTTATAATTTTTGCTAAAGAGCAGGTTGGTGCTTTAAGAAAAACCTATTATAATTTTATTTTAATGCCCAGTTTACAGAAAAACTGGATGATACCTCTTTAACTTTAGCTAATATGTTTACACACAGAATTTACACACAATTAACATTTTAAAACTTGCTTAAACAATTAAAACAATTTTTTAACCTTTTAATGTAGGTAAAAATCCACATTCTTATGCCTCCTTACAATCCCTTTACCAAAGGTATACTTTACTTTCCTTATACACCGTGCACATAAACTGTCTCTTCAATAGTTTTATATTCAGGAGGACTAATTACTTTTAAATTATGCAACATTTCTTGAATAAATTCTTTTTCTAACACACATTTTTTAAATAACTTTTTTTTTCTTTCACAACTTTTATGGGCAATTTTTCGACATGCCTTAACTTTCTGACTTATTACAAACATTTCTTTCTTTAAACAACCAGTTAATTTATTTCAGGACAAGAATTTACCATATAACATTCTTTTTACATAAACTTCCCCCCCCTCTTTTTTTTCCCCCGAAGATAACCATTCTTTTCCAAAGTGAACTTCCTTTGTGTCTGTGGACTAGACTGTCTAAGGCCACAAGATTAGAAGTTACTATAATACATGCTACACTGTTAACTTTCAGCAAATTTTACTTTTGTTGAAAACTTTGTAAGTTTGGGATTTCAATTATCCTTTGCTATTAATAAGACCTTGTTTAGTCTAAATTAACTTAGAATTGGTATAGATGGGTTTCTTTTTTTTTTTCCTTCAGTTACACGGGAGAAAGCACCAATCATCCTGTCCGGAGGGAGTTCCTCCTAGGTCTGGTAGGACCTTTGTATGCTAATTAAGATTTAGATCTCCTGTTAGGAAACCTGCTGGGTTAAGGGAATTTTCAGTGGTTAATGTTAAATCATCTTTTCTTCCCCCCTTAGGATACTTCTGAACTGGTGAGGTATACTCACAATGAGGTTGCCTCTAAAAGTTATTTTTCTACTTTCTTCTGTTAGCAAAGCAGTTGCTGCTACAGACTGAATGCATTTTGGCCATCCACAGATAGGTTAAGAGTTTTTTGATAGGAAGGCTACAGGTTGTCAGTGACCTCAGTGCTTTCGGGCTATGCCCTTGTTTATGCTGACAACAAAGTGGTACTGGGGTGTTATAGGGTTATGGAGAATACCTTTAATTATCAATTATAGGTTTCAAATTTACCCTGGCTTTTAAAGGAATATGGTATACCTTTTTTTAACTACTTGTATATCTCTCTTTCTCTGACTTTGTCTCTATCTTTGACTTTCCTTTTGCCTGTCTCTTTCTCTCTCTCTGCCTCTCTCTTTCTCCCTCTCTTTCTCTCCTTGACTCCTTCTTTGTTTCTCTGTCTCTTCCTCTCTCTCTTTGCCTCTTGTCCTCTCTGTCTCTTTCCTTTCTCTCTCTCTGCTGGTCTTTGCTTGCCTCTGCCAGCCGCTTATGCTGCTGTTCTCTCAACCACTGTGGGATGGAGGGTCTAAAACCAGCTGTAACCAAGTGTCTATGTATGAGAACTGGTCTGGGTGCCCTGGCTTACAGGTTACCTTGTGCCATACCTTTGAAACAAGGGACCAGGCTTCCTTCTGATGGCCAACCTACCTCTAATGCTGGCCAGTCTATCTTACACAAAGTTTTAAGTTTTCCTGGTGTCCCAGTACTCTACAGTCTCCCTTAAATCCTTTTTTGAAAATTTTCAACACCGTTCCTGGTGGGGTGGGCTTACTTTGCACCTGATCCATGCTTCCTCGAGAAAAAACACCACACTCACAACACACACGTACCACAAAACAAAAAACCAGTAAAAAGGGCATACACACACTTTTACAGTTTATACCAAACCAGAATCAAAACCAAAATCAGAGTATCAAGAAATCCAAGCCAGGCCAAAACCCAAAACCAAAGTATCAAGCAATCCAAGTTAAGTCAAAAACAAAAACCAAAGTGCTGCTACAGGCACGTCATGGGTGATCAGGCCACGCTTCCACTCAAATAGAGTGGGCAAGTTCCCAAGACCAGTCCTGTCAAGCAATTCAAACCAAGTCAAAACCAAAACCAAAGTGCCAATAAAGGCACGCCGTGCGTGATCAGGCCACGTTTCCACTCAAATGGAGTGGGTAAGTTCCAAAGACCAGTGTTACCAAGTTTTAGATGTCCGGACTCTAAGTGCCAGTTCCTTTCTAGTGTTCAGTCACTGCGTTGATCCTCCACAGTGGCCAGTCACACACTGCTCTGGCAAGGCATCCCACTGGGGGCAAATGCCTACCCAGGAGTGCTCTCAGGATCCGCGTCACTTGGGCTGGTCGGAGTCCCCTGCAGGGATGTTCCACAGGGCAGGCTTAAGCCGCCTAAGGAGCCATCTCGACCACCTGCCAATCACCTCGGTTCCCAGTCAAGGAACGAAGAAATGTAGCAGGAAGAGCCACAGACAAAACCCCTCGACACCGAGTTAAAGAAGGAAGGGGTTTATTCAGCCAGGAGCATCAGCAAGACTCCTGTCTCAAGAGCCAAGCTCCCTGAGTGAGCAATTCCTGTCCCTTTTAAAGGCTCACAACTGTAAGGGGGTCCATGTGAGAGGGTCATGATCGATTGAGCAAGCCAGGGGTACCTGACTGGGGACTGCATGCACCAGTAATTAGAAAGGAACACAATAGTACAGGGATTTTCACAGTGCTTTTCCATACAATGTCTGGAATCTATAGATAACATAACCGGTTACGTCAGGGGTTGCTCCTTAACTACCAGGCCCAGGGCGCAGCACGGGGCTGTCTGCCTGTAGATTTCATTTCTGCCTTTTAGTTTTTACTTCTTCTTTCTTTGGAGGCAGAAATTGGGCATAAGACAATATAAGGGGTAGTCTCCTCCCTTAGTGTATCATACTTTTTATGGTTAAGTACTTATATGTGAATAAGTATAAGAAAATGATTGCTTATCAGTAGCTTATAAATTCAGAGTCAGGAATTATGATGAGGCCAAACAACCACATATTGTCCAAAAGGGTTGCATTCTGATGGATCAATGCACACAAACTTTGTTTCATGCACAAAATTATTTAAAATATTATATAAAATTACCTTCAAGATACATATATATGATACATATAAAACATAAATAAACATTAAGTTTAGACTTGGGTCCTGTCCTCAAGATATTGAATTATATTAATACATATGCAAGTAACTGAAACTATCCAAAATCTAAAATACTCTACTCCCAAGCATTTCGGATAAGGGTTATTCAACCTGTATAACAAGTGTGCAGTGGGTTCTTATCTAACTTGCAGATTTCCCCCACTATAACCCAGCATTTGACCCTAAGAAGTGGGATGCTAAGTTCAAGTCAAGTCTACAACTTCCACAATTCTCATGCTTATCTTGTCCCACAAATGGAATGACCAGACTTAGTAAGTAATGATACAGGAAATGCAGTTAAATTTGAATTTCAGACAAATAATTAATGATTTTTTAGTATAAATGTCTCAAATGTTATATTTAGTATATTTAGTTTTATTTAGTATGTCTATACTAAATAAGAATCATGCAACATTTGGCCCATACTTATATTAAAGAAATTATTTGTTTATTTAAATTTAGCTGGGGGTCCTATATTTTATCTGGCAACCCTACTCCCATGAGGTCTGTACTAGGCTGGAAGGCCACCTTCTGGCCTCATATCCCTTATTATGAAGACTTAGTAAGTGCCCATGTTCAACGCACAACCACAGGGTACTGCATATTTATTGACAGGTTTCTAACAAAGCCTTGACTCCACTCCAATATGCTCTCCAAAAAAAAAAAATGGCCTCAATCCTGAAATCCTACAGCTCTTCCCCTAACTCCCCAAGTAACCTATATCTGAATTTGTTTTCTATGCACATACTGTCACCCAAGGAATCAGCATCTTTCTGCTCTATGGTAATAAGCAAGCCAGATTAAATCCTTTTACTTAGGAAAGTTCCTGTTGGGAGTGAACCAACTCCATTTGCACCTATTCTATCTGGGTAATATCCACCCTCCATCTCCAGCAATAACTGAGGCAAGGATTTAATGACCAGTATCTGTGGTAAATACAAAAAAAACTAAAAACCTACAAACACATATGAAAATAATGTGAGTACAAAATACACATTAAGTGGCCATTTTTAAGTTTAACTTCAGCCATCAGCTGTGGTTAAAATGTCAATTGCCAAAAACCTATAGTCTCTAATTTTTTTTTTCTTTTTTTTGCAACAGAGTCTTGCTCTGTTGTCCAGGCCAGAGTGCAGTGGCACAATCTCATGTCACTGCCAGCTCTACCTCCTGGGTTCATGCCATTCTCCTGCCTCAGCCTTCTGAGTAGCTGGGACTGCAGGCGCCCGCCACCATGCCCAGCTAATTTTTTGTATTTTTAGTAAAAACCGGGTTTCACCATGTTAGCCAGGATGGTCTTGATCTCCTGACCTCATGATCTGTCCGCCTTGGCCTCCCAAAGTGTTGGGATTACGGGCATGAGCCACTGCACTGCACCTGGCCAGAATACAGTAAATATTAAACATATAATTATGTAAACATCATAAATCTATCTGGAATTTAATATGCAAAAGCAGCTCATTACTATTCAGTTTGGTATTTTCCCATTCTTTTAGAAACGTTATTCAGTCAGGAGGTTTCTCACCTTTTTAGCAAATGTTTCAACACTGTGAACCTCAGAGACAGGTGAGAATCTGAATTTTACTCAAAGCAAGCAATTGTCTCATGTCAGTCATGGACTACTCGAGTCATAAATTATCCTATTGTTTTTAATCTCAAAAGTATCACTATCAGGACTAGCTACATAATTAGCAGAACCTGGCCCATAATGAAAATGCATTAGCAATTTCAAGATGGTGAGAGCAGAGCATTAAGCCAACCATGGGGAGCTCAGTGTGACTTTGCAGGTAACATGCCCAGGAAGCAGCCATGACCACAGAAATCATAAAAGCTAAACTGAATCAACACTTTGGGAGTGCGATTATTGGCATTCCTCTTTCCCTAAGCCAAGTGTTGAAATCATCAGATAAATTGTACTTATTTTTTCTTGCTCTCATTTGATGGTTTCACCTAATCCCCAAGACCCTACAAAAAGATTGTAAGCACGGTGGCTCACGCCTGTAATCCCAGCACTTTGGGAGGCCAAGGCAGGTGGATCATGAGGTCAGGAGATCAAGACTATCCTGGCTAACACAGTGAAACCCAGTCTCTACTAAAAATACAAAAAAATCAGCTGGGCGTGGTGGCGAGCGCCTGTAGTCCCAGCTACTCAGAAGGCTGAGGCAGGAGAATGGCGTGAACCTGGGAGGCAGAGCTTGCAGTGAGCAGGGATTGTGCCACTGCACTCCAGCCTGGGCGACAGAGCAAGACTCCGTCTCAAAAAAAAAAAAAAAGATTGGGTGACATGGGTTTCCTCTGGCGCAGGAACTGAGTGACTGTGGGGCAGAGATGAGAGGAAGATGTTTACTATATGTCCTTTTGTGCCTTGTGTGTTTTGAAACATGTGATGTGAATATATCATCTAGTCAAAACTGAATACATATATTTAAAGAGAGGTTTGGAGTCTCAGATCACACCCAGATGAACAAACCATAGACATTTTGAACGTGCAGTGGAGGTCACCATTTCTGTGTTTTACTTTTCTGTTTTTCATGGAGTATGCCTCAGTGGAAAGATAGTCATAAAATATTCTAGGATTCCTTTAATCATCAACAATCATAAAATATTCCAGGATGCCTTTAGTAAAATTTCAAGGGTAGGCCAAATAAGGTAAAACTATTTCTGTGCTTCACAAATTGCTTTAACCCATAATGCAGGGTTCGTTTTCAGTTCGAGATTATTGTGAATTATGTGACAGAACATTGTTCTCATTTTGATCTAGCAGTTCAGAGCCTAATTCAAGCTCAACATTCGTAACCATTGGGGCCATCTGGGCCACACGTCTATGTTTCTAAAGCTTTCCCTTAGATTTCAACTCTTATCTTAGTCAGGATTTATTTTTCATGATTCCATTTTGATTTGTCTTTTTATTTTCTTCTTTTATTTTATGATTCTTTTAAATCATAAGAACTACTTCATGGAATGAGGTGGACTATTCTCAGTATTTATTCCAGAAAGTAACCATAAGTATAGGAGAATACACTTGAAAGGTTTTATACTGTTTTCTACAGTATTATCTGGTCCTTTTGGGTCTTAAAGAGTAGCTCACTAAGCAAAGAAGTAGAATACTGAATTAAGAATATGACTACATTCACTAAAAAACTGATTGCTTTGTAATCTTACGAACAAACTTCAAACCAAGCTACATATTAATTATGAGACAAAAGTTAGTCATAATGCACAAACTTCTAACCTTCTACTAACTGTGAGGGGCAGAGCCTGGGCTGGAACCAAGTATGTCCTGAAGTTAAGGAAAGATTTTCCCAGGATGGAGGCAGATGAGAGAAGTGATGTGGGAGCCAGAACCAAAGACAGGCAGGAAAGATAGATTTTGGGAGGGGACCAAAATCCAGATTAGGACTAGCATGTTGGAATATTATCCAGATTAGGATTTTGCCATAATCCAGATTAATACCAACATCTTAGAATACTATTAGTAGCATCTATAAATCACACCTGCACTTATTTTCTATTTGTAACATTGTCAATAATTGCAAAAAAACTCAGGAACAATTGAAATGACCAAACATAAGTGATAAATGGTAAACTATCTATCCAAAGAACAGAACGTTATGCAGCCACTAAAAATAACTGTTTCAAAAAGTATGATGAGCCAGGCACAGTGGCTCATGCCTGTAATTTCAGCACTTTGGGAGGCTGAGGCAGGAGGATCATTTGAGGCCAGGTGTTCAACACTAGCCTGAGCAACATAACAAGAGCTTGTCTCAAAAAAAATTTTTTTTTTTTAATTAGCTTGGCATAGTGGCATGCCC
This sequence comes from Macaca fascicularis, assembly GCF_037993035.2. Lineage (NCBI taxonomy): Eukaryota > Metazoa > Chordata > Mammalia > Primates > Cercopithecidae > Macaca > Macaca fascicularis. The sequence goes on from NC_088387.1 coordinate 88,478,410, forward strand.
CTGTAGTTTCAGCTACTTGGGAGGCTGAGGCAGAAAGATTGCTTGAGCTCAGGAGTTCAAGGCTGCAATGAGCTATGATTGTGCTGCTGCACTCCAGCCTGAGTAACAGGGCAAGACCCAAGACCCAAGACTGCCTCTAAATATACATACATATATATATATGTATATGAGATATATATATTTGAATATATATATATATAAAAGCTGCACAAAGCAGATGCATTATATATATATATAATGATATAGTTAAACTTTCAAATTTTCAAATACAATGCTGAGTGAGCAAGGAGAATATAATTTTGCTAAATTGACCCAGGGAAGAGGTGTTAAGGGAGGTAATAGTTACATGTGTTTAGTAATAGTTACATGTGTTTACATACACAGTCAGATTGTAATTTTATTTTCTTTTTTATAATTTCTTCTACTTGAAAACATTTTACAATAAATATCTACTATGTTTTAAAGCTAGAAAAATTATTTTGTAAGGTTTTCCACAACAAAGTCCTTGACTACAATAAGTCTGCCAGTGTGCAGGCATCCTTGCTGAATCATAGGTCCATTCTGGTCCCTCAAGGTAGAGATAAGAACTAAACTCCTAATGCTTGACAATATAATGCACACAGAAGATGTGTCCCAGAGACCTATAGAAACATGACATCCAAATCAATTAAGGCAACATATATGAAAGCACTTCTTAAAATCAGCAATGCAGGTGAATATCAGATACATTTAAAAGAACAAGCAAACTGACCAAATTGAACATTTTACAATTGTCAGTAATGTATTCTCATATATATGTCTTTTAAAGAGAACACTGGCGAATAAGGGCATCTTTTGTAAACTAGGGCCCTCAGATGTTCTCTTTAGTCACTAGATTCCACATAGAAAGGACTGGAAGAGCTTTTTGCAGCAACTTTGCATTATGTGGGTAACACTAGCAGCAGCCTGTCACTTCCTGCAGCACCCAGTGCAGTGACCATATTGAAAGTTTGACCTAGATTTGCTGACCATCAATGAGCAAGAACCTCAGTGGTACAAAAGCAACAAATACAAGTTTACAAACTTTCTTCATCCTTTTGCTCTATGGAAATAACATTTTCTACTTGGGACTTCAAACCCAATGACTCAAATGAAATTCTCACCCCATGTAATCTGGTCACACCTTCAAACAAATAATTTATATTGAGCACGGCTATCTGCCCAATAATGTAATGAATGCAGATGCTCATTTAATGTAAACATACAGTGAAGAGAAGTAGCATGAGCAAGTGTCTGCCATGTGCTGGGCAGAACCTGGACTCTGCAGTCTGGGTGCTGCTGGTATCTCCCAGTACCCCAGTGAGGCAACTGCTCCCACACATGGTTTGGACCGTGAGGGAGTTTCCATGGCATATGTAAACTGTCATGGTGCCTGTGGGAGTGTAGCAGTGAGGACGACCAGGACACTCTCATCACCATCTTGGTTTTGGTGGGTTTTATTTAGCTGGCTTCTTTACTGCTTCCACAGCCTCAAAGAATCAACATGCAGTTTTCTCTGAGATCTTTCTTTCTTTTAAAAACATACTTTCGGCCGGGCGCGGTGGCTCAAGGCTGTAATCCCAGCACTTTGGGAGGCCGAGGCGGGCGGATCACAAGGTCAGGAGATCGAGACCACAGTGAAACCCCGTCTCTACTAAAAAAATACAAAAAAAAAAATTAGCCGTGCGCGGTGGCGGGCGCCTGTAGTCCCAGCTACTCAGGAGGCTGAGGCAGGAGAAAGGCGGGAACCCGGGGGGCGGAGCTTGCAGTGAGCCGAGATCGCGCCACTGCACTCCAGCCTGGGCAACAGCGTGAGGCTCCGTCTCAAAAAAAAAAAAAAAAAACATACTTTCACTCTCAAAACAGCAGAGAATGAAACCATAACTGTTTATATGCTTGAATACAAATTATTTCTGCCTTGGGAAAGAAACTTTTCAGTATATATTTAATTCATAAGTATCGCTTTGAATGAGGAAGTACATAAATGAATGAATTTATGAATGAACAAATGCATGGATATGAAGAACTTTGAAACTGGAGTCTATAAGAGAGCCAGGGCACTTATTCATCCAAGGACAGATGGCCTCAGAGAGTAGAGCTGCACAAAGCAGATGCAAAGAAAGGGTGAAGCTGAATGCATGGCTGCTCAGCCCTCCACTTCCCCACAGCCTGTGGCCCCTAGAGACTAGGCTTTGGGTGTGAACCTCGAAGAATGACAAGCAACAGAATGACTGCAGATTTTCCTGGAGCAAGTCTTGGTCATAGATCAATAATAATAACAACAGCCAGGCATGGTGAGTCTTGCCTGTAATCCCATCGTTACCAGAAAGGGGTGGCGATCTGGACCCCAAGAGAGGGTTCTTGGATCTTGCTCAAGAAATAATTCAAAGAGTCCGTACAGTAAAGTGAAAGCAAGGTGATTAGGAAATTAAAGGAATAAAAGTATGGCTGCTCCAAAGAAAGCAAGTTGATTAGGAAAGTAAAGGAATAAAAGAATGGCTACTCCATAGAGCAGCCCAGAGGGCTGCTGGTTAACTATTTTCATGGTTTTCTGATTATATGCACAACAAGGGGTGGATTATTCATGTCTCCCCTTTTTAGACCATATAGGGTAACTTACTGAGGTTTCCATGGCATTTGTAAACTGTCATGGCGCTGTTGGGAGTGTGGCAGTGAGGGTGACCAGGACACTCTCATCACCATCTTGGTTTTGGTGGGTTTTGGTCGGCTTCTTTACGGCAACCTGTTTTATCTGCAAGGTCTTTATCACCTATATCTTGTGCTGACGTCCTGTCTCATCCTGTGACTTAGAATGCGTAACCTCTGGGAATGCAGCCCAGTAGGTTTCAGCCTTTTTTTTTACCCAGCTCCTATTCAAGATGAAGTTGCTCTGGTCCCAACGCCTCTGACCCCAGCACTTTAGAAAGCTGAGGTAGGTGGATCACTTGAGCCCCGGAGTTCAAGACCAGCCTGGGCAACATGGCGAAACCCCGCTTCTACTAAAAACACAAAAAATTAGCCAGGCAGGTGGTGCCTGTAGTCCCAGCGACCTGGGAGGCTGAAGTGGGAGGATCACCTAAGCCTGGGATGTCAAGGCTGCAGTAAGCCCTGACTGTGCCACTGCACTCCAGCCTGGGCAACAGGGTGAGACCCTATCTCAAAAAAACTAAAAATTAAAAATGGTTAGGCTGACTTGAAGCCTTTATAAGGAGGGAGAGCCGGGCCTTGCCAGGCCACCGGCCCCGCAGCGCCGCCCCAGGCCCTGCCGCCACCACCGCCTGCCCCTGGTCCCTGCCGGAGCAGGGTTACCGTCACACACGCGCCCACGCCTACCGCCGGCGTCCACTTCCGCTGGGTTCCCTCCGCCGCAGCCCACACAGGTACTGGAACCAGTGGAAGGAGACGGGCGGGACTTCCCGCGGTCAAGGTCAGGCCTCTTCCGGACTTGGCGGTGCCCTGTTCCTGTTCCACGGGGTGTCGGGTCCTGGGAGGGAGGAGCCAAGTCCCAGTGAATACTGACGTTGTCTCTCGCTCTCTGGCGCTTTTCCCAGCCTTTTCCAGGTGTGTGACTTAATCCGTTTCCACAGCCAGACCTTTCTCTGTGAGTTCCTCAGCCGGGACTGCCGCCATGCCGGTGACTGTTACCCACCCAACCGTCACAACCACTGTGGGGTCCCCCACCGTCATAGGGTCCCCTAGGGCCCTGACCCAGCCCCTGGGCCTCCTCCGCCTGCTGCAGCTGGTGTCCACCTGCATGGCTTTCTCGCTGGTAGCCAGCGCAGGCGCCTGGAGGGGATATATGGGTAACTGGTCCATGTTCACCTGGTGTTTCTGCTTTGCCGTGACCTTGGTCATACTCCTCGTGGAGCTGGGCGGGTTCCAGGCCCGCTTCCCCTTTTTTTGGCGCACCTTCCCCATCACCATCGCCTGCTATGCGGCCCTCCTGTGCCTCTCGGCCTCCATCATCTACCCCATCACCTACGTGCAGTTCCTATCCCACGGCCCTTCCCGCGACCACGCTGTCGCCGCCACTGTCTTCTCTGGCATCGCGTGTCTGGCTTACGCCACCGAAGTAGCCTGGACCCGGGCCCGGCCCGGCGAGATCACTGGCTACATGGCCTCTGAGCCGGGGCTGCTGAAGGTGCTGGAGACCTTCGTGGCCTGCCTCATCTTCGTGTTCATCAGCAGCCCCTACCTGTACCACAACTGGCTGGCCCTGGAGTGGTGCGTGGCGGTGTACGCCCTCTGCTTCGTCCTGGCAGCCCTCACTATCCTGCTGAACCTGGGACACTGCACCAACATGCTGCCCATCCCCTTCCACAGTTTCCTGTTGGGGCTGGCCTTGCTGTCCGTCCTCCTCTATGCCACTGCCCTTGTCCTCTGGCCCCTCTACCAGTTCAACGAGAATTATGGTGTCCAGTCCTGGCAGGCGAGAGATGTGAGCTGCAGCGACAGAAACCCCTACCTTGTGTGTATCTGGGACCGCCGACTGGCTGTGACCATCCTGACAGCCGTCAACTTGCTGGCCTATGTGGGCGACCTGGTGTACTCTGCCCACCTGGTTTTTGTCAAGGTCTAAGACTCCCAAGGGGCCCCATTTGCCTCTCCAACCTCTTCATCCTTCTTTCCCGAGTTTTCTTACTGAGTATTCATTTCCTGTGTTTTCTTCTTCCCTATCTCCCCTCCTCCCCCTTTTTCTTTCCTTCCCAATTCATCGCACTCTTTCCCAGTTCTCTGATGTATGTTCTTCCCTTTCCTCTGCTGTTTCCTTGCTATTTTGTTCTGTTGCCCACAACCTGTTTTCACCCCTAAGCTGTTTCTCTTTTTCCACTCTCTTCTTTCCTTCCTCATCTCTTTTCTAGGTTTGCTTTTGGTTTTCTCATCTGCCTGTTTCCCAACCATCTTCTCCTATTTCTTTGGAAGCCCTGAGGCTTTTCTTCTCCTGCCCCCACGCACCTCCAGAGGTGATGAGCTCCAGATCTCCACACCCCTTGCAGCTGTCGGTGCCACGTCCTCCCAAGGGGACTTCTGCCCACGCCTGCCTTAGCTGTGCCTTAGTCAATGTGTACCTGTGTGTGTTTGGGGGAGTGGGAATTGGGCCCCCTTTCTCCCAGTGGAGGAAGGTGTGCTGTGCATCTCCCCTTTAAATTAAAAAATATTTGTGTATCTCCGGAGGTCAATAATTTCCAGTGAGCGAGAGGCTTTAAGCACAGACCCTGGGTCCCTAGGCCTTGCCTGGCACTCTGCTTTGCCAGAGATTGGCTCCAGAATTTGTGCCAGACTTATAGAAAACCCATTGCCTAGAGACCATCTTAAAGGAAGCAAGGGATGGATCCCTTTCATCCCTCCTGTTCTTCGCGGTATCAAAAAAAAAAAAAATGTCAGGCAAAGAACCATAGGATCTTGAAGACAACTGTTTGAAGTATTTGTGAGGGACAATAACTTGGCCTTCCAGCCTCAGTGTTAAAAATAACTTTTAACACTGTGTCCTTTTAACTTTTAACACAGTGTCCTTCAGAACGTGTGGAAAGAGATAATAAGTAAATAAATGAATAAACAACATGTCCTGCTTTGGCAGAGAGGAGAAAATGGCCACTGCCGGCCTTCAAGGCAGTATCAGCTTGGGGTTTTTTCTTTCTTTCTTTTCTGTTTCCTGGTCATGAGGGCAGAAATTACTGGGTGGCCCTTAAAAAAAAAAAAAGAAGTTTCAGTCTGGCAGGGTGGCTCATACCTGTAATCCCAGCACTTTGGGAGGCCGAAGTGGGTGGATCACTTGAGGTCACAAGTTCGAGACCAGCCTGGGCAACATGGCAAAAATTTGTCTCTACTAAAAATACAAAAATTAGCCCGGCATGGTGGAGGGTGCCTGTAGTCCCAGCTACTCGGGAGGCTTAGGCAGGAGACTGACTTGAACCCAGGAGGTGGAGTTGCAGTGAGCCGAGATTGTGCCACTGCACTCCAGCTTGGGCAACAAAGCCAGACCCTGTCTCAAAAAAAAGCTGGTCACAGTGTCTCATACCTGTAATCCCAGCACTTTGGGAGGCCAAGGTGGGTGGATCACCTGATGTCAGGAGTTTGAGATCAGCCTGGCCAACATGGTGAAACCCCATCTCTACTAAAAATACAAAAATTAGCCAGGCATGGTGGCGGACCCCTGTAATCCCGGCTACCTGGGAGGCTGAGGGACAAGAATCACTTTGTTTGAAAGTGGGAGGTGGAGGTTGCAGTGAGCTGAGATCATGCCATTGCACTCTAGCCTGGGCAACAAGAGCGAAACTCAGTCTCAAAAAAAAAAAGGAAGTTTATTTTTTCTCTATTGTGAGCTGATGTGAAGGTGAGGATTGCTGCTGCCCTAGCCAGAGGAATGGCTTTGCTTGAGTGTGTGGTGCACATACCCAGGTGTTGCTGTGTGCTAGTTGCTTCTTGCTGCTGCTTCCTGCTTCTCTGGGACTCACATGCATAGTGCAGTATATATAAATGTGTGTTTGTGTCTGTGTGTGTGTATATATATATGTATATATTTTTTAATCCCCTGGAACTTTTGGTTCCCATCAGCTCCTGCTGTTAATCATAGAAAAGAAAGCTTGCACCTTCCCTGACACCCACATCCATAATGTTTTTTTAAATATCAATATAAAGGTAAAAAATGGAAAAAATAATAATATAACAGTAGTGATAGTATAGTTTTAGTAATAATAGGTAACATTTTTGAGTGTTTACCATGTTCCAGGCACTAAATTAAGCTCATTTCCTCAATCATCTCAACTAAGCTTCACTATAATCCAATTAAAAGGTACTATTATTAGCTCCATGTTACAGATCAAAATTCTGGCACAGAGAACACATTTAACTAGCCTAAACTACACAGCTAGTCTTATGCTATACATATGGTAATTAAATTACAAGGTGCCAATTATATTTTACATTTTATAAGAAATTAGATTGTATTAGTGTGGTCAATGTTTCTCAACCCAGCTGCACATTAGCACCACCTAGCATCCTTCACGCTTGGAGTTCTGTGCAATGATTCTTACATGTCAAGTTAAAGGACTTCTACTCAGTAGTGCTCAGATGATTCTGGGTCCTAATCTTAGTGCTGAGGCAGGACTACCCTTGAGGGAGTTAGCCAGGCCCTTGGGTCACAGACACACTGGTCGAGTAACTGACAGGCATTGGAGACCACCCCTCATTTGCATATAGACTCACAGCCCAGCTAACACCAAAAATGCCCTCCTCTCCAGCTCTGTGTTGTTAGAAACCTCAAGTACAAAATTTTGATGTTTATTTCTTCAAATTACCTAAATAATGTTTACATTGAGAAATGAACAAGGGAAATGCCACCAAAAATTTGAATAAAAAGACTGCAGTATAATACAAACTTTCTTCCAGGGAAAACATGCTGAAATAATTCATAGACTGTGAAAGCTGGTAAAACATGTATAGATCATCCAGTCTAATGGTCTCAATCCTGGCTGCACAGTAAAATCATTTTGAGAAGCTATTAAATAATACAATGCCAGCTCCCACCCCACAATGTCTGATTTAATTGATCTGGGGTAGTACCTGAAAAATGGTACTTTTAAAAGCTCCCAAGGGGATTTTTAATTTTTCAGCCATCATGGGGAAGCACTGATTTAGCCCAGCCCCTCATTACCTGTAAAATGGCTTGCCCAAGGCCACCTAGAATGTCATAGGCAGTGCCACATATCTCTCTCTAGTCTTCTTTGAATCTATATTGAATCAGAACTATAGTTACTTTCTGAAAATACTCAAGAAATCTTCTTAGAAAAAGTGCTAACTGTAAGACAAAGAAAATCAAAATCAAACATGATTACAAATATATACACTAATACCTAACATATCACAATTGTGACTTTTCAGTGAGTCGGTGTGTTAATTGTAATTGCTCATTAAAGGTGTTCTATTTTCTTTGCTTCAGTTATAGAGAGTGTGAAATGTTTCAGAGAAACCACATGGAAAGGTGATTGTCCAGATGCTGGCTAATGGGCAATGTCTTTGACCACATAGGGTTACATGCTCAGTGTGATGCTCTGAAAACCATTGCAGTTAATGAGCTGATCCTAATTGTGCTCATTTTCCAGCAACCTCAATAGGCTTGTATCCTGGGAGACAGAATGTGTTTCTGGTCACTCATTCTAACCCCAGAAATCAAGGAAAATAACAGACTTCCACAGAAGCTGAACTGACCAGGCGATACTGTGACTAGGCAAGCATGGGCTTTTGACAGTAAATCCCAGAGAGGAACAGAGAGATGCAGATACTTGATCATTCTTTGCCTATAAACACAATGCTTACATACCCCCAAATCTGACTGTGAGTATATGTTTTGGGCAAACAAAATAAATATTTCTGTTTGCAAGCTAAAGAAAATAAAATACCAAAGCTAAATCCTATATGAGCTTAGTATCTTCAGTCAGCCACATAGAAATAGGCCAGTTTTGTGTGGAAAATGTTTCAGACAAATTAAGAATATTAAAAACAGTGAAGTTAAAGGTAATGTTTAATTTTACTTTCCAGACCACAAATTTTTAAGGCCTCTAGCCCAACCATTTATGCAAAGTGCTAATTAAAAATGTTATCTGTATATTAAAGGAGTTTCTTATATAGTGTTAGAATCCAGTGCATTCAGCAAATGTGGATTGAGTGTTTACGACGTGACTTATTGAAAATATTATACAGCAGGGTGACCAGCTGGGAAATTAATTTGTGCTTTTTTTTGTTCTCAGTTGCTGCAGAGCCATCTGAAAGGAAGGAATCAAGCCTCTGTGTTCTGGAAGTCAGGTACTTTTCACTCCCAAAAACACAGGTTCATTTGTGGTGGGTCTGAGGCTAGGTGCTCTGGGTTATCCAGTGCTTCCTGAAGCCCTAGTTTTGAAAGAAGAAGCAGGATGAATTTTTCTGTATGGGAAATTGGCAGGGGAGGATTAGGCATTGCTCCACTTGATAATGATGCAGAATTGTGAATAAGGACAAGGTTTGCAGATTCTGCAGCAGCTCAGTGGCAGGGTCTTGATGGTGTCAGGCACTTAAAGGGTACAGGGCAGGACATCAGGAGCCCAGTCTGGAGACCTACCCAAGATGCTCTCATGTGGAGTTTCCACAGAACCTGAGCAAGGACCTGGACCTGGAGATGTGGAATAGCAATACTGGCCCATAAATGGGACCACAAATGGACCCAACATCTGAGCCACAGCATCCTGTGACCATAAGAATAACAGTCATAAATGGATGAGACCAGGGATTTGCCCCACTGAAGAACGGGGAGGCTGCAGGACCACTTTATAAGGATGACACAAGCCTATAGCATGACTGTACAAAACAAGGTTGGACATCTTTTAAAATGATTAATATTGGATTTTTCACTGGTTTGCACATGTGGGAGCTAATACCAGTTCTCATAAAATCCTTCTTAAGAAAGATAAAATTATTCCCTCAATGTCAGGAAAAAAAATTGGTATCTATTACATATGTGTAAGAAGCTTTATTAACAAATAATTTGTGTCACTAAATCACTTGAATGTAATGCAATTATATTTTTTCAGCCATAATCTAATTCAGATGTTTTGTGACAATGCAAGGAAAAAAATGGATGTCTGGGTAGATATCATTAAAGACTCTTCTCCACATAAATCCCTATCTCTCATTGAATTAGAAAAGGATTTCCTGAGATCTTGCTAAAGAAATCTAAAAGGTAGTTAGTTTAAATTTGAACACTCTCTCATACACAATCTCATTTATTTATTCTTTCAATAAATATATGTATTACATTCCCACTGCCTGGCAGGCATATCTGTATTCAACTCTTCTTTGACGCTGGGCTGTACAGGTATTGGAGATACAATAGAGAGAATGAGCAATATGGTTGCTTTCCTCATGGAGTTTTTAGTTAAGTGAAACAACAAGAAAACTTATCAAAAAATAAAATTTGGTAGGTGGCATAACAGGAGAAGTACGTGTTCTGTATTAGCAAATAGCAGAACATAATTTAGATGAGGGTGGTATCTCAAGGAAGTGATAAACTGAGAGTAAAAGGATAGGAAGAGTCAGCCAGGCGACCATTGCATAAGTTACAGCTTCTCACTATCTCTTCCACCACCAAATTGAGAACATGTAGTGAATTTCAACATTATAAGATCCTTCAAATCCAGGTAAGCATCCATATCAAGAATGTATTTGAAACTAGAGAATTGTCCATAGGATAAAAGAGGGGATGCTGCCTCATCCAGAGCCCAAGCTCTCTATTAGCCATGCTGCCCTCTGTGTCACTTCACTCAAGAAAAATCCTCCACTTGAGCTATGAATCCCATCCTCTCTGGCCATCTCAAGGCTTCACTTCTCGAATTCTCCTATCTCTACCACCTCAACAATGCCTCCTCTCTACTGGGTCTTTCCCTTTGGTGGCACACATGTCATAATAACATACCCATATTTGTTTGCTTTTTAAAGAAGAGGAAAAGAAAGCAAAACAACCTCCTTTGTCCATAGGTAGACACACACACACACACAGTATACCCTGCTACCACCTCACTTCTCTGCCCCCTTTCACAGCAAAACTCCTTGGAAAAGTGCTATATATTTACCACCCACACTTCCTCATTCCTTCTCCAACCACTTTAGTCAGGCTTTCTACTCCTCCACGGAATTTTGCCTCTTACCAAGATCAGCAATTATCTCCTTTTTTCCAAAGCCAGTTGACAGTTCCCAGTCCTCATCTTCCTCATCCTCTTGGCCACATTTGACATGCTTGTCTACACTCTCCTTGAAACACTTTCTGCGTCAAGTTCCGACACCCAAACCCTCCCCTGGTTTGGCACTCTTCGGTCTCACGCTGGCTCTGCCTTCTCTACAAATCTATGAATGCTGGCATATCCCCAGGGCTCAGTCCTCAGGTCTCACCTCCTTTCAATCTAACCTTACTCCCTCAGAGATCTCATACACTTTCTTGGGTGCAAATCACATTCACACACTGATGACTCTCAAGTTTCTGTGTCAGGCTTACTCCTCTCCCACAAACTCCAGATTCCTCAAACCTCCTGCCTCCTTCACAGCCCTTCTGTAAAGTGAGTGGCCAAAACAGAACTGTTGATTTCCACTACCCTGTAAATCTACCCCCCTTTCAACTAACCATCTACATACTCCTAATCTCCTTTGCCTTGCCACACCTTTTATTTTTCCATAGCACTTATCACCGTCTAACATATTGTATGATTTTATTTAACCCATTATTCATTGTCTACCTCCAATAAAATGTAAGTTCCACAAGGGCAGAGATCTTTGTTTCATTAGCTGTTATATCCTAAGAGCCTAAAGAACTGTCTTATATATATTAGACCCTCAAATATTAAGTATATGAACTAATGAGAGATAAGTGACTTGCATAAGGTAGTATGCAGTGCATTATATAAGAATATATCCAGGGATTTCTATATTACAAAGATGTAAATCAACACAAATTTAAGACTCTGACTGAGGCCCTAGAGAAAGCCAGAGATATAAGAAACGAGTATGAGTCCTTAAAAGCTACCCTCCTGCTGAACAAGAACAACCACATTGCTGTTATATGAATAAAAAATAAAATTCCATTTGGTTAAACCTCTGAAATTTTGGAATTTGTTACAGAAACTAGCTAATATACATTTGAACGTGAAATTTTTTAGCATGAAATGAATTCATGTGCTTTGAGGGAATTTACATTATTCATTCAACAAACATGCTGAGCTCTTGCTGTGGGCCAAGAACTCTGATGGGCATAGGGGGTTCAAAGATGAGTAATAGAAAATCATTTCCCTTCAGGAAACCCAAAATTTACAATATCATGTTGTAAGTTTTATTTCACAGGAAAGGAAAAGGGGCTGTTTCAGCCCAGAGGAAAAAGCCTAATTCTGCCAGGCAGAGAAGAGACGAATCAGAACAGGGGAAGTGACATTTGGACTCAGTTTTGAATTGTGAGTATGATGAAGAATGAAAAAAGAAAATATGTCACTTTTGTAAAATGTTACTTGACAAATTCGATTCCAAATTATTTGACCTTTTCACTCTGTACAACTCTTCTTAGAGTTTCATTAAATACAATTCATATTCACTTCAGAGGTGAAATTGAACTTTAGTGTAGATATATCACTCAAATAGATTGGGATATAATATTTTTCTGTTTGCTAGTACAGTGGTAACATGCAATAGAAAATATCAAAGTGCAAAAGACTGTCCCTCATTATTGATATTTTCCAAATAGTTAATTTACCCCAAAAGATAAATAAAAGCCCTTTTTAATTGTCAAAGACAGCACCACTCAGTATTTCACAATCTTTTACACTGGCTAGGTGATAAGCTGCACTGTTTTATGGGTCTTACAGTATTTGAAATCTATGAACCAGAAAGACCTTTTGTTTGTCTTCCAAATGTCCTATGACATTTGTTTTAATAATATTTATAAAGGTCTTCCTAATGAAGCAGGTATGCTTTCAAGAACTAGTTAATTTCAACATTTATTAAGTAATTGCTTTTACTTAAAGACTGATTGAGATTCAATGTGGACAAATACTACGTAATACACTAAGTAAGGTAGAAGTTTCTGCAAACACATGGGATAATATCTGGAAGTGGTCCAGCAGACATCCCATGGAGTTGTGCGTGTAGCAAAAACAAATCTATCTCATTGTATCTGGCACTGATTAGATCCTTTGCTAACATGTCTTACCTAGTTCTCATTTTTACAAATAAGAGAAATATATGAAACTTAAAGTGAGGGCCAAAGAAAACGTAGGTATAATGATAATAATGACATAAATCCCTTTCGAGAGACCTTTTTCTCACACAAATATTTTTATATTTGCTATCTCATTTGTTTTTCATACAACTTAGAAAAAATATTAGAAGATGGAGGTAAAAATCTTTCCTAAGCCTACTTTTTTTTCTTTTTTTGAGACGGAGTCTCACTCTATTGCCCAGGCTGGAGTGCAGTGGTGCAATCTCGGCTCACTGCAACCTGCGCCTCTTGGGTTCAAGCTATTCCACTGCCTCAGCCTCCTGAGTAGCTGAGATTACAGGCACATGCCACCACGCCCGGCTATTTTTTTGTATTTTTAGTAGAGACAGGGTTTCACTGTGTTAGCCAAGATGGTCTCGATCTCCTGACCTTGTGATCTGCCCACCTTGTCCTCCCAAAGTGCTGGGATTACAGGTGTGAGCCACTGTGCCCAGCCACCTATTTTTTTTTTAAGTCCAACTCTCAGTCATATTCCAGTTTCCAAAATCAGAATCAAGCATTATCTCTTCCTTCCACTGGTATAAACACTGGACTGGACACTTTGAGGACAGGAGGATCTGCAAATACAGAGATGAAGCATATTCTCTCCTTCACCTATGCTTGTAATTTAGTGGGGAGAGTCAGATAAAAGCATATGCAAAACAGCACATTTTGGCTTGCATTATTCTTTTATGTCCTAAAAGAGGAGACAATGTTCTCATTTCAGTGAATCAACATCCACGCCTTTGAACAAGCCAGAAATCCAGGAATCTTCCGCCATTATTCCCTCTCCCTTACCAGCCACATCTAGTCCATCAAGTCCTGTCAATTTTACCTTCTAAATATTTTTCAAACATTCTTTCTATCACCATTGCCATAGCCTGAGTTCGAGCTGTCATTATCTCCCATAGGCATGAATTGCACTGCCCCCTAAATAGCCTCCCTGCTTCCATTCTGAGCCTACCCAGTGTTCTCTGCACACTGCAGGTGGAGTGATGTGGTAAAAATACAAATCTAGTCATAGGTTTTCCCACTCAAACCACTTCAGGAACTTTACGTTAGTCTTATGGTAAGGTGCAAAATTCCTTAAGTTAGACCACAAGGCCTTGCTTGATCTAGCCCCTGCCTAACTCTCCAGTCCCATCATCTGCCACTGTATCTCTTTGCTCTCTGTCACTTTGGTTTTCCTTCGGGTCATTGAACATTCCTCAGTCCTTCACACTTCCTAGTTTTTCCCTTGTTCTTCCCTTTACCAAGAATGCTCCATCCCCTCCCTATCTTCACATTGTAGCCCAAAAGTCACTTGGGCAGGGAAGACTTTGTTCACTTTTTAGACACAATCGTTTCTTCTTAATGCTAACCACAACTCATAGCTATGTATTTATTATGTCATTATTTAAATCTGTCTCCTGCTTCCATCCTGTTCCCACTGCACTGTAAGCTCTGTGAGGGCAGGGACAATGTCTTTGTTGCTTACTTTGTATCCCTGTAGCCTAGCACATTGCCTAGCACATGCTAGGGGCTCCGTAAATATACAGTGAATGAGCAAAAAGATGACTACATGAATGAAGGAATGCTGAAATAAAGATTTCATGAAAGAGGTCACCCTGGAAATGAGCGCTGAGGGGGAAATAAGATTGCAATAGTCAGAAAAGGATAGAGAAGAACTTCCACACTCTTAAGAACTGTGAGAAGCAAAGACAAAGAGACAAGAAGTCGTAAAGCAGGAGAGGGAATCATGAAGAATCCATACTTATTTATTTGAATGTATACAGTAATGGAATATTAGCCCAGAAAGATGTACATTCATCATGAAGATCCTAGAATGCAGGATAAAAAATAGTATTTAATTACATAGTGATTCATTACCATTTTATGAGCAAAAAGTGACACGTATGAAGTAAAATTTGGACATTATTTCATGCTTGTCCATAAAGAGTGTAAGCCAATTAAAACCATAAGCTAATATTACCACAGGTAACAAAGTTATTTTTTAAAGCTATTAACGGCATACATTTGAAAAATAATAAAGATACTGACATGTCCTTGATAGAGAGTACAGACAAGAGATATCTAAGATTGAAATTCATGGATAAAGATGATGGATTGAAGCAACCCAATTTATAACACAGAATCCCCCAAAACCTCAGGAATTGGCAGCACTAGGTACTTCTAGAAACAGAGTTGAAAATAAGAGGAGTGGACCAGCTACAGTGGTTCACACCCATAATCCCAGCACTTTGGGAGGCTAAGGTGGAAGGATCATTTGAACCCAGGAGTTCAGACCAGCCTGGGTAACATAGGGAGACCTCGTCTCTACAAAAATTTAAAAATTTAGCCGGGAATGGTGGTGCACACCTGTAGTACCAGCTACTTGGAAGGCTGAGGTGGAAGGATTGTTTGAGCCCAGGAGTTCCAGGCTGCAGAGAGCTGTGATCATGCCATGGCACTTCAGCCTGGGTGTGAGAGAAAGACCCGTCTCTGAAAAAAAAAAAAAAAAAAATACTGAGTGTGATGGCTCACGCCTGTAATCCCAGCACTTTCGGAGGCTGAGGTGGGCGGGTTGCCTGAACTCAGGAGTTCAAGGCCAGCCTGGGCAACATGCTGAAACTCTATTTCTACTACAATACAAAATATTGTAGACATAGCAGCATGCACCTGTAGTCCCAGCTACTCGGGAGGCTGAGGCAGGAGAATTGCTTGAACCCAGGAGGTGGAGATTGCAGTGAGCCGAGATTATACCACTGCACTCCAGCCTAGGCAACAGAGCGAGACTCTGTCCTCTGTCTCAAAAGAAAAAGACTGGTTGGAAGTCTGTTGTTTGAGAAATAGATCACTAAAACCCCTCCTTCCTTGCAAACAAGAGTTTTATTCTCTAAAAAAATAAAATACAGGGTCTCCACACTGAGGAGTATGTAGTACAGATAAGGATAAGAATGTGCTTTATGGAAAATGAAGGCAGGAATATGAAATTAGGGTTTACATGTCTAATAGTAAGATTTCCAGCTCTCTTCTCCAATTTGGATCCCAGAATTCTAGCAATACACATACATTTTCTAGACGGGAGACGAAAAGATTCTTTTGGGGTAAATTTGACCAGCTCAAAAGGAAAAACTGATACCGGAAGACATGCAAAGTCCCAGCCAAATCATCCTGTGGTGCATCCCATAAATGACAATAAACAACCATCCACTAAGGTCAGTAAGATTTTCTTTTCTTTTCTTTTGAGACAGAGTCTTACTCTGTCACCCAAGCTGGAGTGCAGTGGTTTGATCTGGACTCACTGCAGCCTCCACCTCCTGGGCTCAAGCGATCCTTCCATCTCAGCCTCCCAAGTAGCTGGGACTACAGGCACATGCCACCACACCCAGCTAATTTTTGTATTTTTTGGAAGAGATGGGGGTCTTACTGTGTTGCTCAAACCCCAGGCTTCAGGCAATCCTCCTGCCTTGGCCTCCCAAAGTGCTGGGATTACAGGCATGAGCCACCATGCCAGGCTTCGTGAAGAATTACTATACAAGTCTAATTCCCTACTCTCACACAGAAGAATCACCAGACACATGAGGAAAGTATCTAAGCTGAATGACAGAAACCAAAATTTACTCAACTGATTAAGTAAAGCAACTTGGGGGAGGCCGGGCGCGGTGGCTCACGCCTGTAATCCCAGCACTTTGGGAGGCCGAGGCAGGTGGATCACGAGGTCAGGAGATTGAGACCATCCTGGCTAACACAATGAAACCCCATCTCTACTAAAAATGCAAAAAGTTAGCCGGGTGTGGTGGTGGGCACCTGTAGTCCCAAATACTTGGGAGGCTGAGGCAGGAGAATGGAGTGAACCCAGGAGGCAGAGCTTGCGGTGAGCCGAGATCGTGCCACTGCACTCCAGCCTGGGCAACAGAGCAAGACTCTGTCTCAAAAAAAAGAAAAGAAAAGAAAAGCAACTTGGGGCAATGGACTCTTGAGGGACCATGTGGAATAAAACTAATGATAAACTTAGAGAAATAGAAGGGGATCTTATATACATGAAACAAAAACAGAATGCTATTAAAACAAAATAAAGAGAAGAGCCAAAATAAAGCATTACAAATCCAAGGGTAGAAAGGAAAATCTCAGTGGACACTTTGGAAAATAACCGTGGAGAAATCTCCCAGAGAGGAGAGCAAAAAGAGAACTGAAAACCAGGAGAGAAACAACAGCAACATTAGAGAGCCAGCCCAGGAGATTCACCAGCCAAATAGTAGAGTTTCCAGCAGAATAGAGAGAACAGAGGGAGGGAACGATTAAAGGAATGATTCAAGAAAATAGCCCAGAGCTAGAGGACATGTTTTTCTAGACTTTAAAGGCCTAATCCATGTGGCCAGCACAAATAATAAAAATAGATGAGGACTGAGTTCCTATTTTTTATCTTACCCAAATTCCTACCTAAGGGGTATAGGGAGTCATGCCCTATAAACCATAAATTCTCATCAGATGGGTTTTATTTAACCTTATATAGTGTGACTTATATTTTTCAATATGACTCTGGCATAACATTATAAGACAAGGAAAAAAATATTTAACCCCAAAATATGTTCCCTTGCCATACCTTAAAATTGCCCTGCAAAGTCTCTTGTGGGAAAAATCTACATTCTATAGAGAATTCCGTTCCTCCTTTCTTTTCCTTCCTTCCTTCTCAGATCCAGGAGATAATCAACTAAGAGCCCTTTTATGTCCGATAAAAAACAATTTACAACTTGCTCTCTCTAAAGTCGGCTACCTAAGTGCTTCCTCTGCACAATAAAACTTGGTCTCCACAATCCTTTATCTTTAACCTCCACATTCCCATCGATCCCAAGTCTTCAGACAATATCAACCATTTGTCAACCAGGAAATGTTTAAATTTGTCTGTAGCCTGGAAGCCCCCCCTACCTGCCCCGCTTTGAGTTGTCCCACCTTTCTAAACCAAACCATGTATTTCTTTTTTCTTTTCTTTTTCATTGTACTTTAAGTTCTGGGATACATGTGCGGAACATGCAGGTTTGTTACATAGGTATACACATGCCATGGTGGTCTGCTGCACCTATCAACCCATCATCTACATTATGTGTTTCTCTTAATGCTATCCCTTCCCCAGCCCCCCACCCCCGAACAGGCCCCAGTGTGTGATGCCCCCACCCCATGTCCATGTGTTCTCATTGTTCAACTCCCACTTATGAGAACATGCAGTGTTTGGTTTTCTGTTCCTGTGTTAGTTTGCTGAGAATGATGGTTTCCAGCTTCATCCATGTCCCTGCAAAGGACATGAACTCATCCTTTTTTATGGCTGCATAGTGTTCCATGGTGTATATGTGCCACATTTTCTTTATCCAGTCTTCCATCCAAAGGTCACCAACATAAAAAACAAACCAATATATTGCTTAAATATATTTGATTAATGTCTCATGCCTTCCTAAAATACATAAAACCAAGCTATACCTCAACCCCCTTGGGCACATGTCCTTGGGACCTCCTGAGGGCTGTGTCACAGGCCATGGTCACGCATATTTGGCTCAGAATAAATCTCTTGAAATATTTTAGAATTTGACAATTTTTGTCAACATAGATATCACCGTAAAATTTCAGAATATTTAAAGAGAAGAGAAAATCTTACAGGTTTCCAAGTGTGTAGAGGAGAGAAAAACACAGTTTACATACAAAGTTTTGGGAGCCAGAATGACATAGTTTTTTAACATTAACCTTAAAAAGCAGAAAATAAGGCATTTAAAAATCTAGGGGAAAACTATTCTAGAATTCTACCTTCAGCCAAAAGTTATCAATCAAGTATGAGGGTAGAATAAAAACAATCGCTTCTGAAAGTCTCAAAAAATTTGCCTCCAAGAACCTTTCACTGGAATCTTGTGACTCTACCAAAAATGAGAGTGTGGTAAAGAGTCAAACTCAGTAAAATATTTGAAGATGTTTATTCTGAGCTAAATTTGAGTGACCATGGCCTGTGACACAGACTTCAGGAGATGCTGAGAACATTTTGCCCAAAATGGTAGGGGTGAAGCTTGCTTCTCTATGTTTTAGGGAGACAGGAGACATCAACCAAATACATTTAAGATATACATTGGTTTGGTCCAGAAAGGTGGGACAACTTGAAGAGCTGCGAGGACTTCCAGGCTATAGGTAGATTTTTAAATGTCTTGATTGACAATTGGTTGAGTTATTATCAATAGAAAGGAATGCCTTGGTTGCATAAAAGTTTTATCATACAGATGAAGCCTCCAGGTAGCAGGCTTCAGAGAGAATAGATTGTAAATGTTTCTTACCAGACTTAAGGTCTGTGTTGCTGCTAAAGGCTGGGGGGCTTTTGCCGAATTCCAAGAGGGAGGAGGGCATAATGAGGTGTGTCCAACCCCCACCCCCACCCCACCTTCCTATCATGGCTTGAACCAGTCTTTCAAGTTAAATTTAGAGGGCCCTGGCCTAGTGGAGGAAGTCCATTCAGATGGTTGAGGGCCCTTCAAATTTTATTTTTGGTTTACGGAGTCAATCAAGAAAGAAGACATGGGATACAGGAAAAGGTTCTACACAGTAGGCCTAAGAATCAGCAGGGAAAGGAAAATCCCAACATAGGATGTCAGCTGTACACCAGCTACAGAGGCAACCAGTCCAGACTGCAGCAGGCCAGAACAAGCCAAAAGATTCTAGAAGAGCATTTATTCAAGAAGATAATATCGATAAATTATCTGACACACCTAACTAAAGAATTGAGAAGAGACTTGGAAAAATGTAGAAGAGTTTGGGTTTGAATTAATGATGAGTATGTCTATAGGAAACAAAGAAACTACACACACAAACAAAAAGCATAATTATTAAATACAAAGAAAATTAAAATCATGAAGGAAAATGCATACTGTGTGCCTCAATTATAAACAGTCATAATACTATAAGACTGAGTAATGCTTTAGCCTAAATTATAACACAGTGGGAGAAAGGATGAGAAAGGAAGTGAGGAAAGTGGTGAAAGAGAATAAAATCCTTATTTTCCTAGTGATAATTCAATAAATCATGCCTAAATATAAAAAATCAAGACCTAGAAATATGAACCTGCTATGTAGATGTATGATGATATATACCAAATGGAACAGTGAAAGGAACTTACAGCAGTTGCCTGTAGAGAAAATGAAGGGTGAGGGAGACTTTTGTTTTAACTGTGTGTATGTAGAAGTTTCATAAAAATAAAAGCTAAATAAAAGACTATTTTAATTTAAAAAACCAACAGATCAAGGATGAGGGAGAGACGTGCATGAGAAAAAGAGAAACAGAGACTGATCTATAAATAACTCATAAGTTTCATATTTAAATGTCTAGGAAGATAAGGAAGTCCAAAGGCAAGTTTGAATTTAAAGAGAATAACAATTACAATTTTAAAAGTAAAACATTTATCACAACAAACAACTATGTAGAGACACAAAATCATGGAGAGCCACTCTCTGTACCTACAGAACTTTAAGGTTGCAAGGGCCCTTAGAGATCAACTTGCTTCTGTTTCCTGAATTTTTTTATAGGATACCCTTTGCAAGGGCTGTACATGCTCTATTTAAACACCTATAGTGACGGAGTGTTCACCATATACTGAGGCCCCACTCTCTACTTGAGCTTCTCTAATTCTTTTTTTTTTTTTTTTTGAGATGGAGTTTTGCTCTTGTCACCCAGGCAGGAGTGCAATGATGCAATCTCGGCTCACTGCAACCTCTGCCTCCCAGGTTCAAGCAATTATCCAGCCTCAGCCTCCCGAGTAGCTGGGATTACAGGTGTGCACTAGCACACCCAGTAAATTTTTGTATTTTTACTAGAGATGGGGTTTTGCCATGTTGGCCAGGCTAGTCTCGAATTCCCAACCTCAAGTGATCTGCCCCATTCAGTCTCCCATAGCGCTGGGATTACAGGCATGAGCCACCGGCCCAGCTAAGCTTCTCAAAATTTTTTTTTTCTTTTTTTTTTTTCTTTTTTTTTTTTTTTTGCTCTACGGCCCAGGCTGGGTGCAGTGGCGCAATCTTGGCTCACTGCAACCTCTGCCTCCCAGGTTCAAGTGATTCTCCTGCCTCAGCCTTCTGAGTAGCTGGGACTACAGGCGCGCGCCACCATGCCTGGCTAATTTTTGTATTTTCGGTAGAGATGGGGTTTCACCATGTTGGCCAAGATGGTCTTGATCTCTTGACCTCGTGATCCACCCATCTCGGCCTCTCAAAGTGCTGGGATTATAGGCGTGAGCCACCGCACCCGTCCTTGAATTCTTTTTTTTTTTTGGCTGGAGTACAATGGCATGATCTCGGTTCACCACAACCTCCACCTCCTGGGTTCAAATGATTCGCCTGCCTCAGTCTCTCGAGTAGCTGGGCTTACAGGCGTGTGCCACCATGCCCGGCTAATTTTTGTCTTTTAGTGGAGACAGGGTTTCTCCATTTTGGTCAGCCTGGTCTCGAACTCCCGAGAGTGCTGGGATTACAGGCGTGAGCCACCGCGCCCAGCCTGCTTCTCAGATTCTTAAATGGGACTTCCTTAGGTAAAGCAAAATCTGCATACAAGGCATTGTTTCTTGTGCTACCGTGGAGTTCTTGGCTCTGTCTTCTTTTGCTTAAAATGCTGCAGATGGGCCCTAAGTATTATCAATGCTTTTAATAACTACCAAAATGCTTTCCTGTTTTTCTCCCTGAACTCTTAATTGTACCAGAGGACCCAACATTTTAGTAAAAGAAACTAAATATTTAAATATGAGTAAAAGTGAATATATAATAAATGATATCCATTCATTCCTGGCTAGTGAAAGGAACTGGAATAAATGACTTCCAGAGATTCCTTCCATTCTTCTTAAACATGGGAGTGTTTCATGGACTGGGATCACTATGTAAGGTACAATAGCAGGAATGAAGCAGGCAGGGGAAGGCTAAAGGAAGGGATAAGAAGGGCTCTGCCTCCATGCCTTGCTATCTTCGGGCCCTTCTGAAGTCAGCAGTTGTCATGAGGCTTGACTCAAAATCTGTTTATAAGAGATAGAGTTCAAATTAAAGCCAAGTACAGCAGTGTTGTTTCCAGAATAATATGAGTCTTCAAGCTGTGCTAAGTGCCTTTTTGCCTCTGCACATGAAAATTACTACATTTTTCAGTTTGTTTCTATTTGAAGGAAAATGGTTTAGGTGATTATAGAGGAGTAGCTGGTCAATTCTACCCAAATTCCACTGGTGATTTTTATGTTAAAATTCCAAAAGTCTCTTTAATAGATAATTTATGTTCCTCTAAGATACTTTTTTTTTAACAATAATAAAAGCCCTCAAACTTCCCAGAGGCAAAAAAAAAAAATATACTCAATGCGAGATCTTAGAGCTTAGCTCTTGCCAGAGGCCTATCCATCTCACATGATCAAGAGATATTCTCCAGTAGTTCTCTGTGGGTGACTGAAAACTGTGAAAGAGTGGTGAGACATATATTCTTTTCCTGGGCTTGATTTTTTTTTTTTTTTTTTTTGAGACGGAGTTTTGCTCTTGTTGCCCAGGCTGGAGTGCAATGCCACGATCTTGGCTCATCGCAACCTCCACCTCCCAGGTTCAAGCAATTCTCCTGTCTCAGCCTCCTGAGTAGCTGGGATTACAGGTGTGCACCACCACACCCGGCTAATTTTTTTTGTATTTTTAGTGGAGAAGAGGTTTCACCATGTTGGTCAGGCTGGTCTTGAACTCCTGACCTCAGATGATCCGTCCCCCTTAGCCTACCAAAGTGATTACAGGTGTGAGCCACTGCACCCAGCCTGGAATTGATTTTTACCAGTGTCAAAATCAAAATAATTTCTCAAAATCTCTTATTTGAAAAATTCTAATTTTTCTGGTACCCATTTTCTTAAATTTCATTTTTATTTATTTACTCATCAAATACTGATTGTTCATCTACTATGTGACCAGCCCTGTTCTGCCCACAGGGGATGCAGCAGTGATCAAGACAGAAAAATGTCCCAGGAGCTCATGTTTTAGGGATGGGAGGACAGTTAATGAGATTTATATTTCTTATTCCACTATATAAAGAAAATAAAACAGAATGATGTCCTAGACAGTGACTGTTATGAGTGGTGGCTGATTATACAGGGTAATCAGAAAAGCCTTCTTGGAGGAGATGTTAGAAGTGAAAACCAAGTGTCAAGAAAAAAATCAGCCACATAAAAGGTCTGGGGAAAGAATAGGCAGAGGAAAGAGCAAGTTCAAAGGCCTAAGAGAGTCTGCATGTGAACGTGATTATGAAACAAGAGTGTACTCAGGGGGATTTTAATGTCTTTAGTGATAGTGGATGCCTTCTTGCATCTGACCACTCGGCTGAGTTCTCATAGACTAAAGCTTCATTCCCCCAGTTGCTAGACTATTGCAGCTGATGTCTTTTAGCTGAATCCCACCCCAGGAATTGCCCACAGCCTAAGAAAGTCTCTCTACCTCCCTGGAAGCAGATCATATCCAATAACTGGCCACAGAGTTATAAAAACTCAACCCTTTGCAAGAGCCATCCAAGTACTTAGTGCCCCATGGACTGGCTTGATTCTTCTATCTTGATTGCAGCACAGCCCACCTCCTCTCTGCCCAGTCATGCTTTCTTCACTGCCCTTTTCTGAGAGCATTTTTCCACAGATTTCCATCTCAGCATCTCTTTCCCTGGGGCATCCAGCTTAAAACCAAGGTTGATCAATTTCGTCACTTATAAATATTAAAATATGACAGCAGGCCTAGGCAACAAAGCAAGACCCCATCTCTACTGAAAAAGAAAAAAAAAAATTATCTGAGTGTGGTGGCACACACCTATAGTCCGGATACTCAGGAGGCCGAGGCGGGAGGATAACTTGAGCCCAGGAGTTTGAGGCTGCAGTGAGCCATGATTGCATCACTGCACCCCAGGCTGCACAACAGAACAAGACTCTGTATCGAAAAAAGAAAATATAACAGCAACACCATCACCAAATTTAGAAATCATTTAAGAATGCCAGTGTTTTGGCCAGGTGCAGTGGCTCACACCTGTAATCCCAGCACTTTGGGAGGTCGAGGCGGGCAGATCATGAGGTCAGGAGATCAAGACCATCCCGGCTAACACAGTGAAACCCTGTCTCTACTAAAAATACAAAAATTAGCCGGACATGGTGGTGGGCACCTGTAGTCCCAGCTATTCGGGAGGCTGAGGCAGGAGAATGGCGTGAACCAGGGAGGCAGAGCTTGCAGTGAGCCTAGATGGTGCCACTGCACTCCAGCCTGGGCAACAGAGCAAGACTCCGTCTCAAAAAGGGCCTTCCCGTCTAGCCCTTCCACTGACCTGATTCAACCCTGGGCCCCTGGCATTTGAGTTATGCTGCTTCACATCCTCTTGCGTGCCGTTGAACCTGTAGTTTTCTCTGCTTAGCAAATCCTTTTTTATTCTTTAAAGCCACCTTTTCTGAAAGCCTTCCTTAGCCCTCATACTCAGAGTTCCTAACACCCTCTTGTGCCTCTACTCTATACTGTGCACTTTTTATTGTTGTACATATCATTGTAAACATCTGCCCATTTCTGCTGCTCAACTGCACTGTTGTTTCCTTGAAGTCAGAGACTATGTTCTATTTAATATCAACTCCTTCAGTGCCAAGCCCTTCAGAGACACTCAAAAAGCCTGCCTCACCCTGATTTCATCAGGAAAATAGTATAGACAAGACACAAAATGTATTTGTAAAATAGATGCCTAACTAGTAACCGTTTTACAATTGTGAAATCCATCTTAGTAGAAAGGTTACCTTTCACTGGGCCCTAATAAAGGAGGGTCTATTAGTCTATTTTCACACTGCTGATAAAGACATACCCAAAACTGGGAACAAGAAAAGATTTAATTGGACTTACAGTTCCATATGGCTGAGGAGGCCTCAGAATCATGGTGGCAGCAAGAGAAAAATGAGGAAGAAGCAAAAGCGGAAACCCCTGATAAACACATCAGCTCTCATGAGACTTACTCACTATCACGAGAATAGCACAGGAAAGACCAGCCCCCGTGATTCAATTACCTCTTCCTGGGTCCCTCCTACAATATGTGGGAATTCTGGGAGATACAATTCAAATTGAGATTTGTGTGGGAACACAGCCAAACATCAGAGGGGCAGATGTACACTGTTTGTATTGTAAATGTAACTGCCGGGCCCCAGTTTCTGCAAGTATCAGGGGTCTACAATCTTAAGGACTCCCATAGACTACTACATTTTCATACTCACCCACTTCAGTTAAACCCTCTAAGTTAGCAGTTTCCACTCTGTTAACAATTTGTCATGAGTATTTATTCGTCTTCCAGTTGACTTGAAATGAGAGAAAAGACAATGGGCAAATCAGAACAACACCCGAGTGAACTGTTCATGTTCACAAGTGTGAAAGCTACCAAAGCCATCCATGAATTGAAGAAGAACTCTTGGTTTGCCAATTAACAGAGAACAAGAGTATGCTTCCAGGAACCTTCCTGGGGGGCACTGCATTTTAAAATTGACCATTGATAATAACAATGATGAGCTCAACAAGAAATAGAATCTTACCCTCCCGACAATTCCCGTGTTCAGAAGGGACAGTGTTCTAGCAGAACAGTCAGTCAGTGACTTTCAAGTTAAAATATTGTGTTTCAATTCTTTTAAGAGCATGTGGCCTTCAAGAAGATATTTAACTTTGCTTAGCTCGACTCTCCTCATCTGTAATACAGAATTATCTGTAACTCACATCATCCTTGTGAGAATTAAATAAATAAGGTCATATGTGAGAAAGTGCCTAGTCTAGGCTCTTGCCTGATTAAGGTTTTAATAACTCTTCACTCAAAGCAACAAGTGTTTTCACCAAATGCATTTTCCTTATGTTGTAAAACCCAAGCACAGCAAATCAGAAGAAATTGATTCTTATAGATTAAGATCATCATTCAAACTCACCGGCATGAGTTTAAGATATGTTGATTTTGAATTTCTCATGTCAATCTTCTATACAATCAGAAAATCACTTTAAGAAGCTATGACAAACTGCCAACCATATATATGAGGCTATAATACATTTGATTTTTTTCCCTGAATAAGCTGTTTGAAGAATGATAGCTAGACAGTAAAAAAGAAAATCAATCCCTCTGGAAAGTTAGTAGCTTTATATACCTTTGCATCCCAGAAAATACCTAAGCAGATTACAAGCTTTCTACATTTCTGAAAAGCCCATTTTGGTCTGACCACCTGTGTTCTAAATTGTACAATAATGGAATTTTAAAAGGTCGTGTGATAGTAAATCTCTCCAATCAACATATTATAAAACCAACACCACCAAAAATTTACCTCTCCAGCACAATATGGAAAGACAACTGCTCAGATCTCAGAGATGTAAAATGTTGAGCTTATTTTTTTAAATCATGTTACTCATTGATTGTAAGGTTGGTAATACTTAGACACAATGCTTGAATTGAGAAAAAAAATAATCTGCAAGCTTTTGTGTCTTTTGGTATGCAAAATGATAAGTCCTGTCAAGTAGACTAGAGGATAAAGTAAATCTTTATTAAATAAAAAAACTATTAACCGGCCTTTGGTGTAGCCCTGCTTGATGCAAATTATATTACTTGTCAAGACTTTTGTTTAGTCACAAATAAAAGGTTTAGTGGATAAAAGTTTGGCCTTTCGCTACAGGTTTTCTGCCAAACTGTGACCTGAAATGAATGAATTGGTATTGAGTGGGGCCTCCTGACTCTGTAATTTAATGCTGACAGTAATTAGCTAAGAAGGTGGTGTTATAATGAAAGCCCAGAGCATAGTGTTTATGTGATTTTACACAGCTGCAATAGATGGCACCTCCTTTTTCCGTCTTTTTCATTTACTACCTCTGAAAAAGAAGAAGGTGCAAGTCATAAAAGATACAGGCTGCTTGACTCTCTGATAAATCTCTGGACAGTGAAGACCTTGGCTTTAAATTAGCTGTCAGGCTTCAGCCATCTTACTCACTAGCTCACTCTGGAGTTAGCAACAGTGCAAAGAGATTATAAATGGATGCCTATGTCTTGATTAATGCCCTCTTTAGTAAACAGACTTTACACATAGAGCTGTGGCATAGCAGATGCCCTGTTATAAAGGTTAATCTTCACTTCAATAGCACATTCAAGACACCACGCTTTTTCACAGTTCTTCTCTTTTCTTTCTGAATTTCAAATTCTCTTAGAATAAATGAGAAAGAGGAAACCTAATAGCAGAATCAGGATCTATTGTTAGAAACTTCCTGTGTAAATAAAGGATCATTCCTGAACCTCTGACGGTTTCATAGAACAAAGGAAATCCTCTGTACCAGTCCAAATTGAAGACTTTCCTCCTTGGCCTTTAAAAAAAAGCTTTAACAAGGAAGGCCCACACCTAAGTGACCCCTCTGTGCTTCTAGCTCGGGATAATTTGCTTGATGGAATGGAGCATCAGGCTGGAATGGAGGTTTTGCACCAAGTAGTCTAATGTTAGGTGCCAGCAAGTAATCCGACTTTATAACCAAACACTGAGAATCCATTAGGGGGCCTGTCCTTTTCCAACTGCTGCCCGTCTTCGTGTTGCCTGAATGTCACTTGGTTACACAGGAAAAAGATGGGGAGAAATGAGGATGCAAAAAGAGGCAAAAAGAGTGTGCTAATACATTTTTACTTTATCCAAAGTTTTAGTTCCAGAAGAAATGTTGATATGAGATTTTTGTCACATCAATTACTCTCAATGAATTGGAAGCAAATCTTCCTTTCACGTGTTTATTGACATTGTCATTTACTCAGCTTTATAAAGTGTTTTGTTGACATAAATTAGATCTTTGTTTACTCTGTTCCAGACAAGAACAAAAATAAAATTCTCTCATAAAAACGTCTTTAATACTTTGCTATCCTAGAAAGTAAGCAATTCTGCCTAAGATTAGTAGGTTACATTAGTCCATTTCCAAAAGGAAAATAGTAAGAAAGCAAAAAGAATGTACAGAAAATTGGTTAGAAATTCCAATTAATTCTAGTTAGTTTTTCAGTCTTTTTATTCTATATACAGATAGTGTTTGCATAATTTAATTTGGATTTTCAGAACACTAATCCTCTCCATGTTTAAATGAAATAGACAAATACACATCCCCAAAATTGAGGGATTATATGGCCATTTGCCACTGTTCGCCTCCAATTACTGCATGTTCTTACTCTGCATCATCTTTCTTCTTCTGAAGTAAAATCCTGCTGTAGTAAAGAGACTTCTAATGTAATCTGAGTGAAATCTATGGTCAGTTGATAGAAAGATTCATGGTGCCCCAACTACCCTCTTGTCTTTATCACTAAGAACTCAGAGAGGAGGCCGGGCGTGGTGGCTCACACCTGTAATCCCAGCACTTTGGGAGGCCGAGGCAGGCAGATCATAAGGTCGAGAGATCGAGACCATTCTGGCCAACATGGTGAAAACCTGTCTCTACTAAAAAATAAAAGATTAACTGGGTGTGGTGGCGTGTGCCTGTAGTCTCAGCTACTCAGGAGGCTGAGGCAGGAGAATCAGTTGAACCCAGGAGGCGGAGGTTGCAGTGAGCCAAGATCATGCCACTGCACTCCAGCCTGGCAACAGAGTGAGACTCCATCTCAAAAAAAAAAAAAAAAAAAAAAAAAAACTCAGAGAGGAACCATTATCCCCTGTGAAAGAACCATAAGAACCAGAAACTGGCAAGTAAAAAATACAATGGGAACCCTCCTTCCTTGGGAAAATAGGGACTACTGGGGTTAAGCAAGGTCTAAGAATGTGGAGCAAAAAGAGCATATTTTAGGACCTGGGGAGCAAAGAGTCCAGTCCTGGTTCTAGTCCTCTTACTATAGCAGAGTTGTAGACCCTGCTTAAGCAAACAAAATACCACCTATATGGGATTTGAGAACCAAGATCAACCAAAAGCAGAACAAAGTGTTAAGAAGAAAAAGAGATAATACTTCTTTTGAAGAAAAATTAGGATATGTCTTTTTAAAGAGTTAAGAGTATTTGTGTTGGTTGGTTGGTTGGTTTAAAGGTATCCATAGCACCAAGATGCTTTATGCCTAGGAAGTTGAAGCACTTTACACCATATAAACAAGCAGCATCCCAGAAAGGGTGACAGTTGCCTGAGTGTCCTTTCTATAAAATTTCAGATCCAAAGTTGGTGATAGGATAAGCCTTGCATTTTGGACAGAAAAGCATTGGCACAAAACAGAAATAAGCTTAAGTGCCTTTGGAAAGAAATGTTTTATATATTGTGATAAACTGAATAATAGCCTACAAAGATATTCAGGTCCTAATTCCTGCAACCTGTTTAAGTTTAGTTAAATGGCAGAAGGAACTTTACAGATATGATTCAGTTAAGAATCTTATGATAGAGGGATTAGCCTGGATTATGCAGGTGGGCCCTAAGTGTAATCATAAATTTACTTATAATAGGAAGTGGAGGGAAATAACAGGCTGGGTGCGGTGGCTCACACCTGTAAATCCCAGCTCTTTGGGAGGGCTAGGAGGGCAGATCACTTGAGGTCAGGGATTCAAAACCAGCCTGGCTAACATGGTGAAACCCCGTCTCTACTAAAAATGCAAAAAAATTAGCTGGGTGTGGTGGTGGGTGCCTGTAATCCCAGCTACTAGGAAGGCTGAGGCATAAGAATCACTTGAACCCAGGAGGTGGAGGTGGCAGTGAGCTGAAATGGCACCACTGCACTCCAGCCTGGGTTACAGAGCAGGACTCCATCTCAAAAAAGACAAAACAAACAAGCAAACAAAACAAAACAAAACAAAAAACCGTGTTATTAAGAAATAACATAAAAATTTTAAAAATTCACCTTTTTAACGAATATAATTCAGAAGTTGTTAGTATTATTATATTCACAGAATTATGCAACTGTCACACTATCTAATTTCAAAACGTCATCACCTTTTTTTTTTTTTTTTTTTTTTTTTGAGACGGAGTCTCGCTCTGTCGCCCAGGCTGGAGTGCAGTGGCCGGATCTCAGCTCACTGCAAGCTCCGCCTCCCGGGTTCGGGCCATTCTCCTGTCTCAGCCTCCTGAGTAGCTGGGACTACAGGCGCCCGCCACCTCGCCCGGCTAGTTTTTTGTATTTTTTAGTAGAGACGGGGTTTCACCGTGTTAGCCAGGATGGTCTCGATCTCCTGACCTAG